>NC_089844.1:13752172-14064672 GCF_035609145.1 Eleutherodactylus coqui
TAGTGAGTGCAGCTCTGGAGTATAATACAGGATGTAACTCAGGTCAGTACAGGATAAGTAATGTATGTACACAGTGACTCCACCAGCAGAATAGTGAGTGCAGCTCTGGAGTATAATAGAGGATGTAACTCAGGAGCAGTACAGGATAAGTAATGTATGTACACAGTGAGTCCACAAGCAGAATAGTGAGTGCAGCTCTGGAGTATAATACAGGATGTAACTCAGGATCACTACATGATAAGTAATGTATGTACACAGTGACTCCACCAGCAGAATAGTGAGTGCAGCTCTGGAATATAATACAGGATGTAACTCAGGTCAGTACAGGATAAGTAATGTATGTACACAGTGACTCCACCAGCAGAATAGTGAGTGCAGCTCTGGAGTATAATACAGGATGTAACTCAGGAGCAGTACAGGATAAGTAATGTATGCACACAGTGACTCCACCAGCAGAATAGTGAGTGTAGCTCTGGAGTATAATACAGGATGTAACTCAGGAGCAGTATAGGATAAGTAATGTATGTACACAGTGACTCCACCAGCAGAATAGTGAGTGCAGCTCTGGGGTATAATACAGGATGTAACTCAGGAGCAGTATAGGATAAGTAATGTATGTACACAGTGACTCCACCAGCAGAATAGTGAGTGCAGCCCTGGAGTATAATACAGGATGTAACTCAGGATCAATACAAGATCAGTAATGTATATACACAGTGACTCCAGCAGCAGAATAGTGAGTGCAGCTCTGGAGAAGGTTGGGTGTGTGAGAGCTCTGCAGGATCCAGGGTGTGGTCACCACTGAGAGGAATCTTACCCAGAAAAGTCTACAGGTGCTGGGCTTGCTCCAGCCATGGAGTCCCGGACCTCCTCCCTCTGGCTTCGGTCAGGGGGAGGGAGGACTGCACCCCAGGAGGGGAGAACACCTGGTCGGAGTGGCAGCAATGTCACCCTGACTCCCCTGGAGGAGCCCAAGAGGACCCGCAGCCAGAGGAAGAGAGTGGAGGACCATGCGGCAAAACAACGTTTGCAGGCAAGTTGGGCTGATCGCAGGGAGGGCGAGTCAGTAACGGATGTGGCAACCCGTATCGCCAAATATATGAAGGACTATGGACATGTCGGGAGGCAGCTGAATAAATATACGCAGGAGCTGCACGCTGCCCGACATGATGCGAAGCGGGCAAAATCCCGTACCAGGAAACTGGCCATATCACGGCAGATTGAAGCTTGTGAGGAGGCCATTGAGTTTTATGCGGAGGAGAGGGAAAGGATCCTGGAAAGAAGTGGACCTTTCAAAGAAAAACTGTTAAATGACGAGAGGTTTATCAAAATGGCGTCTGTGAGCAGCGGTGCTATTAAAGAGCGCTCTGCCAGGCACTCCAGCAGCAGCAGCTCGGTGGAATCCGATGCTGCTCAGGATGGTCGAGCTGGGTGCTCTGGAGAGCAGCAATCAGCACTGCCAGGTGGGACTACAGGGCCCAGCATCCCAGCTGAACAGGTCAGCCTGCCCTCCACATCAGGCGAGTCAGATTCAGAGGACACTGATGACAGCTGCAGCAGCAGTGGAGAGGGGGCGCTGATAATGCGGCAGATACAGCTGCAAGAGTCCCCAGAGAGGCTGCAGTCTTGCTATTTCGGGAATGATTTACCCCCGGAGACCTCAAGCAAAAAGAGGAGGAAAAAGGAAAAAACGTATATTGAAGAAAAGTTTGTTTATGTCACCAAGCACTCTGGTTTGGCTGCAAAGTCAAACCAGGGTGGTAACCCTGAGCTCCTAGTCCCGGGCTCTGTGGTGGGTCCGGTGCAGGGGACTGGGGAAGAGAGGGTTAATGCGGCCCAAAACTCCAAGCCCGCTTGTGCTAGTAGTGGGAATGGAGGAGTAAAGGAGGTGGTGAAGAGCATTGGGAAAGCGAAGAGTCGCGGCCAGTCCAGAGGTGCTGGCGCTGTTGGTCACGTCCCAGTGGGAGGGGGGCGTGATCCGGCACCAGGTCCCACCGGTGGTGGCTTAGCTGTCCCCCCTGTGTCCCTAAAGCGCCTTTCCGGTGCGGAGGGGGCGCAGGGGGTGGTGGCTGGGTCTGCCGATCCTCCCACACATGGTAAAGATCCTGCAAGGAAAGTTGGAGGAACTACAACTCCTAGAGTGGCTAAGGTGGGCGGAGCTACAGCCACCAATGTCCAGAGAAATGTTGAAGTGCATCTTCAGCCACCCACCGGAAGTGCCATGGACTTGCCCTCAGGGCATAAAGGGAAAGTTAATGGTAAAGATTACATGGGTCCTGGTCCAGCAGCGAATGGAGAAGTGAGTGAGGTAATGGATGCGGCTGTTGGTACCCCTGCTGCCCCTGTTCCTGCTGCCCCTGTTCCTGCAGGAACAGCTGTCCCCGGTTCCCCGGCAAGTATGCCACCTTGTGTACGGGTGGATGGGGCTTCGGAGGGTAGTCAGGGCGTGGGTCAGGATCCAGTCGCCCCTCCAGCGGCGACAACATCTGGTAGAAGTTATGCCAGTGTCGCCGCTGGAGGGAGGGGAGAGGCGTCCTCCTTGTCTTTGGGCTCTGGGGACGGCGTTTTGCAACAGCGCCTCCTGGAGGCCTTGAGGAGGGGGGAGAGCTCGATGAATGTAGGGGGCAGAGTTGTGGATTTGTCTCTCTGGGTGGAGAGACATGGTCTTGGTGCCTTCCGAGAACAAAGGGGGGAGACTGTCTGGTCCCTGCCGACAACCGGGCAGGACATTGGCCGTAGGAATGTGGCTCGTCTTCAGTGGAGAGGCAATGACGCGTGCCCATCCAGGAGTAAGGTGGTGGAGCTTCTGCTGAAGATGGGTTTCAGGGCAAATGACATCTATGCCCTGATCCACCCCTACGGCTCGTCTGAGTTCGACATCAGCTTTGCTCGCCCGGAGGGCCTGGAGCTCTTCTGGGGGAATTATGAGCTGATGAAGGGCGAGCCCGGCTGGCGCGGTTTCGCTGCACAAGTGGTAACCCGCCAGACTGGAGTCAAGAGAGTGACCGTTTTGACTCGTAACGAGTCCCTCTCTTGTTATGATATCATGACTTGGATAAGTCGGTACGGAGAGGTGGTGGATATGCCCAATAAGAACCGGGACGAACACGGCATCTGGTCCGGAGCCTGGACGTTTATGGTAAAACTTAAGCGTTCAGGGAATTCGGTGGCCCACATACCATCCGCGGCCTTCCTTGGCAGGGATCGTATCTTGGCCTTCTACCAGGGGCAGCCGAAGCTCTGTCACAAGTGCGGCGACCCCACACATTTGAGTGCAGCCTGTAACGTCATCAAGTGCGCTCTGTGTGGCGAGGTAGGTCATCTTGCGGCATCTTGTGCAGAGATTAGGTGTCACCTGTGTGGTGACCTCGGTCACCCATTCAGTCGCTGTCCGCGCTCTTTCGCCAATGCGGTCATGGCCCCAGCGGAGGAGAGCCGTGAGGTTGCTTCTGCAGGGGAGGGGACCAGCAGAGGCGATGGAGCCCAGGAGCCAAGGAAGAACAAACATGCTGGGGCAGCCAAGCTAAGGCGCCAAGAGAAGCGCGGAAGGGGCAGGGAGCTGGTAGAAACCCAGGTGGCAGGTGGGTCAATGCTGGCCCCTGCTCCGGACGCAAATCATGTGGCTGAGGCTCCAGGGGACAGGGAGCTGGATGAGGAGGTCAGGAGGATCCAAAGGGAAGAGGATGCCACTTATTCAGATTCTTCCCACTATGAAAGTGTGGGTGAGGGCAAGGATGAGTGGCAAAAGAAAAAGCGCAAGCAGGGCTCCAAGAAAATGAAAAAAAGGGAAGGGAAATCTTCCCCTGCAACGGGCCAGGTGCAGGAAGGCAATCCAAACTCTCCTCTTGTTGGGCTCTCCAACAGGTACCAAGCTCTCTCGTCCTCGGAGGGAGAGGTGCCTAGGACTAGCGTGAGGCCTACAGGGGGTGCTGAGCCTTCCTCTTGTGGGGGTTTGGTGACATCCAGGGGGAGGGCTGGCCCAGAGCCCAGTGGCAAGGAGGACGAGGTCGAGGAGCCCCTTGCCATGGACCTTTCAGTGTCCAAGAAACGTGGCAAGGGGTCATCCTCAGACCCTGATGAGAAGGGGGGTGGGAAGAAGAAAGCCATCTAACTCAATCACCAATGATGGCGGCACCCGCTCCGTTGACGCTGGCATCCATTAATGTTGCCAGCATTAAGTCTGATATGGCTAGATTTGCGGCCTTTGATTTTCTCGGCCGCGTTGAAGCCGACATTTTGTTTTTGCAAGAGACCAGGCTGCCAAATTTGGCAGCTGTGCACAAGGCAAGGAGGGAATGGAGGTCTGGTCCATCTTATTGGTCTCTTGCGGCCGAGCCATATAGCGGAGTGGCGGTACTTTTTACCGCAGCAGTTGAATGCCGACGGGTTATTGAGTTAGAAATAGGGAGGTGCCTGATCCTGGATGTTCTCATGAAGGGACAAGAGCTTCGGCTAATCAACATCTATGGTCCCCAAACCAAGCGGGACCGCAAGGATCTCTTTATGAGGATCAAGCCGTACCTTTTTACTAGTCGGCAGGTGATCTTTGGGGGTGACTTTAACGCAGTCACGAGGACCCGTGACAGGGGAGGCTCCCTAGGCAAGCTGACTTATGATAGCGTCGCGCTTAATAGCATAGCTAGCGAAGCTCGCCTGGTGGATGTCCACATCCGGCACACCCCAGGCCACGCGGGTTTCACCTATTATAGAGGCGAGTGCAGGTCTAGAATAGATAGGTTTTATTTGAAGGAGGAAGCCATCTCTTCACCAGTTTCTGTTGTTGAGGTGGAATTCTCCGACCACTGTCTGATTTTGTTTTCCCTGAATGTTGCAGAGACCCCCCGGATGGGTAGAGGCTTATGGAGGCTGAATTCATCACTCCTGGAGGAAGCAGAGATAAGACAGTCCTTTGAGGATTTTCTGCAGAGCCAGGTACCATTACTGGATCTTTGTAGCAGTAAGTCAGAGTGGTGGGAGATGTTCAAGATCAGGGCTGCGAGGTTCTTCCGCCAGCTCTCTAGCCTCAGGAGCCTGAGTAAGTATCGTCTTTATCAGGGCCTGAGGAGGAAACTCGAACATCTCGTCTCGACTGGAGGTAGCCGCGAGGAGATCTCCAGAGTGAAGTCTTTGCTCAAAGGGTGCCAGTATAATAGGCACGCATCTTTGGTTTTTGAGAGGGACTTCGGGAAGTACCACTCACCTGACCCTTACAGAAACTGCAAGATGTCAGTGAATCGTAAAGTTGTCACTGGACTGATCGACGGTACGGGATCTCTGAACAGGTCCAGATCAGGGATTCTGGAAGTCATCAGATCCTTCTACTCGCACCTTTTGAGGAAGAGGGATCTAGATCGAGATGTGATGTCGGCTTTCCTGGCTGAAGCTGTTCCTGAGCCAGGGGATGACCTCTCCCTTAATGTTTTGACAGAGGAGATCAACATAGAGGAAGTTAAACTGGCGATTGATGGGCTTGCGCTCAAAAAATCGCCAGGACCGGATGGCTTAACATCTGAGTACTATAAGACCTTTAAGGACCTCTTGAGTCCCCTCTTGACTGAGGTTTTCAATGAGTGTCTTTCCTCGGACACTCTCCCAAAGTCAATGAGGAGGTCGGCTTTGATCCTTCTGTCAAAGGGTAAAGACTCGAGCCGTATTGGGAACTGGCGTCCCATAGCGCTTCTCAATACGGACAGGAAGGTTCTGGCAAAAGTGCTGTTTAATCGGCTGGTCAAGTTTGCACCCCGGCTCCTCTCGGGCGCCCAGCATTGCTCTGTTCCAGGCCGTAGCACCTTTAGTGCTGTTCTAGGTGTCCGGGAGGCAGTGGAGCAGGGTAGGGCTGGTCACTGGGAGGGGTACCTGCTGTCCTTGGATCAGGCCAAAGCGTTTGATCGGGTTAATCACGAGTACCTCTGGTCTGTTCTTCTGAGATATGGCCTGCCAGTGGGGTTTGTCAATTGGCTCAGGACATTGTACGTGGGGGCTGAGACTTTCCCGCTAGTGAACGGTTGGGTCGGCCACCCATTTGAGGTTGGGTCTGGCGTCCGTCAGGGTTGTCCTCTGAGCCCCTTGCTGTACGTGTTTGCCATTGATCCTTTCCTTAGGATGATTGATGGTGGGCCTATGGCGGGGGTCGGGATGGATCGGGCGGTGCCGGAAGCCGCCCTCAGGGTGGCAGCGTACGCTGATGACGTCACCGTCTTTGTGTCCTCGAGGGGGGAGGCAGAGTACGTGATGGCAGAGGTGGATCGCTACTCGGAAGCATCCGGGTCCAGCATCAACTGGGATAAGTGCGAAAGTCTCTGGATAGGAAGGGGAGATCCTACATTTGGTCTCCCGGACACCCTTCCAGTGCCCCAGGACTCGGCTAAAGTTCTCGGCATCAAATTTGGCCGGGGAGATTACCCCATGCAAAATTGGGTGGTCAGGCTCGATGGTGCCACTCAGAAGGTGGCCCAGTGGAAGGGTTGGTCTTTGACCCTTCGGGAAAGGGTTAACCTGATCAAAACATACCTGCTCCCTTTATTCATCTACCTGGGCAGCGTATGCATTTTGCCAGAACCTCTCTGGACCCGGGTCTACAACCTGTTCTTCCTAATGTTGTGGGGGAACAGGTTGAACCTAATTAGGAGAGATGTCACATATCGCACGAGGAGACTAGGGGGGTTATCTATGGTCAACCCCGTGGTGTTTCTCGTAAACACCTTTGTTAAGATCAATATAGGCAACCTCTGGCAAGAGAGGGCTCCTCCGTGGGTATTCTCCTGTTGGGGATGGCTTCGGCCTTTCTTCCAGGAATGGGAGACAGGAGGGCGAGTGAAGGATCTTCGCACGCCGCACGGGCATCTTCCGGCTTACGCTACCGTGGTTCTGAAGATGATACGTCGGTGGGGTCTGGGGATGTGGGAGATCAGAACTCTGTCGAGGAAACTCCTCGATAAGAGGGTTCTGTTGACCCATTTCCAGAAGCCCCTGGCGCTCAAGGACTGCCCAAGTCGGGACCTGGAGGGAGGGTTACGTTTATTGAATTCTGACAGGATCCCCTTGAAGTTTTGGGACTTGACTTGGCGCTGTTTCCACGGGAGACTGTATGTAAGGGGCAACTTGAAGAGCAGGCCACTGGTGGATAGGGGTTGCCCCCGCCAGGAGTGCAGCAACGTACTGGAAAGCATGGAGCATTTCCTGCTTCAGTGTCCCTTTAATACAGAGGTGTACAAACGGGTGGGAGCCTCCATTGGTTGGCCCAGGTTGGCACGCCTCTCGTATGCGGAATGGGTCTATGGGGCATTCGGGGACCTTGATCGCAGGGACCGATGCACTTTATTCTTAGTCAGCCTAGTGGTTAGGTTTCACATTTGGAACGCACGGTGTCTAGTTTCGACGGAAGAGAAAATCCTCCCCGTGGATGAGGTGAATAGAAACATCCTGGGTGACCTGGTGAAGGTGCGCTCTCTGGATTATGAGAGGTTGGGCACGACTAAGGCCTCTCTCCTATGGAGAGGGTTTGTATTTCGTTAGGGACAGTCTTCTTATTGATAGGGTCTTTGTAGGGACAGAATAGGGAGAGGTAGGGACAGTTTCTCTGAGGGTAAGTTTTAGGGAAGGAGTAGGGACATTGTAGGGACAGATTAACTATAGGGATAGTTTTTCTCTATTTGGTCGGTGCCCGGCTTATCATATCCAGTCCTGGTGGAGGGCTGAGTGTGACACTAGTAGAGTTTTTGTTTTCGGTCAAAGATAAAGTATGTACGGCTGCAGGTAACTGAACCTTAGGCTTTCGGGTATTAATATGTAGTGTTGATTTGTAGTTGTGTAGTATAAGAGATGTTATATGTTATGTTATGTTTTGTTTTGTATATAGGGTTAGGGGTTATAGATAGGTTGGGTGGGGGTTTATTGGGGGGAGGGGGGGGGGGATTTATGCCTCAGCCGTAGCTTGACACGTCCCGGACAATGAACACTGGGCACGGACTGTTGGTGCGGGCGTGGCCCTCAGGCTGCGGCGGGCAGGGTGTGTGTATGCGGTGCAGCTCGGCTCGTCCTGGACATAGACATTGAGCACGGACTTGGGATGCAGGCGTGGCTCCCGTGGCTGCACCGTAGGGGGTTGTTTGGGGTGTGTGGTGGTTTGGTCTGGATATAGGGTTAGTTTAGGATTATGTAAGGTTTTATTCTTTAGGTGGCGGGCATTAAAAAAAAAAAAAAAAAAAAAAAATTAAAAATAAAAATGTAAAAAGAAAAAAAAATTAAAAAAAAAAAAAAAAAATTTGCAAGGAAAAACAAAAAAAAAGGTATTGGGTTGTTCTTATTGCTATTACTTTTGTTATGGTTGTTTGCTTTATTATTATATCATTGCTTCAGTTATTAGTCGTTTTCTTTCTTCTTTTTTTGGGATTTCAGGCTGGATCCTGTGAGTTAGGGATGTTTTCTTACATGTGTGTATATTGTTATATGTAGTATGTAGCGTATATGTATTGGTGAGGATGAGTGAGTGTAGTTTTGGAGTGCAGGTTGGTGTAGTGTGCGGTGTGTATTGTTTGGACCAGATGGACCTTTTTCTTTTGTCCTGCAGTAAGGCAAAGTACGGATAACACAAGTGATAATTTGTTTTTGTTTTGGTTTTATGTTTATGCCAAGTGAGCGATATTTATGTTCTGTTTATTGTTATGTTTTTCACTTTTATAATAAAAAGATCTACAGGATGTAACTCAGGAGCAGTACAGGATAAGTAATGTATGCACACAGTGACTCCACCAGCAGAATAGTGAGTGCAGCTCTGGAGTATAATACAGGATGTAACTCAGGAGCAGTATAGGATAAGTAATGTATGTACACAGTGACTCCACCAGCAGAATAGTGAGTGCAGCTCTGGGGTATAATACAGGATGTAACTCAGGAGCAGTATAGGATAAGTAATGTATGTACACAGTGACTCCACCAGCAGAATAGTGAGTGCAGCCCTGGAGTATAATACAGGATGTAACTCAGGATCAATACAAGATCAGTAATGTATATACACAGTGACTCCAGCAGCAGAATAGTGAGTGAAGCTCTGCAGTATAATACAGGATGTAACTCAGGAGCAGTAGAGGATAAGTAATGTACATGCACTGTGACTCCACCAGCAGAATAGTTAGTGCAGCTCTGGAGTATAATACAGGATGTAACTCGGGATCAGTACAGGATATGTAATGTATGTATACAGTGACTCCACAGCAGAATAGTGAGTGCAGCTCTGGGGTATAATACAGGATGTAACTCAGGATCAGTACAGGATAAGTAATGTATGTACACAGTGACCCCACCAGCAGAATAGTGAGTGCGGCTCTGGAAGATAATACAGGATGTACCTCAGGATCAGTACAGGATCAGTAATGTATGTACACAGTGACTCCACCAGCAGAATAGTGAGTGCAGCTCTGGAGTATAATACAGGATGTAACTCAGGAGCAGTACAGGATAAGTAATGTATGTACCCAGTGACTCCACCAGCAGAATAGTGAGTGCAGCTCTGGAGTATAATACAGGATGTAACTCAGGATCAGTACAGGATAAGTAATGTATGTATACAGTGACTCCACCAGCAGAATAGTGAGTGCAGCTCTGGAGTATAATACAGGATGTAACTCAGGATCAGTACAGGATAAGTAATGTATGTATACAGTGACTCCACCAGCAGAATAGTGAGTGCAGCTCTGGAGTATAATACAAGATGTAACTCAGGAGCAGTACAGGATAAGTAATGTATGTACCCAGTGACTCCACCAGCAGAATAGTGAGTGCAGCTCTGGAGTATAATACAGGATGTAACTCAGGAGCAGTACAGGATAAGTAATGTATGTACACAGTGACTCCACCAGCAGAATAGTGAGTGCAGCTCTGGAGTATAATACAGGATGTAACTCAGGATCAGTACAGGATAAGTAATGTATGTATACAGTGACTCCACCAGCAGAATAGTGAGTGCAGCTCTGGAGTATAATACAAGATGTAACTCAGGAGCAGTACAGGATAAGTAATGTATGTACACAGTGACTCCACCAGCAGAATAGTGAGTGCAGCTCTGGAGTATAATACAGGATGTAACTCAGGATCAGTACAGGATAAGTAATGTATGTATACAGTGACTCCACCAGCAGAATAGTGTGTGCAACTCTGGAGTATAATACAGGATGTAACTCAGGAGCAGTACAGGATAAGTAATGTATGTACACAGTGACTTCACCAGCAGAATAGCGAGTGCAGCTCTGAAGTATAATACATTATGTAACACAACCAGATAGGGCAGTTTTGGCCATTGCATGGTATAGCTGAATGAATTAGTGACTTTGTAGCTGCTATATTAGAAAACACATTCTTCCATACACCTTATTAGAGGAAATTGTGAGTTAATAGAGGCACAAAAGTAACATATTTTTGTGCGTGTAGGACTTGTGCAAAAATGTGTGACCTTTTTATGTCAGAAAACTGGTGTAAGAGTATTTGAATTCCTCCCAGAAGGTTTGATGAAGTAGCAGCTTGATACAGTCAGAGCGGATACTGGCATGGATATCAGACAACTGCAAGAAGCAGTGCAAAACCAAAAAACATGGAGGGAGCTCGCCTTTAGGGACACCAAAGTTGATGAGTGACTAAACGGATAACAACCACAGACTAGTCGAGGTCCATTTAGTCCGATCACTTTACTGCAATTCTTTAATTACTACATCATGGTGTTTTTGTGTATATGTGATGTCTTTATACATACAGCCGGACGAACTTTTAAATTCCTATTTTGTACCTGTTTTCTCTCAGAAAGTAGCTGGAACATCAGCTGATCTTCCCTGTGCTATTGGGGGAATAAAAGAATGCAGGCTATCTATAAGTAGAGAGATAGTAAGGTAACACATAGCTAACTTACATGAATTCAAGTCTCAAGGTCCAGATGAATTACATCTTAGGATACTAAAGGAAGCAGCGGAGGTAATTGCTGAGCCCCTCGCCATAATCTTTGAAAATTCATGGAGAACAGGAGAAGTCCCAGAAGACTGGAAAAGGGCAAATGTTGTCCATATCTTCAAAAAAGGGAAGAAGGTGGATCCAGGAAACTACAGGCCTGAGAGCCTGACTTCTATACCGAGAAAGATCTTTGGGCAAATTATTAAACAGCATGTATGCAAGTACTTGGAAGAAAATGGAGTAATTAACCAGAGCCAGCATGGGTTTGTAACAAACAAGTAATTCCAGACGTATCTAATTTCCTTCTATGACAGAATCATCAACTGGGTTGATCGGAAAATGCGGTGGATTTAGTTTATCTTCACTTTATTAAAGCATCTGACAAAGTATCTCATACTATACTTATTGAAAAAATGACCAAATATGGGATTGACAAGGCAACTGTTAGGTGGATTCACAACTGTCTGAGTGATCGTACTCAAAGAGTGGTCATAAATGGCTGCACATCCAAGTGGAAGAATGTATCAAGTGAGGACTACAAGGCTCTGTCCTAGGCCCAGTGTTGTTCAATGATCTGGAGAAGGGAAATGATGGGAAACTGATCAAATTTGCTGATGACACAAAGCTAGGAGGGATAGCTAACACTAGGGGAGAGAGAGAGAGTATTCTAAAAGATCTAGGAAAGCTTGCACAGTGGGCGGCGACTAACAGAATGGTATTTAACAAGGAGAAATGCAAAGTCCTACATCTGGGCAAGAAAAATGAAGAAAGCACATACAGAATGGGAGGAATTGGGCTAAGCAGCACATGTGAAAAAGACTTGGGTATACTAATAGATCATAGACTGAACATGAGTCAACAATGTGATGCAGCAGCCAAAAAGGCAAACACAATTCTGGGATGTATTAAGAGAAGCATAGAGTCTAGATCACGTGAGGTCATTATTCCCCTCTACTCTTCCTTAGTCAGACCTCATCTGGAATGCTGGGTCCAGTTCTGGGCACCCCACTTTAAAAAAAGACAGACAAACTGGAGCAAGTTCAGAGAAGAGCTACCAAGATGTTAAGCGGTCTGCAAATCATGTCCTATGAGGGACGGTTAAAGGATCTGGGAATGTTTAGCTTGCAGAAGAGAAGGCTGAGAGGAGACTTAATAGCTGTCTACAAATATCTGAAGGGCTGTCACACTGCAGAGGGATCAGCCCTATTCTCATCTGCACAAGGAAAGACTGGAAGCAAGGGAGGAGACACAGATTAGGTATTAGAAAGTGAGGGGGATCAATGAGTGGAACAGGTTACCATGGGAGGTGGTGATTTCTCCTTCAATGGAAGTGTTCAAACAGAAGCTGGACAGACATCTATGTGGGATGATTTAGCGATCCTGCACTGAGCAGGGGTCGGACCCGATGACCCTGGAGGTCTCTTTTAACTCTACCATTCTAGGATTCAGCAAATTTTTCATTTATGCATATTCAAAGAGGTATCCCGGGCTCTTACAACTGGTGACTTATCCTCTGGATTGGTCATCAGTAGTTGATTGATGGGGATCCACCACACGGGACCTCCATCCATCAACTGGCCATCCGGCCTGCTGTCAGAGCAATGGAGCTAAACATCTGTATCAGGGCAGGAAGTGAAAGCACCGTCTTCACTCCTATTGAAATCAATGGGAGCGCTGCACTTCTATGACTCTTATGGTCAGGACAGGATGTGCGATTTAGACCATAAGAGGAGCAGAAAGCATAACAGAAGAGCAGCGCTGCTATTGATGAGAGTGAAGCGGATGCTCTCACTTCCTGCCACTAATGACGATGTCACGCCATGCTATACCCACAATGGGCCAGACGATCGGCTGATGCATCCCCATCGATCATGTACCGATGACCCCTGCAGTGGATAGGTCATCATTTGTAAGAGGCTGTAACACCCCGGTAAGGGCGGATACATGCTGGTCGTGTCTAAGTATCTATTCTCCCTCCACATGTAGCAGCGTGTACCGCAGTGCTGGGAAGTATCTAAGCATCGCACCTTAGGATATTTTTATATATTGTAGAGTAGAATGTATCCTATTCTTCTCAGCGATGACCCAGCTAAAGTAATGTGCAGCGATAACGAGACGCGCAGCCTTGTAATTCGGATGATACGGTTTTGTTTTGTTGTTCTGAGCGGTAGAAATGTTAAACCTTTTTTATATTTTTGTATTTGTTTCTCTAGCCGAGCGCCTCGCTGATGATTATCTGGCATGAAACACGGCTCTGACTGGGTTAGCTTGAGTTTAGCCAGTGGGGTTATTCAGTGTGGGATGGATCTATCACATAGCGTTGGATTAAACTCCTGGACGGAGACGCTTCCAGATCTACAGGCGCAGAATAGACGACAGAAGCTACCTGTCCAAGTTTATATATGTATTACGGCGGCATTAGCCTCACGTTTACGGGGGAGAATGTTCCTGTTGTTACTGTTTATTACACGGAACACAGATAGAACAAAATAAATATCCGCGCTGGAAGGAAAGACGCACTTTGGAAGTGGGTTATTTGTCTGCCTCCGACTAATAGAAAACTGCCCATTTTTTAAAAAACACATAAACAGCCCCAAAGTCGCGGTTAATCATGACAACCGAGAGGGTGGATGTATGTCTGACTTGTGCCTCACGGTGCGGCTAACAAGAGGCGAGTATGCAATACGGCAGTGCTCACTATCTGCAGGGTAACGGGCGGGGGACATTTTTAGCCATTAAAGGGGTTTCAACCACCAAAGACATTTCTGCTGTATCCTTGGTATAGGGGTTAAAGAGGTTGTCTGGTTGTAAACTATTTGTGGCCTATCTGCAGGACAGATCATCAATACTAGATCGATGGGTGTCCGTTGCTCAGGACCCCCACTGGTCAGCAGGTCATTGGGCCGCCACACTTGTGTACTGAGCGGATTTCTGCAGGACAGCCCCATTCTCTAGCCAGCCTTAGCACTACAGACATTGAAGTGAATGAGAACTTAGCCTGCAATACCAAGTCTGACCACTGCAGTAGGAACGGTGCTGTCAGCTTACATTAAGAATCAGCTCAGTGCACCAGCGCTGCGACCAGTGGACAGCTGATTAGTGGGGGTCCTGCTGATAGGTGATAGAAGTCAACCTTGGTACAACCCCCTGAAGCTTGAAGGGAAAGTCCACATTTGCAACTCAGTTTGCATATTAGTCCTAGCGGTTTTGCAAGTAGCATTGATTAAAAATATCATACTATTTTGTGCCAACAGTTCCTATCTGTCTCCATGGTAACAGACCACATACAGACTATGCGTAGTCTGATCCCTCCCATCTGTACTCTATTTCTTGGTCAACATACAACCCCAGCTTTATAACAAAGGTACCAACTTTCATTGTAATCCTGTCATCTCATTATCCCCGTTGTCAGAAGCAGAAGTTGCATCTAATGCAGAACTACGTGGAACAACTTCATGGACTGTTTTATCTATTACTCGATTACCTTTAATCTTCATCCTGTTTTGTATTTTAGCTCCTCCCCTTCCGTAAAGATCTCCTCTTCTATATTTTCACCAAAGTACTGCTACCTCCCTTCTAGAATAAAGCTTCAAACTTTAGTCATTCCTTGAGGCTTTAAGCAGTCCATATCCCTGAGGGTGTATTAATTGTGTTGGCTAGTAGGGACTGGAAAAGTCCACGCAGTGACCAGAACCGAGGAGGCTCAGCTACCCAACAGAAACGTGAGCAATGTGGGCTCCGTTGTGCACAAGAATAGAATTCGTAGAGCTAGGAATAAGTTGACCGGGAGGTCTATCCCCGGTTGCCGTACGTCACAGGTTGGTGGCTATCGGACCCGATAACCCTGTATCTGTGACGCACTTTAATATGGTTGATGGCAATGGGGAAAAATACGGGCAAAATTTTTTCAAAAAATTATCAAAAATTTAATTTAAGAACAGGTCAAACAATTCCCCATGAAATGTGTCTTCTCCGGTCTCAGCAGGTAACACATGAAGCTTTTACTGCACCTCTGAACTGCTGACTACTGCAATCCACATACGGAACTCTTCGCAGATCTGACGTCCCCTCTGTTCCCGAGCGGCTACGAGGCTGCGGGTTGCGCACATATGGAACGCACAGGTCATTTGGAAATTTCTGCAGCTTGTTTGCTTCTTACACATCCAGAGATGAAATAATCACATGACAGTTCGGTCTGATTCCGCTGATGTTTTCACAATTGTGATTCATTTTGCTTTGAAGCTCACATCAAGGCTCGCCGGACGGCATTGTTTAAAGATGTTTAAACGTTGTACCTTTTTGTTCCAAATATTATACGCTTCTCAAGTTACTTCTCTCCATACAAACATCGCCGTGTTTACAAACAGTCACATCAGCCTTTAAGAAGAACGGCTTCTCGGAGAGCGCTGCGCGGCGCTCGCAAAACTACTCAGAGCGATGCAGACCTTTGCAAGCAATTACTTCTTCTTTTTGCTCAGTGCAGCCAAAAAACAACAACTTTGTAACAAATCTTATTAGGAATATCCCAGCATTTTGTGCCGGAGCTGCGGCTACAGACGCAAACAAACCCGGCGAGTCTGATCCTGAAATCATGCATTGGCCCTTCCACCCACCCCTATAAGGGATTGCTTGCAGCCTGCAACCATTAGGGTACGTTTACACGTCGCTGGGTTGTTGCAGATCTGGCGCAGATTTCGCCCTTCCAATTGAATTAATCAAAATCTGCAACAAAATCCCAGCACATCGGCGCCGTGTAAACATACCCTTACAGACGAGCTGCCGTTTCCTCTGGCTGCTGAGCTTTGTGGCCGCGGCCCCACGACTATCACACCTCTTCTCCGTACACCACCTCCCATTCGCCGGCGCTGACCTCGGTTAGATTAGACTCCTGGGTCTTTGACGGTAGGCGGTCTTCTCCACTCACTCTCAATGGAGGATGTCAGTGGGTGGAGGAAAATCCCTACAATCCCCGGGCTATAGTGAAGTTGGACTTCAGACACTAAACAAGTGAGGTCTCATATAGATGGGCGTATGGATGAACAGCCGTAAGGTAGGCAGCGTTTTAACGCGTTTCATGTGGATTTGGTCCTTCTTACGTTTTTGTGTGTATATTCACGCACATTTTAACACCCCCTTGGACTTGCATGCGGACTTGTCATACAGACCCAACGGGGACATGCTGCTATTTGTTTCATGCGCGTGACAAAACACCCCAATGCAAGTCAGTAGGGTTTATGCCGTCCATACTACCAGCGTAATGTGGACCAAACATACATCCCTGTGGATGAGCCATTAGTCTTCTAACAACCCCTTAGAGGTGACCCGTCATGTCCTCGAGCCCCAGAGCCCGGCTGTCTACCTTTACAGCCGCGGCCGTGCCGACTTCGCCCTAACTTTCCTTTTTTTCCTTCTCCTCCCCTTTGACGCGCTATATGGGGCCGCCTTCAGCTACCAGAAGGAGCAGGAGCGCTCCGAAGCGAAAAAATCAGATCTGGTTCCGTTATAATTCTGATTCTGTCTGGAAGAGAGATGGAATTATGACCGAAAGACTAAATACAGGCAGCTGGAGGAGTGTTCACACCGCGCCACTTACTGCCCTGGCGGTTCCGTCACAGCTGCCAAAAACAGCACTGGGTGAGCCCCCAAACAGAACCACTCACTTGCATTCATGAAACAGACACCACATCGGCATCCGTTTCACAAACGTTCCAGTTATTTCTGTTATATTTCATAGAATTCTACAATGGTAGAGTTGGAAGGGATCTCCAGGGTCATCGGGGCCTCCAGGGTCATCGGGTCCAACCCCCTGCTCAGTGCAGGATCACTAAATCAACTCAGACAGAAGTGTGTCCAGCCTCTAAAGACTTCTATTGAAGGAGAACTCCCCACCTCCTGTGGCAACCTGTTCCACTCATTGATCACCCTCACTGTCTAATATCTAATCTGTGTCTCCTCCCTTTCAGTTTCATCCCATTGCTTCTAGTCTTTCCTTGTGCAGATGAGAACAGGGCTGATCCCTCTGCACTGTGACAGCCCTTCAGATATTTGTAAACCGCTATTAAGTCTCCTCTCAGCCTTCTCTTCTGCAAGCTAAACATTCCCAGATCCTTTAACCGTTCTTCATAGGACATGATTTGCAGACCGCTCACCATCTTGGTAACTCTTCTCTGAACTTGCTCCAGTTTGTCTATGTCTTTTTTTAATTGGGGTGCCCAGAACTGGACCCAGTATTCCAGATGAGGTCTGACTAAGGAAGAGTAGAGGGGGATAATTACCTCCCGTGATCTAGACTCTATGCTTCTCTTAATACATCCCAGAATTGTGTTTGCCTTTTTGGCTGCTGCATCACATTGTTGACTCATGTTCAGTCTATGATCTATTAGTATACCCAAGTCTTTTTCACATGTGTTGCTGCTTACTCCAATTCCTCCCATTCTGTATGTGTATTTGGAGGACAGAATAATGTAGTTACGCTAATCTATACTCTAAATACAGTGAAAGCCCTGCCAAACATCACCAAAGTGGTACCCTTATCAATAATGCCAGTGACTGGTCCAGCTTGTATCCGCTTGGGGGTTCCGTCACAGTGCTCTAACCACCTGATGTAATCATACAGCATAGTTAACAGCACTGTGAACGCTCCCTTAGAGACTGCGACACTCAGCCCATTCCTTGAGCCAGGACGCTCTAAGGCATCTGATTGATCCATTATAATTGCCCAAAAGACTACTTGTTGTCAGCAACACAGGAGATATTCTGCTGACAATGACGGTACTCTACAAGGACCAGTGATTGCATGCCCATCTGTCCCTAATAAAGTGTGAATTAGCCTATGAGAAGGGCAGGCAGATGAGCGCCAATCCCGTTGATCTCCATGTAAAACGACCCTTACGCACAATGCTTTGTCCATCTAAGGTGAAGCTACACAATTGGGAAACCTGACAGACAGCAGGCGGGGTGCACCAACCATGCTGCTGATTTAGTTAAATTGCGATCAGATGTTGGACTTGGTGTAAGGAATACATGTTGCATCAAAACTTTTTAATCTAACATTTGCAAAACCAAGTTCAGTTGATCTGCAGTCAAATGTACATACGGTGATTGGTTAATGTAATCAGGTGATCTTTCCCTCATTCGTAGGGATACTAAAAACATGCCCGCTACCATCAGCAAATGAGGCTGCAATTACTCCACCCAGGGAAAGCCAATCAGCCTAGTCCACCATCTTGGATTTTGACTGCTAAACTAGTTTTATCCACCAAAATCGGAGGTCTAAATTGAACCTAGATCACGGGCGAAACCACACTGGTGCAATTTTTTTCTACTTGATCTTAGGTCAACTCTTTTTGATCTCAGATCAAAGCTTTGGCGCAATCGGCGCTACGTCACACCACTAAAATGAATCATAGACCCAGGCTGCAATTAAGGCGGTTGGGCAAGGGTCTTGACTACACAACTGGGATCCCACCACCATTACGGGACTATGACTTGAAAGGAATCAGCATTCACTAAAAGCCCCTCTTAATATCTCATGGACATCTGTTTAAGCCATCCTGCCTTGTTTCGCTGTATCACCTTCTGATCCGAGAGTTTCCTATGTTGTTAAAAGTCAGGACTAGCAAAGCGTAAGCTACAATAAATTTGGAGGGTACGTCAGTGCTTTTGATCCCTTAGGTGGCCTCCAGAGTGAAGGCTGGCTTTGTTCTGGGAGGAGGTCCAAGATCCTCTCCCACTTGTGGGTTTTGGAAAACATTCAAGAAGGCCGCACCGTGGAATATTAGTTTGTTCAAGGTCAGAGGAGTTTGTTTAGGCAGGTTTAATAGCCCACCAAAATATATGTCAGAAAAAAACACTTTGAACAGTCAAAATTTCATTTGGTAAATATCAGAGGTCAATAAGCAAAATGCACACGGGAGACGCCGAGACATCCAAGCATAGAAGTAGAGCTGGCCACTAGTGGGAATCGGCTGGATTATCATGATGCCAGATCTGCAGAGGTGACAACCAGTGACTGCAGCCGTTACAAAGCCCATGTGGGTTGTCAGCCATCTTTCTGTAGACCAAGGTTGGCCTAATATTCTGCATTGTTGTATCTCCTCCCTCCCTTATACTCGGCCTCACAGCTCTTGAAGACTACCAACAAGTGCCAAAGCTGCAGGGGGGACGTGTGGCGGAGCGGACAGCGCCTGTTAGGTAATCTATTCTTTTTTTTTTTTCATGCAGCCATAGCTTATTTTAGGACTTCCTACTGTAAAAGTTTTTGGCCGATGCGATGCAACACATAGGAAGGCTCCATAGGGAAACAAGGGCTAAAAAACATCGCAAATCACAGCTGTATGGAGCATGCCGCGATTTTGTATTCTCGCAATGTAGCAGCCCTCAAAACATCACAAGTATGAAGGAACCCATTGGAAAGCATTGGCTTCACATACATGCAATTTGTAGCGCTGTCGCATCACGAGAGAATCACGTGATTTTGTTGTCCGTGTGAAACCGGCCTAAAGGACATTATCTCTTTCACCAAACACAAAGTCAGGAGTAGGTTTCAAACTGACACTTGCGCAGCTGTATTAGCATGGTTGCCATTAAAACAAAACACAACGCATTGAATAGCAGTGATTGGTCCATCAAGTGCTGCAGTGATTGGTTCTCGAGCGCCGCGGCTCAGCCAATCAGAGCCAGTGCTTCCTGGAGGCGGGGTTTTTGAACCCCCTGACCAAGAAGTGCTAGCTAAAGACTTCAAACAAGTGTGCCGCAGCTGCGGAGATGTGCAGCGAAGCGGACAGCGCCTCTTAGGTGATGTATGGCGTTTTTTTTTTATTATGCAGCCAGGGCTTATTTTGGGGGTAAGGCTTATATTTCAAGCCCCCTTGAAAATCCCAGCAAAAGAGCGCCACAAAATCCCAATATCACCACGGCAAAACACAGCAATATCACAAAAACACAGCGATTTTCTTGCGGTGATAACGCTGTCGCACATGTGAAAAAGGCCTGAAGGCAACCTGCCAGCCTAAACGCTGATTAAAGCTTGCTTTTTCTAAACTTAGGAGTCCAGTGGGTGGTCCCATCATTGAGTGTCCTATCGTGATAGTGGGTCCTATCACGATAGATCAATCACCAAGCAGGACCACCCACTGGACTCCTAACCTTACAGCTGGATGTAACTGATAATGTAAACATATCAAACTGCCAATATCAGATCCGTGGGGGTCTACTGCTCAGGAACCCCTCTGATTAGTAGCTTGGGGGGAGCGCTGCAGACACTTCACTGCATACCAGGCACAGCGCTGTACATTTCATAGTAGCGGTGCCCGTATAACAGCTCAACCCCATTCCCTTGGATGGGACGGAGAAGCTTCCAGGTCAAGTGACCGATCAACATGACATCACAGGCCACAGAAGAGGCGACTGCCCTCATCCGAGCACCACAGTTTCTTCAATCTGCTGCTTGGTGGATGCCCCGAATGAAAGGCCGCCATCAATCTAATGACCTATTCATTGGATAGGTCATCAACATCAGATCAGTTGGCATCTGCTGCCCGGGACCCCCGCTGATCGGTTGTCTGAGATGAATGCCGCAGACACTTCAAGTGACCGATGAACATGACATCACAGGCCAGAGAAGTGGCTGTGGCGCTCTTTCAATCATCACAGTCTCTTCCATCAGAAGATCGTCCGGAGCCCCGAGTGAAGGGCCGCCACCGATCTGATACTGATCACCGATCCTGAGGATTGGTGATCGACATCTTTGTCCTGGAAAACCCCATTATTCCCTCGGATTATGGGTTCTAACCCCCTGTCATGAAATAGTTAAACCCTCTCTGTGACATTTAATCATTTTTGGAAAAAAAAAAAAATAATAATAATACTAATAAAATAAAAATGGTCTTGTATTCCAGGTCCGCGGTGGTGTCCGGGGCGTGTCACATAGTTGTTCACTAAGACACCGGCCAAGATGTTATTTTCTGCCATTAATAAGTGATTTGTATCCCCCCGCAGTCATTTATACTCATCAAGCAAAATTGGATCTAATAAGGTTTTATCAGAGCAATAAGGGAAAGGTATATTTTGGCAGCGAGGCATCCAGGCGCCTGCGAGAACTTCTCTTCCAAAATCAGCACCGGCAGTTTGACTTGGCATCGGCTCGCTCTAAAGTTATAGGTGCAATTAGAGAAGAAGGGGCAGAGATTGTAGCCATCTCCCCGGCTGTTCATTCATTGTTCCCTTCATTCCTTTCATAATTCACCAGTACAAAGGCTACAAACACAAGTAACCCCCCTGATCCATATTTCAGTGTGACAGCGTATGATAGCGAAATGTGAAGTATTAATGCGGATGTCACTCGAAAACTACACTCTGCTGCACTTTAAGAAAAAACAGCTGCTGGGATGAAATGGATGCCAAGTGTCTGAAGACGAGAACACAAGGAATGCTTCTTCTGCTACAAAGGAGAAGCAAAAACACACAAACAAACAGCATTTTCTTTACTCTCACTAAGCTCAAACGCTACTTTGCTTTGCAAATGTGTACGACAACCTATGAAGCCGCGGATGAAGACGGCGGCCCGGACCCGCGTCTGTATCGCACGCCGTGTGCAGCGTCAAGAGAAAACGGGATACAAGGATCAAAGTGGAGCTCCATAGTGGAGAAAATCACTTAAAGGGACTTCTGCTCATCTACTAACTTGTGTCAGTCTCATCATTTCTGTAATATACTTGCAGTAAACATTTGGTTGCTTTACCGCTATAAATCACATTAGCAACAAGGACACAGGGGTGTTTCCATAGCAACAGGGGGAGGGGCTATATTCACATGGGCAGCTCTTATGCATTCATAGGTTGCAGGTTGACAGATCTGCAGACACCATGTAATGATCTCTGCAGTTTCTGCCTCGCTTGCTGTTACAATGGGTGTCTCTGTTGGCACACATTACACACATTATTGTGGGTTAACTAACCATTTGGCCAGAATGTCTTTAAATGCCTGATCGTCCTGGGAAAGCAAAGGGGCGGGCATTCAGATACTGCTGATTAGGCCAGAGACAGTGCAATGCAGCATGGGAAGTAAGGGCAAGGAAATCAGTACAGTGAACTACTGGCAGCATACTAGACTTGCTACACACTCCCTACCTGAGAGTGGATTGCAAACAGCAGAGAAATGGAGAAGACCGCCTGAAAATCAGAACTTACAGACATGAAAGAGGATGCAAACAGCAGCTAATGAGCGGGAGAACCTGGGGTATATCAGAAACCGTGTTAAAAACTCAGGTACGCTTTAAGGAAGGCTATTCCACTCTCATGTGGTCCAGCAACACCAAACCTTACCCTAGTGCAGAGATTTACGTCTATTCATTGTGGACCTCATGAGGGTTTAGGTCTCCCGTTCCCTCACCTCCGGCATGGGGCCCTTTAGGTAGCAGCACCCCAATATGATGTAATCATCCCATACTGAATTAATAACTTTCATTGCTGCAGTGCCAACTTATGCTGCAGCATTTTACAACAGTAGAAAAACCGCCCCTAGAAACCAAGCGTCTAATGTGAAAACTTCGGTGTTGTCATATCTGTAATGACTAGTAGAATAAAGGTAATTATATTTATAAACACTGCAAACACCATCAAAGTAAATAGCAAAAAATAATGGTGAACGAAAAAGAAATTTATAAAAGTTTTTCGTTCTATGCACCCAAAATTGGTTCCCATAAAACTAGAACTCATCCCAGAAACTACAAGATGTGGCACAGCTACACCGGCGCGAAAATAACGAAGTTCTGACCGCTGCAACACAAAAGGGGAAACCATTTAACGGCTCTTAAGGCTAAAATTAGTTATGTTACTAAGGGGTTAAAAATGCACTTAAGGCGGCCGCGGTCCGCGCCAAATATATGTACTGAGGCAGGAATTCAAAATAAACAATAAAAAGTAACCTTTTCGGGAGGGCTTGTCCAAGTTTCACATGACTCCTGGGGGTTAAAGGGCAATTACATTTTTCACTTAAATGCATGTATTTTGGGCTGACGACCGTATTTGCAGCAGCTTTTCAATACTATGTTTGCAGTTTTGTCTTCTGCAGCTTTTGCATATCATGGTGTGCACACACCGCAGTCAGTCTCAGTAGGAGATCCATCGGTGTGCTGGACTGATGGGCGTAGGGTACTTTCGCGCAGGACTGATAGTGAACGGAGGAGTTGCCCGCAAGAAGTTGCTCATTAGTTACTTTGTTGCAGTGCGGTGAAACCAAGTGACTAGTCACTACTACCGTAAGTGATTTCTGGGTCCAATGCCGACTCCTGCTGTGACAGGTGACAACTAGCGCTGGAAATCACTCCACGCTACTCTTGATAACTGTGATGTAAATATCTCCTTTTTATCCTAGCACTGCTAACCTTTTTGAAATAAAGCTTTAAACATTATTAGTCGTCCCTAAACGCTTGAAGCGCTCCATAACCCCGAAGGGTTAATCATGTGTCGCTTGGCTGATGTAGCTGTCAGAAGCGGTCAGCGGTGGCAGCGAGGTGTGTTGGGTGCGATCTGGGCTCCATCTTGCACAAGAGCAGGATCCTGGGAGCTGGAAATTAGTCGGCCCTGCGGCCCGCCCGTTAGTGCCTTACGTCGCAGGGCGGTGACTGTCGGACCCGTAAACCCCAACGGTGTGGCAATGACCTGTCCTACGGATAGGCCATCAAGAGTTTACAGCTGTACAACCCCTCTATCCTGCGGATATGCCAGATAGGTCTCAGGATAATCCAGATACTCCTATTTAGGATTGCTGTAAGCGTCCGATCCGGTCACATAAAGGGCCGCTCGCTCGCCGCCCCCCCCCCCAACCTAATCTGTAATTTAGGCTGATTTATGTGAGCGCTCACAATCTGAAACAGTCCGTTTTTCCCCGTTGTACACCGTGAATTTATGTGAATTTACATCGTGTGAAACCCTATTAATAGATAACGGTGACCAGCTGAGTTTTCTTTTTCTATTACTAACATATGGCTGTAGTAATGCAGAACACATAAAGTCTGACGACGTCCAGCCTAATGGAACAGGACTCCTTAATGCATTGTGGTGCTGCGTACGTCAGGGCTACTAGACTGCACTGTAAAACAAATTGCTGAAAGCGCCAATACGGGTGTAGAAACTCCGTGTCGCAGCAGAGCTTACAACTTAGAGGGGGCGCATGCAGATCTAGAGTCCCCCTTTATTCGAAGGCTTTGTAGAGCGCCGGCAGATCCTCTGGTAGTCCTCCGCTCGGGAAATGTTGGGTTTCCTCCTTAAGCAGTATCCTAGGTAGATGATGGCAGTAAAATGGTACAAAACTTTATAGGGTCACATCAGGTCCCCAAAATTTGGTAGCTTGGACTCTTCTGGTTGGGACACGGATGGATGAGAGTTATCGAACAGTTCGGAGACCTCTTATGGGATACTAATACATAAGGAATGTCACACGGACGTTAACCCACTTTTTTGTATTCATGAAGGTTCTTCAACGTGGTAGAAATTCACCGCTGCGTTTGGTGGGAGAACCCTACCTTGACTGACTAACCTGAAGAAGTTCTCCGCCTACATTTATTACTTCAAACTTGATAACAAGGTAATACGTAGAGAAAGACGTGGTTTATTCCTTCACCTCCTGTGTCCTCAGACCTGGTGATCCAGCGCTACAGCCCTGTGGTCCTCCCAATGTTTGTTGTGTAACGGCTACCACTGACGGCTGCAGCCAATCAGAGACTGCTACACTCTGGTGCCATTGTTCTGACATATCCGCTCAGATGCTGTGAGAATATGCCAAGAGAAAGGCCCCTGACTGGCAACAGCAGTCAAGAAGTAGCCTCTCCATAACAAAGATCGGGGAGGACCACGGAGCTGCAGTGCCGGATCGCCGGGGCCAAGGACAGGTAAATACTGCTACTTTTATTATTTAAACACAGTTGGATCTATCTTTACAAAGTTGTTATAATGCCCACAACAGCCCCTTTAAGCTTCAAGTACACGACTATAGACACTCCATGTGGCACCCTAGTACTGCACCGTATTGTGTAGATATTCAGGCTGCTGATGCCACCCAACAATGCCTAGTGCAAATTGTGCATGGGTTGCATTAATCAGCATGGGGCGCTCTACGATACTCGCTGGCCAAAGGATAGTTACCCCACTGACCCAACCTCCCGATGTGTAGTTGTATCTCACCATATTAGATGGGGCAGGTTGGTATGCTCGGAAACCCCTACCATCGGATCTTTGTAAAATTAGCTTTAGTCGGAGAAGCCCTTACTCTTCCGAAGCAGAAGCTTTTGAGGGCCAAGTACAACTCTTTACAAGTTATGACTGTTTCTGTTTGGGGAACTACAAGTCGCATGCTAAGCACAAAGTCATTTGTGGCTTGGCCACAGCTCTAACGCCAGATATCATTAGCGCCCTCAGCATCAATGATCAGCATGGAAAATTATCTAAATTCCTCCTATGTAATTCACTTAACAACTCGGGTGACCTTTCTGACCATCTTATCAAACAATTTATTGCTCATTTACAGACAGGACAAAGAAATTAAAGAGGCGCTGTATTAGTGGCAACATTATTTGGCAAGCGCATACTGTAGTTCATTGACAAGGCAATTTTGAAATTGAACGAGGGGGTTTGACTGGGCAATAAAAACCCGTTACATTGCCGGCAAGAAGCATTTAGAGGGAAGCCTCTAATTATACTATTTATAAATCAACAGCTAGTTCAACTATGTTGGCTTCTTAAAAGTAATGTCCCTGACACTCTCACAGAGTTGCAATTATTACGAGAATGAAACCCATGTGAACCCAAGAGCCCTTTACAAACCATGGGGAGGGGGAGGTGCAATCACTAAAAAAAAACAAAAAAACAATAGTTAGAATGAAGACAAACGGCTAAGAACCCTCATGCCACGATTAAGCCGGCCATTGGCATGCTAAATGCTTGTTCGGCCGAGACCTATCAGCCCTGACTTCCTATAAAAATAGACACATTCAACTTGTCTCCCATGTTCATTATCTGCAAGAACAATTGCCAAAGCCTTTGCTATCGAGAGATCCTAAAGTTTGTACATCTTGAAAGGCAATGGGTATCCAATGGAAGATGCCAGGCGACCATCAGACAGTCAACTACAGGCATTCAATTGTGGATGGATCACTTCAAAACTGTTCAGATGCAGCAATAAAAAATCCATTCCTATGAATAACCAACTATGAAACTACGTATCCACCAATTTTGTAATGGGAATGAGTGGGGTGCAGGTCGTGATGGCCGGCTCGGGATACTTTTAGCCCCTCTCATCATTTAAAGGTGTTTTTTTTTTTTTTTCAATAGCCCCCCCGTTCGGCGCGAGACAAACCCGATGCAGACGTTTAAAAAAAGAAATGGATAGTACTTACCCGAATCCCCGTGCTCCGGTGACTTCTTACTTACCTTGTGAAGATGGCCGCCGGGATCTTCACCCTCGGTGGACCGCAGGTCTTCTGTGCGGTCCATTGCCGATTCCAGCCTCCTGATTGGCTTGAATCGGCACACGTGACGGGGCGGAGCTACGAGGAGCAGCTCTCCGGCACGAGCGGCCCCATTCACCAGGGAGAAGACCGGACTGCGCAAGCGCGTCTAATCGGGCGATTAGACGCTGAAATTAGACGGCACCATGGAGACGGGGACGCCAGCAACGGAACAGGTAAGTGAATAACTTCTGTATGGCTCATAATTAATGCACAATGTACATTACAAAGTGCATTAATATGGCCATACAGAAGTGTATACCCCAACTTTGTTTCGCGGGACAACCCCTTTAAGAAACAATAGAATCAAACATGTAATATTTCTCCCCAATATCAACTGTCTGGGAAGAATTAAAAGGAGAAGTCCTCCTAGATATTTGATCAGTGGTTTCCACACTACAGTCTTCCAGATGTTAAAAAACTACAACCTCAAGGCTCTCAAAACATGCTAAGAGGTAGTTTGCTAACAGCTGGAGAACAGCAGGTTGGAGATCTCAGTAGTAAAACTTTGGCCGATCCTGCCCAAATTGCCCCGATGAGCCAAAGATTAGAGTGGTGTATAGAATAGGTCAAGGTAAGAGAAATGGAAATAAAAAAAACTGGCATTGGCCACTTGCACACGAACAGGTCGGATTCCGCATGCAGGACCACGCCCTGTGCCCGCCCGGCGACCCTGCTGTCATTTATCTTCTTTCTCTGTGCTGTGGATGGCCGTAGCGAGCCGCCGTCGGAAATGCACAGTACTGATTTTTTTTTTTGAAATATTTATTTTTCCATGCCGTCACTAGGCGATGACGCGGGTACCGCCAACCTATCCGCAATGTCAATTGCAGATGGCCGCGGGTTGGACGGTTTCCATGAGCTTCAATGGAAGCCATTCGCGTGGACACCGCACAAAAATAGAGCATGCTGCAATTTCTTCCTCCATTCGAGGAAATCGCAAATTGTTTCCGCCAGTGTGCAGGAAGAAGCAATTTTCCATAGCATAGTTATGAACGGTATTTGCTACAGAACCGCTGTGCGGACACCAACCTCGGATTCCGCAAAGCAAATCTGTTTGTGTGCAGGTGGCCTTAGAGTGAGCCTCCCTGACGTAGGATACATTCAATCTTACTAGTCCTTGTTCAAGTGGGACTCATTAACTAATTTCATTAATACAAGGGTGGCCGTACACATTAGATAGAATTAGGTTGATGGTAAACAACTGTTGAAGAATCATCTGGTGAATGACCATTTTGTAGATGAGGCCATGCAGACTCTAGTCCATTTTGGCCATCACAGTTGTCCAAACTGGCCATACATGACCAAGGACACCAGGCGATGGATGAAAGAGCTTTACGGGAACCTTGTTTCAAAGAAAGACCATTCATAGGCTAAAACTCCTTCATGAGAACAAAAGATCTTTCGTCCAATGTGATGAGAAATTCAAACATAACTCACGTCTTCCCAGAGAATGAATGCCATCGCTCAGCGGAATGATCATTCAGTGATAAATTTCATCCAATGTACGATTATTTCGATGAAATAATTAATTTTCATCAGCTTTAGTCTATTGTGTATGGGCATTACAAATAAGATAGCTCATTCATTCAACAGCTATTTCTCTTGACTCTAAGGGGGACACACACCTTCAACAACTATCAGCGTCCTTCCTCCGACAGCTGTTTCCATTGACTCCCCTATAGACATGAATGTGAATCTCAGCCAAGCATTTGGGTGTTTAGGGAGTTACACTTCTGGCAGTGGCTTATCTCTCAAGGAACAAAAGGATCCGACTTTGAAATTCAATATCCCCCATCCTTCTTTCCTTCAACATCATCTGTCAGGCGAAAGTTGAAATGCTCACATGCACATTAGATTGTTGTCCAAACCTGCTGCTATTGGTGGGTTTGGACGACTAAATTCTAAAAAGTATGGGGTCTGTGGTAAAACAGTATCAGATACGGTGAGTTGAGGGCTCTAGAACAGTGTTTCGGCAAAGAAAGAGTGCCTCAAGCTATTAATTAGGTGGCACCTGATGAGCTTCGGTAAAAGGGGAGGCAATTCCCTTAGCAGCCAGCTTGAGGCTCCTGGGTAGGACAAGTCTGAACCCAGGCAGTATGAGAGGTTAAAGTCCTCTGGACTTCAACCCAGGAGTGGGTAAATGGACTGTGTTTATGATGTGTAATGAGTTATAGCATTAGACCGAAGAGAGAGTACCAAAGCTCATGTATAGTGAGTGGCCAGGTGGACAGGGTTTATTTTGTGCACTGGTAAATGTACAGTGTGGAGTACTGTGCACCGTTGCTGAGATTAATAAAACTGGCAAGATGTCAGACTTAAAAGACGTTTTGGGTGCAAAATTATGTTTCAAAGAGTGGCGTCAAACATCTTGAGTCGAGAAGATGGCGATCCTGAGAGGTGACTAATCCCCTAATGCCACAGGGCCTTAAAGGGGTTGTCCCGCGGCAGCAAGTGGGTCTATACACTTCTGTATGGCCATATTAATGCACTTTGTAATGTACATTGTGCATTAATTATGAGCCATACAGAAGTTATAAGAAGTTTTTCACTTACCTGCTCCGTTGCTAGCGTCCTCGTTTCCATGGAGCCGACTAATTTTCGCCGTCTAATGGCCAAATTAGCCGCGCTTGCGCAGTCCGGGTCTTCTTCTTTCCTCAATGGGGCTCCGTGTAGCTCCGCCCCGTCACGTGCCGATTCCAGCCAATCAGGAGGCTGGAATCGGCAATGGACCGCACAGAAGCCCTGCGGTCCACCGAGGGAGAAGAATCCGGCGGCCATCTTCAACCGGTAAGTAAGAAGTCACCGGAGCGCGGGGATTCAGGTAAGCGCTGTGCGGATTTTTCTTTAGGTCCCTGCATCGGGGTTGTCTCGCGCCGAACGGGGGGGGGGTTGAAAAAAAACAAAAACCGTTTCGGCGCGGGACAACCCCTTTAACACAAGCACACTCACTGGACTTGGCCAAATGTGTGGGGTCCCTGATAGACAGCTCTGTCCGTGGCTTATCTCCTTAGGGAACAAAAGATTGGACGGGTTGTCTTTGCCTCCACATCTCCCATCAGGGACTCGATACATGATATCTTTAGCTAATCTTGCCAAAATTGGTGAGTTTGGCCACATTATCTCATGTGTATGGCCAGCTTAATTCTGTCCTTAAAATGAAAGAGTCATTTGTTAACCGCAGCGGAAACTCTGGTCTCGACGTGACTAATGTATTCTCGCGTGTGTGGTCATTTTCCAACCGCAACCTAAAAGGTGTTACCCAGTAACGTTGTTCTAGTGAACAAACAGCAAAGCGCCATTTGATTCCACCCTCTTATGTACAACCAATCTGTAAAGTAATCCTACACAGTAGACGAACTTGGCTCGGGCCGCAGGATCAACGCGCCCAACGCCCAACGCATGATGTCAGCAAGCAGAAAAAGGGATCTTTCCCTACAGACAAATAGTTCCTGTAAGGAGCCGAACGGAAGCGTATAAATAGAGCGATTACAAAAAGCCTCCGCAGCGAGCTGACAACGGCAATAATGTTATACATTTACAGCAATGTCAAATAAGTGCAATCAATGCGAAGAAGAAAAAAACACAAAGTGTTCATTTATCAAGCTGTTTTAGGATATTATATAACAAGACGCAGAATATTGTCAAGAAACTATTTTGAATGGTAGTTTTGTATTGAATTTCGTTAGATTTTTTTTTTTCTTTTTCTGCAAAGCCATATGGTGAATTAGGTTATGAAACGAGATATTCAGGCTCGTGTGTTGTAAGCAGCTTTCTGCCGTACAATCATCAGAACGGGATGGGTGTCTACCTGCACACAAGTGCTCTTATTCACTAAGGCGTGCTAAGCTCAAGGGGTCCCGGCTCCTCTCACATGAATCACGGCTAAGGCGTGCTACAGATTAGCACCTTGAATGGATAGGGTCCAAGCTAGTTCATGCTAAAGTCTGCTTATTGAATAGGGCTCTTAAAGGGCAATGGTCGGAGGCTTGGACCTTGTTAACTGTAGCATGTCATATACATCCATTTGCTAAATGTCAATGAGCCCAGTGACTTGATGAGATGTCAAGTTTTGGTTAAGGGGGTCGTACAAGAAGTCTGCCATAAACAGCGCCACTCTTTGCACTGGTTACTGTCTGGGATTGCAGCTCAGTTCCTTTTCACAGTACTATCTGGGCTGTAATACCAGATAGTGCATTTATGTGTAGAATTGACCCTACACCTTATAGCTTGACTTGGTGTGACCTTAATAGACAGTAGATGCCTTGTTCATGTTGTAGGCAAGGTAGAACTATAACATTTTAGTCAAATCCCAGCGCTCTCAGCCTCCTCCGGCTTGGGAAAGAAGAGTTGGGTAATGAATTTACAGAAGCACGCTAGCGCCAATGTTCCCATCTCTCCCGTAAGGCAGTGATTGCCAAAATATCTCAAGAAACCAGCTTTAAAATTCCATCGTACTGGAATAGTGTTCCTGTCTCTCTCCACAAATGGCACTCTTCGGTTCGTCCGAATTGTTGACACTACAATGATCCAGGCGGAACTATACTATGCTGACAAAAGTATTGGGACACCCAGCAACCCTGTAATGTCAGACAAAGGGATTATGCAAACCAGATGGGAAGGACTAAGGCCATTAGTTATAGTGAAGTCCACCCTCAAAGCCAATGGGTATAGAGGCATTATGGACAATGTGGCATCACCTCCCCTGTGGTAATACTTTGGTACAGCTCCGTGTCTCCACCAACATGACCGAGCACCATGTCCTACAGCTCGCAGTGTTGAGGCTCAGTTTGAGTAGCAGAACATCTGCAACCTTCATTGGCTACCCAAATTCTAGATTTCAATCCCATCAAGCATCTTTGGTATGAACTAGAACGCCGTATCAGTGCGCACCCAACAAGCCCATCATCCCTCACATCACTATTTGAAGATCTCCTCGAGGAATGGAGGCAGATCCCGCCATACGCCTATCAGAACTTGGTGGAAAGCAGCCTAGGAGGGTTACTGCAGTCATTAAGGCCAAAGGCAAATCAATATCGAATTAAAAAAATGTACATATAATCTAATTGTCCCAATACTTTTGTCAACATAGTGTATGTCCTAGATATGGTGAAGTTGTCTGGACCTACAACAATTCTGGAACGAAGTCTTTAGGATCATACATGAAGCAACCAATGTAGCCCCCCCAGAATCTCCAGAGACAAAATTTTCAATGCCCCTGGTTACCTATAAATGCTCTTGCCCATAATTTGCTTCAGACTGCAAAGACAGTGATCTCACACACATGGAAGTCTAAGGCTCCACTGACCTTAAATGCTTGTTTTGGGGAAATTATGAGACAAAGCGCATGGAGGAATTGGTTGCTCACACCTCAGAGGTCTCAAACTGACACATGAGTACCGGGCATCACTGGGAAACTTTTAAGTTATCCCCCACCTATCACACCCTATTAAAGTTATGATTCTTTCTTATAATCCCCCATGGCCTGGTGCTCTCTTCCGAAGTGTTCTTTTTTCATACTGCCTTCAGCATGCAAACTTCCTTCTCTCACCTTTAATGTCCTAGGATATTCCCCAGACTCCCCCCCCCCCCCCATCCTTTCTCTTCTTGCCCTTTCTTTGCTGGTGTGATATTGTGATTTAACATAGAGTATCCTTTTCAAAAAGGGCAGTAACTTTTCAGCCATCTTCTGCTCATCTACTAGCCTGTGTTGATCTCATCATTTCTGTAATATACACTCATTGTCAAAAACAATTCCTCCTCTAGAAGTTATCAGAATCAAATTAAACTTTCTCTGTGTGATTGTAACGCTGATATAAGTAACTGATTACAATAACAGAGCAAAAGGAATATTTATTGCGGAAAACTGAACACTTGGAAAGGAGGCTCTAGTGCCCTGTTGTACCACCTCTAGCTTGGATACAAGATGTGGTACGGGTGGCCATGGAGGCTCTAGTGCCCTGTTGGGTCATCTCTAGCTTGGATACAAGATGTGGTACGGGTGGCCATGGAGGCTCTAGTGCCCTGTTGTACCACCTCTAGCTTGGATACAAGATGTGATACATGCCACTTGTCTCTGAATGGTGGACAACGAAACAGTTGGAGCCACTCGTATTTGTCGGATGATCAAATGGTCCTCTCTAATGGTGCTCTGACGAGGGGTGTCCCGAGCCCGGTCACCTTGTGCCCTCACAGACACACTGGTCCCAACACCCCCTAACAGTCTGGTCAGACGCTCCTCTCTACTGGTGGTCTGTAGGAGGCGTCCTCAGCCCGGTCACCTTGTGTGCCCTCACACATCCACTGGTCCCAACACCTCCTAACAGTCTGGTCAGACGCTCCTCGCTACTGGTGGACTGGCAGGGCTGTCCTGATCCCAGTCACCTCGTGTGCCCTCACACATCCACTGGTCCAACACCACCTAACAGTCTGGTCAGAACGGCCCCGATGGGCCCGTTGATGCGACCACCCAGCTTACAATAGTGTGCCCCCTCTCAAATTCTGTTAACTGGGCGAAATCTCTTTGATTGGTCAACAAGCTCTACAGAAGCAGAAGAAGAGGTCACTATACACAAGGAGCCTCCGAGAGCCTTTTATAAGGACATGTTAAAAGTTTTGATCAGGGGGGGGTCCTCTGCTGATTGCTAGAATGAGGGGTCTGCAGGAGTGCCATGCCTTCAGCTGCCTTTGCTGCTTGTTGGCTCCTCTCAGCAGCTGAAGACAGACACATAGAGGTCTATAGAAGATGTTTATAGAGCTCAAGGAGTCAATTCTAAGCTGCCAAGAGGTCCCAGCAAGCAATGAAGGCAGCCAAAGGGGCACATTGTTCAGGTGCGCGCTAAGCCCTCTCATTTTAGCCATCGGTGGAGGTCTCAGTAGCGGGACCACCACTTATTACAATTTTTGACATATTGCTCTGAAAAGTGCAGTTAATGTTTAATAAACATTTGAATTTAAAAAAGGAAAAAAAAAATAGTCAGATGGGTTGCGCATTATGAGCCTCGTGTGGCGTAGAGTGTAAGCTCTCGCCTATGACCTGAAGGTTGCAAGTTCGATCCCCGCGTGATTCAGGTAGCCGGCTCAAGGTTGACTCAGCCTTCCATCCTTCCGAGGTCGGTAAAATGAGAACCCAGCTTGGTGGGGGGTAATGAGTAATAATTACCTGAAAGCGCTGCGGAATAAGTTGGCGCTATACAAATACCAAGATTCATTAGGATGACTTTCTGGGTACAGATACTAAACATTTACTGCACATTTCAGGTTACACTTCTGTCTATTTTTCCTAATTCTGTGGCAAGGGTTAAAAGAGGTGTCTTCACAGGTCCTTGTAGAGGCAATGCTGGGGCTCCCAAGACCCTGGAGGGGGTGCCACCTCTTTGTGAATCACCTTCTGAATTTTATAATATAATGAGAATAGAAAAACTAATTGTAGAAAAGCAGGATTGCCCAGATGCTTGTCTTATTGTGCGCATGGAAAGACTTTAGAGGGGTTTTCCCACCCCAAAGTACTTTATTTTCACGCAGTATTACATATCCCCTTCAGTACCGTTCACACCTTTATTTTACCTGATTCTACCCATTTTTGCTGGTCCGGCTGTTTTTGTTATTATCCTAGATGATTGGCCATGCCACTTCTGGCTCCCCCCAATGGGGTCCTGGAACTGGGATCCATGTCAGCGCTACTTCCACCCTCCTCATTGCTCATATTGGTCCCGTTTGGAGCTGCACATATACAGATGTAACATGATCTTCTGAACATCCAGTCAGGCAATGAACAATACTTCATTAGTCACATGGCACACGTTGTCCTGGCCAGAAGTAATACGCACAGCATGAACACATCGTCAGCAGAAATACAGAAGAGGCCTGGAGGCGGATCACATGATGAGGTTTCATATCTCACTGAAACACTAGAAAATGGCTAGTACAATGCACTGAAAAGTTGATGGCAGTGCTGTAACTTTTGGATTGGGGTAGTGTTGCAGAGTGTTAGGGCAGCAGAAATACAGCCCTAAGCTCTCACTCACATACTCAAGGTTGTGGGTTCAATCCCCGCTTGGTTCAGGTAGCCGGCTCAAGGTTGATTCAGCCTTCCATCCTTCCGAGGTCTGTAAAATGAGCATCCAGCTTTCTGGGTGGGGGGGTGAAAAGATGACTGGGGAAGGCAATGCCAACCGTCCCCTGCAAAAACAGTCTACCGAGAAAACGTCACTACTCGGTGCTTGAACCAAGGGTCTTTACCTTTACCTTATTGAAGCACGGCCATGGAATTTTCCATTTCGATAAGGTAGTCTTCACAACCACGGTAGTACATCAGTATCCTCCCCCTGCCCTCTTTTTTTTGCTTAGTTTTTCCCCTTTTATCCCATTCGTGTCTTTCTATAAAAGAACTTTCTTCTGGCTCTGTTCTACAATTACAACATGGATATCCATCTTTGAGTCACATTGCAACAAGACTTGTCTTGGGTCGCACATTAAATACACAAACATTAACAGAAGATAAGCAAAAAAAAAAGTCTGTGCATAATTTCCCAGATATCCACCACCATAGATAAGCAAAAAAAAAAGCCTCACATAATAATCCTAATCCACAGTCCTCCACACAACCCCCATTATCCTCCACAGTCCTCCAACATCCTGCCACCAGGTCATATGGACTTCAGACTGAAGTTAGCGCCAGCGAGCATGGCCACAGAAACCTGGTCAGGCTCCTATATAGTTCATGGCGAATGAGAGAGAACACACCAGCTAAAGTACTGAGGAAGGGGCGCAACTGCCCGAAACACGTCTATCATATGCCGGATTTATTAACAATAATAAAACCAGAGGAGTCGAGCCTAAAATGACGCCTCGTGCCTCTTTAAGAAAAAGGATTTTTTTTTATTAAAAAAGGAGCATCGACTGGTCAAGATGAGACCACTGTCTGTCGTCCTCACCTCGATACTGGATAGGAGCGGTCAGGAGAACAGGAAGGAGCATGGCCACCGCACGTTGGACCCGGAGTGACTGAATGAGTCAGACAGTCACAGAGCTGCAAGTGCCGCCCAGAGCCTGTCTGTGAGCGGAAGCCCGCCGCTGCCAGGTACCGCCGCCTCCAGGTTCAGCCCCAACTTCGTGTTGGGCTGTGATTTGGTCACTCCTGGTTTAGAATGTTAATTCATTGTAAAATCCTTTGCGTCCGCCTACAAAGGAAGACGATGGATGTCAAGGGGCTCAGAGTGATACATTTTGATTGTCAAATATCCTTAGAGCATTTGCCCCATTTATGTTGGCGTTACCGTGACGAATCATATGCTTCCATTTTATTCAGTTGTCATATGTTGTTTAGACTTAAAACTTTAATGGAAACCGATTACAAATCAGATATCTTGTACATATCCTATATTTGATCACTAAAGCTGGCAACTGTCATGGAGATGTGCCGAAGACACCTACAACTGGTAAGACATAACCTGGTTCTCAGCCCCTCGCTGCGCTGGCACCGTTACTGGCACAGCAGGGGTGCAATCCTTCTCTTAACTAGAAAAAAATATGTTGTCATTTTTAAAACATGTTGGAAAATCTCCAAAATGACATTCTGAGAACTACTAATCGTTATGATTTATTGTGTTTTCTGCTGCCTATATAGAGCCCTTTCACAGTGGTGACTTGAATTAAAAAATATAATTTTTATTTTGAACTTTTTAAAATGCACATATAGGGGCACAACACATAAAACAACAAAAACAAAAAAAGATAAGTAAGGGGCGTGGTAAATACCATCCAACCACACCGTCACTAAAGATGGGCATCCAATTGTACTGTCTGTGTGGGTGTTTGTGTGATCTGGTCACCGGCGACCACGAGGTTTTTTTGTCCTGCTTAAAGCCGGTAATGTATGAGGCAGGGGTATATTGGTACTTGGGGTTTGTAAGATTATCCCCAGTTGTCTTGGTCTTTTTTATTTATAAAGCCCACACACCGTAGATGGATGCAATTTTTAGTGATTTGAACGTTCGTTTCTTCACAATTCTTTTTTACCCCCCCCCCCTTTTTTTAAAGGAGGATAGAGGTACCTGACCAATTCCTAAATGGATAGTCGGAATTGGCCTTGGCCGTAGGGATCATCTCCCGAGGTTGCTAGATATGTATGATGCCAACCTCCAGAGAGAGGACGGCCTCGCCTCTATAGATAAGGGTCGTAGTATAAATACTTGACCCAAGCGTATTCGAATTTCCCTTTTTAGTATGCTAATTCTCGTATTTAATTGCTCGACGCGTTTCACCACTTCAATTCTCGTGGATCATCAGGAGCATTATAAATCGGGATTGAGTAGAGACAGTATAGATGATATCATGAGGTCACCAATAGACCAATTAGTAAAGAAACGAATATCTTAATTTTTAGAGGGCCTGTTCTTGCAGCAGGTTTCTCGAAGGATCGGATCTAGCCTGGGTAGAAAGTTCGATACTCAAATTTCTCTTATTGACAAAAGCAATAATTTGAGATTCGCCAGAGATAGCGTATCCTAATGACCCAAATCAGCCTTGAATGCGAATGTCTGGCGTGGGGTGTTCAGGACTGATACGGGAATGTTCAAGCTGCTACTACTCACAGAAACATACCATAGGGATGCAGTATTATGCTGCGAGTAAAGCAGTATTGGAGCAATCCGTCTCTGTCCAGAGACCTCATGATATCATCTATACTGTCTCTACTCAATCCCGATTTATAATGCTCCTGATGATCCACGAGAATTGAAGTGGTGAAACGCGTCGAGCAATTAAATACGAGAATTAGCATACTAAAAAGGGAAATTCGAATACGCTTGGGTCAAGTATTTATACTACGACCCTTATCTATAGAGGCGAGGCCGTCCTCTCTCTGGAGGTTGGCATCATACATATCTAGCAACCTCGGGAGATGATCCCTACGGCCAAGGCCAATTCCGACTATCCATTTAGGAATTGGTCAGGTACCTCTACCCTCCTTTAAAAAAAAGGGGGGGGGGTAAAAAAGAATTGTGAAGAAACGAACGTTCAAATCACTAAAAATTGCATCCATCTACGGTGTGTGGGCTTTATAAATAAAAAAGACCAAAACAACTGGGGATAATCTTACAAACCCCAAGTACCAATATACCCCTGCCTCATACATTACCGGCTTTAAGCAGGACAAAAAAACCTCGTGGTCGCCGGTGACCAGATCACACAAACACCCACACAGACAGTACAATTGGATGCCCATCTTAGTGACGGTGTGGTTGGATGGTATTTACCACGCCCCTTACTTATCTTTTTTTGTTTTTGTTGTTTTATGTGTTGTGCCCCTATATGTGCATTTTAAAAAGTTCAAAATAAAAATTATATTTTTTAATTCAAGTCACCACTGTGAAAGGGCTACTCAAGTTAAATTTGGAGACTTTTTGCTCTGCCTACTCTGTGAAATATTGTTGCCTATATAGAGCCGGCATATTTCACAGTGATGTATTAGGACTGTAATGACATCACTTCTAGGCCCAGTGGAGCTCATAACGTTCTCGATTTCACATTATATAACACCGGGGCACATTTGACCGCTCATATGTTTTTGGCATGTGGGAGAAACCCGAGGAAAGTCAGGGAAACCCAGAGCCGGAACATGCAGACGTCTTACAGTCACTGGCCTAAAGGTCCTGTCATGATGCACCAGAGATGCCCACCTCATTGACCTGCTGCCAGGGTCGCTGTCGGGTGCCGTCATCCACACACTGCACACCATGCTCTACTCTCTGCCTTCTCCATGAATTCTGCCCATAGGGCTCGTGCTCGCTCCCACTAAGTCTCTTAGAGGGCCAGTGTGCACTCCCATAACTTGTCCCCTCCAATTCTGTCCCTACACCGCCTATATTAGGCATCCAAACCCAAGAGTGGAAGCCTAAGAAATTGGTTCCTATACATTGTGATGATGCCCAAGTTAGTGTTGGTCTCTGGTTCTGACTTCTGTGTTCCCTGACCTCAGCTCTACTTATTGGACTTCGCTATTGCCTGCCCTGACCTTCTGCTTGGACCTCATTATTGCGACCGTGCTGCCAGCCCCGACCTCTTCTACATTTTGAGTTAAGTTCCTGTTCATACGATCAGCTTCCACATCTCGGCCCAGTGCAGCATCAGCAGACCCATTTCTGGAACTATCTGTGTGTGTAACGGCTGGAGGACCCTGCAGCAAAGCCAATGTCCCATTTGGAGGAGCTAAGTGTGAAAGCCGAGGTTCCCCAGGTGTTGCCATTTCAGATAGCCCACAACCAAACCGATGTGAGGCAAGGTGGATCCACATCGGTCAGCCTAACAGGTCCCCATACACGTTAGATGAGCATCGTCGGAACAGTCATTGTACAGATGACCACTCAGTTAATCACTGGCAGATCCTGCTCAAACTGTCATGGGAAACCTAGAAAAAGTCAGGGAAACTCTATACTGGGCCACACAGACTTCTTGTAGACACTGGCCTAAAAATCCCCATACACATTAGATAAGATTGGTAGAACCATTGGAGTACCTCATGCGCAGGCGCCCCAACTCTCTCTTTACAACTGGGAAAGCAGGTTTTCAACATGCCTGATCCTTTATTCCGATGGGAGATTAGTGACTGCCGGAGGTCTCTTGCAGTTGCTTAGTTTCCTTCCCTATTGAGAACACATGCACGCTTGGCCAAGCTGCGTGTACAGGTGGAAAGGTGTGGTCAGGAGGAATAGCGGTCTAAGACGTTTGGCTATCTTTAGCCAGATTAAACTGAAGGCCTCATGCAAATGGTATATGGAGTCCCCAACTTCTGCATTATGGCAAACCACGAACATGGCACATTTACTTTTCTCATGGATTTAAATTAAGTTGAAGGCATAGAGAGGTATGATTGCTATGGACAGTGTACCATAGATCTGTAATACGGTTATAGCAGGAGTCCAGAGCTGAAACTTAAAGGGTTCTTCTTCTAAAATAAAATGTAAAAATCTATAGTCAGAGAATGGGTTAAAATGAAAAAAGCATAATCAGCTCCCTAAGTGGTGCCCCGATCCAGCGTAGGAGCCCACGTCCCAGAAGCAGCTATAGCGATCATATGCCGTTCATTGGACAGGTGACCGCTCCGCCAATTACTGGTTTCATTGGCATGAACAACATGGGATTGGCTGAGTGGTCACGTGTAGAATGACCGGCAGATGACCACTATGGCTTCTTCTGGGGACGGGGCATAAGAGCTCCTGGGAAGGAACAGGGGGTCATTTAGGGAGGTGAGCGTTACTTTTAAAAAAAAAAAAAACTCATTCCCTGCCCTTAGCATTTTTTTTTACTAGGAAAACCCCTTTAAAGCTTCTGTTCTCCGATACAACCTTGTGACACGGTCCACTAATGAGTCATTTAGAATACTTTTGGCTCCCTCAATAACGCCCCCTGCAAGAGTCCATAGGCAACACCAGTACCCACTGAGCCCTCTTGCTCATACATGGCATAGTTCTTATCACTATGCTGGACTAAGTTCTAGCCTGTTGTACGGCCAAGTTATCCTACAGCGCTCATAAACCAATGGCTGAATCCAGAACGGAAATCCGATATCCCGATTTTTGCAAAATGATGTCATTCATTGCCCGATATAAAGTTACCGCACGACAGTTCAGCTTATGCCGCTCCTATGACTTTCTCCAGCACGTCTCTCCATAAATACAACATTGTAAAGATATTTCTTTAATTAATAATGTATTAATGTCTTTTTGAGCCATTGTTTGCAAACATCATATGGCTTTCATTGTGGTTATTTTTGGCACAAACAAAAGTTTCTGAAGACCTCGAGACAAGTTAAAGTAAAACTCAATTCCTTTCCGTTTTATTACTGCGCCATTAAAGGGAACATGACTGGGTGATGCGTTCTCGGGTAATGCGAATACGCAGTCAGATCCATAACAGAGAGACACTTGAGTTTAAAGGTATGTAAGCAGCTGTTTCCAGTACTTTGCTGTAAGCGCGACGATCTGATTAGTGAGTAAAGTGCTCTTGTGTGTCAGATGCCACCAGCGTCTTCTGAGCACGCCATCAAGAGCCTGGAAATGAGTTTACATTGTTGACTGCCGATACGCACAAATGTCAGAGAGTGACAGGGTATCGGAGCTCCGACAAGTCATCTCCTGGAAGACGTCTTCCGTCTTGAACAACACGACCATCAGCAAAGCGAGGTTATTGAAATTCAGGCGGAGAGTGACACTGAAGACGTTAAGGAAATCAGTAACACAATACAGAAGACTCGCATTGCTTTATACTCCCATATCAATTTGGCTACGGATGATGGACGTCAGGACGTAGTGGATTTTAGGGTTTGGATACTGTGTGGCATGGCGACACAACATTCTGTATTTCTTCAGGCAATAAAATTGCATTTAAAGGGGTTCCCTGGGACTTCAAAAAAAATCCTGGGCTTAAAATTGTATAAAATAAAGAACAAAATGGATCCTCACCTGGTTCAGGGGCTTCCCATTAGAGATGAGCGAACGTACTCGTCCGAGCTTGATATTCGTGCGAATATTAGGGTGTTCGGGATGCTCGTTACTCGTAACGAGTACCACGCGGTGTTCCGGTTACTTTCAGTTTCCTCTCTGAGACGTTAGCGCGCTTTTCTGGCCAATTGAAAGACAGGGAAGGCATTACAACTTCCCCCTGTGACGTTCAAGCCCTATACCACCCCCCTGCTGTGAGTGGCTGGGGCGATCAGATGTCACCCGAATATAAAAGTCGGCCCCTCCCACGGCTCGGCTCAGATGCCTTGTGAGTTAGCTGAGGGACAGTGGTATCGTGCTGGAGCTGCTACAGGGAGAGCGTTAGGAGTTAGTGTAGGCTTCAAGAACCCCAACGGCCCTTCTCAGGGCCACATCTAATAGTCTGCAGTACTGTGTTAGCACTGTATTTTTTTTTTTTTTTTTTTCAAAATTGGATCTGCAGAGCATTGCGCCCTGCAATAGGGACAGAAGTGGGGGTTAGGCAGGGAGAGTGTTAGCAGTGAGTGTAGGCTTCAAGAACCCCAACGGTCCTTTCTAGGGCCACATCTATCTGTGCGCAGTACTGTCCAGGCTGCTGTTAGCAGTGTTGCATTTTTTTTTTTCTTCTCAAAACCGGCTGTGCAGACCATTGCACCCGGCATTAATACTACAGGGATAGAATTGTGTAGGCAGGGCCAGAAGACATACATTATTCATTGAATAGACGCAGTGTGGCTTTTCCTTTGAAAAACAAGGGAAAAAATTCTATTTCGCCTGCCTCTGACAGTCCTCAGGGCTCTGGGTACGTGTGTGCTGCGTGCAGAACGTTAAAAAAAATCAGACGCAGCCAGCTACGTTTTACTGCAGGCTTGCGCCAATTTCTTTCCTGCATGGGAAATCCCTGATCTGCTGGAGCGAATAACTTTGCATCACTGCAGTTCTCTGACACATTTGCAGGGCCACAACACAGTTATTAAACTTAGTAGTATTCATTGAATACACGCAGTGTGGCTTGTCCTTTGGAAAACAAGGGAAAAAATTCTATTTTGGCTGCAGGCTTGCGCCACTTTCTTTCCTGCCTGGGAAATCAAATTACTGGTAATACACCATGCTGAGGGGTAGGGGTAGGCCTATAGGACGTGGACGCGGGCGAGGACGCGGAGGCCCAAGTCAGGGTGTGGGCACAGGCCGAGCCAGTGCGGTGGCCAGGGGTAGAGGCAGGGCCAGACCGAATAATCCACCAACTGTTTCCCAAAGCGCCCCCTCGCGCCATGCCACCCTGCACAGGTCAAGGTGCTCTACGGTGTGGCAGTTTTTCACAGAGACGCCTGACGCCTGACGAACTGTGGTGTGCAACCTTTGTCGCGCCAAGATCAGCTGGGGAGGCACGACCAACAGCATGCGCAGGCATATGATGGCCAAGCACCCCACAAGGTGGGACGATGCCCGTTCACCGCCTCCGGTTTGCACCACTGCCTCTCCCCCTGTGCCCCAACCTGCCACTGAGATCCAACCCCCCTCTGAGGACACAGGCACTACCGTCTCCTGGCCTGCACCCACACCCTCACCTCCGCTGTCCTCGGCCCCATCCAGCAATGTCTCTCAGCGTAGCGTCCAGACGTCGCTAGCGCCACAGTTTGAGCGCAAGCGCAAGTACGACGCCACGCGCCCGCACGCTCAAGCGTTAAACGTGCACATTGCAAAATTGATCAGCCTAGAGATGCTGCCGTATAGGCTTGTGGAAACGGAGGCTTTCAAAAGCATGATGGCGGCGGCTGCCCCGCGCTACTCGGTTCCCAGTCGCCACTACTTTTCCCGATGTGCCGTCCCAGGCCTGCACGACCACGTCTCCCGCAACATTGTACGCGCCCTCACCAACGCGGTTACTGCCAAGGTCCACTTAACAACAGACACGTGGACAAGCACAGGCGGGCAGGGCCACTATATCTCCCTGACGGCACATTGGGTGAATTTAGTGGAGGCTGGGACAGAGTCAGAGCCTGGGACCGCTCACGTCCTACCCACCCCCAGAATTGCGGGCCACAGCTCGGTGGTGGTATCTGCGGCGGTGTATGCTTCCTCCACTAAAGCACCTTCCTCCTCCTCCTCCTCCAACGCAACCTCTGTCTCGCAATCAAGGTGTGTCAGCAGCACGTCGCCAGCAGTCGGTGTCACGCGGCGTGCCAGCACAGCGGTGGGCAAGCGTCAGCAGGCCGTGCTGAAACTACTCAGCTTAGGAGAGAAGAGGCACACGGCCCACGAACTGCTGCAGGGTCTGACAGAGCAGACCGACCGCTGGCTTGCGCCGCTGAGCCTCCAACCGGGCATGGTCGTGTGTGACAACGGCCGTAAGCTGGTGGCGGCTCTGCAGCTCGGCAGCCTCACGCACGTGCCATGCCTGGCCCATGTCTTTAATTTGGTGGTTCAGCGCTTTCTGAAAAGCTACCCCCACTTGTCATACCTGCTCGGAAAGGTGCGCCAGCTCTGCGCACATTTCCGCAAATCCCACACGCACGCTGCCACCCTGCGGACACTGCAACATCGGTTTAATCTGCCAGTGCACCGACTGCTGTGCGACGTGCCCACACAGTGGAACTCTACGCTCCACATGTTGGCCAGACTCTATGAGCAGCGTAGAGCTATAGTGGAATACCAACTCCAACTTGCGCGGCGCAGTGGGAGTCAGCCTCCTCAATTATTTACAGAAGAGTGGGCCTGGTTGGCAGCCATCTGCCAGGTCCTTGGAAACTTTGAGGAGTCTACCCAGATGGTGAGCGGCGATGCTGCAATCATTAGCGTCACCATTCCTCTGCTATGGATCTTGAGAAGTCCCCTGCAAAGCATAAAGGCAGACGCTTTGCGCTCGGAAACAGAGCCGGGGGAAGACAGTATGTCGCTGGATAGTCAGAGCACCCTCCTGTCTATATCTCAGCGCGTTCAGGAGGAGGAGCATGAGGAGGATGAGGAGGAGGGGGAAGAGACAGCTTGGCCCACTGCTGACGGTACCCATGCTGCTTGCCTGTCATCCTTTCAGCGTGTATGGCCTGAGGAGGAGGAAGAGGAGGAGGAGGAGGATCCTGAAAGTGATCTTCCTAGTGAAGACAGCCATGTGTTGCGTACAGGTACCCTGGCACACATGGCTGACTTCATGTTAGGATGCCTTTCTCGTGACCCTCGCGTTACACGCATTCTGGCCACTACGGATTACTGGGTGTACACACTGCTCGACCCACGGTATAAGGAGAGCCTTTGCACTCTCATTCCCGAAGAGGAAAGGGGTTCGAGAGTGATGCTATACCACAGGGTGCTGGTGGACAAACTGATGGTAAACTTCCCATCCGACAGCGCTAGTGGCAGAAGGCGCAGTTCCGAGGGCCAGGTAGCAGGGGAGGCGCAGAGATCATGCAGCATGTACAGCGCAGGCAGGGGAACATTCTCCAAGGCCTTTGCCAGCTTTATGGCTCCCCACCAAGACTGTGTCACCACTCCCCAGTCAAGGCTGAGTCTGCGGGAGCACTGTAAAAGGATGGTGAGGGAGTACGTAGCCGATCGCACAACCGTCCTCCGTGACGCCTCTGCCACCTACAACTACTGGGTGTCGAAGCTGGACACGTGGCCTGAACTCGCGCTGTATGCCCTGGAGGTGCTTGCTTGTCCTGCGGCTAGCGTCTTGTCAGAGAGTGTGTTTAGTGTGGCTGGGGGAATCATCACGGATAAGCGTACCCACCTGTCAACCGACAGTGCCGACAGGCTTACACTCATCAAGATGAACAAAGCCTGGATTTCCCCAGACTTCTCTTCTGCACCAGCGGACAGCAGCGATACCTAAACAATACGTAGGCTGCACCCGCGGATGGAAGCATCGTTCTCTCTCACCATCCAAAACGGGGACATTTCTGCTTCATCAATCTGTGTATAATATTCCTCCTCCTCCTCCTCCTGCTCCTCCTCCTGAAACCTCACGTAATCACGCTGAACGGGCAATTTTTCTTAGGGCCACAAGGCTCACTCATATAATTTTTCTAAACAATTTTTATACGTTTCAATGCTCTTAAAAGCGTTGAAACTTTAACTTGAACCAATTTTTCGTTAAACTGGGCTGCCTCCAGGCCTAGTTACCACTTAAGCCACATTAACCAAAGCGATTAATAGGTTTCACCTGCCCTCTTGGTTGGCCATGGCCAATTTTTTGGATGTACATTAGTACTGTTGATACAGCAATTTTTGTGGCCCCTCGCCTACAGTGTAATCATAGCAATTTCTATGTTCTTCGCCTGCACTCATGGTACAGAAAGGTGTGTGGGGTTGGCCTACACTTTAGCTACATAAATGTAACTTGTGCCTTGTCTATACTGCAGCTACTGAAATGGAACGAAGACTGCGCTCCCACTATACTGCTGCTTCGGAATTGTTACTGGGGCCTGTCTTGAGTGCTACTATTACTGAAATGGAACGCATACTGTGCTCCCCCTATAATGCTGCTAGTGATATGTTAGTGGGGCCTGTCCTAATGCTACGGCTGAAATGTTACTAATTATGGGCTCTGCCTATACCGCTGCTAATGGTATGTCTCTGGGGTGTGGAAACAGAGGCTTCCCAAAGACATGATGGCGGCGAGGCCATTTCCCACCAACGCTGTTACTGTTAAGGTACATATAACCACGGACACGTGGAGAGGACACGTAGTGCCTCAAAAACATCCCCCTCCACAGCCCACTTAATCCTGGCCACATTCCGAAAACCAACAAAATAAAACCGCGCTACCAGGTCCGCAGTCACCAACACATTACCACCAACGCGGTTACTGTTAAGGTACATATTACCAGTCTGACTGGGGCATGCAGTGTGGGCCGAAGCCCACCTGCATTAAGCACGACATTACTACGTCAGCTGTGTTGGGCAATGCAATGGGATATTTCTATGTACCGCCGGTGGCTTCCTGGCACCCACCCATGCTGTGGGTCCACAGGGAATTATAAATGCATCTGTTTCCACTTGTAAAGAACCCCAGTCTGACTGGGGCATGCAGTGTGGGCCGAAGCCCACCTGCATTAAGCACGACATTACTACCTCAGCTGTGTTGGGCAATGCAATGGGATATTTCTGTGTATCGCCGGTGGGTCCAGGGAGCCACCCATGCTGTCGGTCCACAGGGACTTCACAATAGGGAGTTGTACCTGCCTGTGTCTATGAATTAAAAAGCCCAGTCTGACTGGGGCATGCAGAGACACCTTGACAGAATGAATAGTGTGTGGCACATAGGTTCCCCATTGCTATGCCCACGTGTGCAGCTCCTGATGGCGGTGGCACAGGATTCTATTTCTCATTGCTTCTGTACAGCATTGTGGGCTATCGCCCCGCCCCTTTTAAAGAGGGTCGCTGCCTAGCCGTGCCAACCCTCTGCAGTGTGTGCCTGCGGTTCCTCCTCATGGCAGACGCACTTCTCAATAGACATGAGGGTGGTGTGGCATGAGGGCAGCTGAAGGCTGCGCAGGGACAGTTTGGTGTGCGCTGTGGGGGGGAGGGGGTGCGGTTGGGCAGCATGTAACCCAGGAGAAGTGGCAGCGGAGTGTCATCCAGGCAGTGATTGTGCTTTGTTGGAGGTAGTGTGGTGCTTAGCAAAGGTATGCCATGCTAATGAGGGCTTTTCAGAAGTAAAAGTTTTTGGGAGGGGGGGGGGCCCACTCTTGCCGCTATTGTGGCTTAATAGTGGGACCTGTGAACTTGAGATGCAGCCCAACATGTAGCCCCTCGCCTGCCCTATCCGTTGCTGTGTCGTTCCCATCACTTTCTTGAATTGCCCAGATTTTCACACAAGGAAACTTTAGCGAGCATCGGTGAAATACAAAAATGCTCGGGTCGCCCATTGACTTCAATGGGGTTCGTTACTCGAAACGAACCCTCGAGCATCGCGAAAAGTTCGTCCCGAGTAACGAGCACCCGAGCATTTTGGTGCTCGCTCATCTCTACTTCCCATCCATCGCTGGAGCCCTGGTGTCTGTCACTTGGAACCTGGAAAAAGTCAGCGGGAAGTGATGTGCCATATATTGTGCACTAGACCACTCAGCCAATCACAGGCTTCGATAACTGTGGAAGAGTCACCACTGAAGCCTGTTTATAAAAAGGGTCTTTGGGGCAAAAACTATTAATGACCACCCACATGGAGTCTGTATAAGAGTTTGGTCTGTAGCCACAGGAGGTCATTATGTAGGGCTCTGGTAGCTCCTCCTGTTCCTCTGGTCCTGATGCTGGAGGGTATTCTGTAGGTCTTTGGCAGCTCCTCCTGTTCCTCCAATCCAGATGCTGAAGGTAATCTTGTAGGGCTCTGGCAGCTCCTCCTGTTTCTCCAGTCTTCATGCTGGAACTCATTCTTTAGGTCTCTGGCAGCTCTTCCTGTTCCTCCGGTCCTGATGCTGTAGGGTATTCTGTAGGGCTCTGGCAGCTCCTCCTGTTCCTCTGGTCCTGATGCTGGAGGTCATTATGTAGGGCTCTGGCAGCTCCTCCCGTTCCTCTGGTTCTGATGCTGAAGGTAATCTTGTACTGCTCTGGCAGCTCCTCCTGTTCCTCCAGTCCTGATGCTGAGGGTCATTCTTTAGGTCTCTGGCAGCTCCTCCTGTTCCTCCAATCCTGATGCTGTAGAGTATTTTGTAGGGCTCCGGCAGCTCCTCCTGTTCCTCTGGTCCTGATGCTGGAGGGTATTCTGTAGGTCTCTGGCAGCTCCTCCTGTTCCTCCAGTCCTGATGCTGTAGAGTATTCTGTAGGGTTCCGGCAGCTCCTCCTGTTCCTCTGGTCCTGATGCTGTAGAGTATTCTGTAGGGCTCCGGCAGCTCCTCCTGTTCCTCTGGTCCTGATGCTGGAGAGTATTCTGTAGGGCTCTGGCAGCTCCTCCTGTTCCTCTGGTCCTGATGCTGAAGGTCATTCTGTAGGGCTCTGACAGCTCCTCCTGTTCCTCCGGTCCGGATGCTGAAGGTAATCTTGTAGGACTCTGGCAGCTCCTCCTGTTCCTCTGGTCCTGATGCTGAAGGTCATTCTGTAGGGCTCTGACAGCTCCTCCTGTTCCTCCGGTCCGGATGCTGAAGGTAATCTTGTAGGGCTCTGGCAGCTCCTTCTGTTCCTCTGGTCGTGATGCTGAAGGTAATCTTATGGGGTCTGGCATTGCTTCTATACTGTGACATGAATGTGTTAAGAAGGGTAGGTCCTAGAGAGCGGAGGTATATCCTCCTCTGCATATACACATACTGTATATGTAAGATATATTAAAGGGGTTCTGACATCAAAAAAAAAAAATTGTACTCACCTTGCCTGGCCCGATCGCCAGGCATGTCCCCTCCAGCCGGCATCTTCTTCTGTGCCTTTAAAGCAGAGCAGGAGCGGTCAAAAAGACCGCTTCCTGCTCTGGTCCGTCCGTCAGGCACTTCCGAGGTCAACGGACGGACAGCTCACAGCAAGCACGTCACAAGCAGTGCTTGCTGTGGGCGGCCCGTCCGTCCGGCTGAACTCCGGTGTGCTGCGCATGCGCAGTGGAGACGCAGCCCGTCCTGACTCCTGTCAGAGGGCACCTCTCCACTACGCATGCGCGCGATCCCGGAGCGGCGCGGCTCGTGGAGGAAGAAGAGGAAGAGCAGCGCCTGCCGGGAGATGACCCCCCCGATGTCAACAACAACAGAAGCACAGGTAAGTGTTATCTTTTTATGCTTTAGCAGCCATTAAACCATGGGTTCCCTGGGTCCATTAGGCAGACCAGGGAACAATGGCTGCTAAAGCATAAAAACATTATTTGTGTCAGAACCCCTTTAATGAGGTATATTCTCCGTGCATATTTAGATGTGTTGGTGTACTGCACATAGCGCAATCTACATGGATCACGGCAGTGAAGAAGTTAACAGCGGGGGTTGCTGCTCTGATGCACCCCGATGTTGCAGTGGGAGCCCTGCTATGAGTGACAGCCGACTCCTGCTGCTGGATAGCGTGAGATCTCTTATGATCTCGCGCTATTACCATGGCGTAACTGTACACCCTGTTGCGCTAAGTACCCCCTTGCCAGGACGTACAGTCATGCCCTGTGGCGGGAAAGGGTTAAGCATCTGATTTTTAGTGAATTTGTCAGGAACGGTGAGTCCTAGAGGGTTGAAACCTGGTGTGAAACCTTCAGAAGCGCCCGATTTAACCAGGTGTCAAATTTGGTGCATATTGGTCCAGTCGTTTGGCCGTGCTTAAAGAACGGGCATTCATTTTTATACAGGGTTATTCAAAAAGAAAAAGGTCCATTTTTGATACCAGTAAGTTCCATTTTCCGCCACATTGCAGTGCTCACTTACAGTTTTATGGCCCCGGAGCGGCTGATGCTTTTCTGTTTGTATATGCAACCAAGTTCAACAAATTATTTGTGCTGCTCATAAATTTGCTTGTGACGAAGCGGCTGTTTTTGGAATCAACGCCAGAATTCACGTTGGACCAGAACAATGGATTCACACTTGGCAAACTCAAGCACACAAAACTATTTGTGGTGTCGCCATTCTTCTAAAAACCATGAACTGTAAGAAACAGCGCTGCGGTGTGGCAAAAAATGGAACTTACTGCTAGGTCATAAAAAACTTTGAAACTTCCTCTTTTCAGTGATGTGCGGATTGTGCACCTCTCTTTTCTAGTTGGTTTGTAACTAAATCCCCAAACCGGCTTCTTCTTGACCTCTGGCATTTTTCCCTTCTCTCTTAAACATGTCATTATATCCCCACTGCTAGAGAAACCAATTCTTGACTCGAATAATGCTGCCAACTACGGACCCATCTCAAATTCCCCCTTCATCTCCAAACTACTAGAACGCCTGGTTTACTCTCGCCTTATAAGCTATCCATCAGAAAACTCTCTTCTCAACTACCTACAGTCCGGCTTCTGCCCTCTACAGTCGACAGAAACCACCCTTAGAAAGGTGTCAAACGACCTCCTGACAGCCAAATCGAGGGGCGATTACTCTCTAGTGATCCTCCTCGACCTCTCCGCAGCATTTGACACGGTTGACCACAAACTCCTCCTCAGTATGCTTCGTTCCATCGACCTAAAGGACACTGCTCTCTCCTGGCTCTCCTCCTACCTATATGACCGCTCATTCAGCATCTCCTTTGCTGGCTCTACCTCTCCTCCTTTTCCCCTTGCTTTGGGGTCCCCCAGGGCTCTGTCCTCAGCCACCTTCCTTTCTCCATCTACACAGCCCCTATTGGACAAACCATCAGGAGATTTGGCCTCCAATACCACCTCTACGCTGATAACACCCAGCTATACACCTCTTCCCGTGACATCTCTGCACCTTTCCTCCAAAACATCACCGACTGTCTGTCCGCTGTCTCTAACACTATGTCCTCTCTCTACCTAAAAGTGAACCTCTCAAAAACTGACCTACTGGTGTTTCCGCTCTTTACTAACCGACCTCATCCTGACATCTCCATCTCAGTGTGTGGCGCCACCATAACTCCTAGACAACACGCCCGCTGCCTTGGGGTTATATTCCACTCTGATCTCTCCTTTACCACCTATGTCCAATCTCTGGCCCGAACATGTCAGCTGCACCTCAAGAACATAACAAGAATCTGTCCTTTTCTGACTGGGGACACACTAAAAACACTCACTGTTGTTCTGATCCGCTCTCTGCTCGATTATTGCAACTTTCTGCTGATCGTCCGCCCTGCCCCAGACTCTCCCCTCTCCAATCCATCCTAAATGCGGCAGCCAGGCTCATCTTCCTGTCCACTTACTGCACTGGCTGCCAGTTAAATACAGAATTTAATTTAAACTCACTGCCCTCATCCACAAAGCTCTCCACAGGCACTGCGCCGCCCTACATTGCCTCCCTCATCTCAATCCACCACCCAGCCTGTGCCCTCCATTTCGCTAATGAAATCAGATTAAGTGCACCTTTAATTTGAACCTCTCCTTACCGCCTCCAAGACTTCTCCAGAGTGGCACCAGTCCTCTGGAACGCGCTACCATAAACTATCCGGACAATCCCGGGCACACAAAATTCCAGGTGTGCTTTAAAAAACACACCTCTTCAGGGAGGCATACCACACCCCCTAAACCAAAGCCCTCTGTATCCCCCTTACAACATGCTCCCTGTCCTACCAAGTTCAATCCCTGCTAGCCGCCATCAACTGTCCCCTGCAGCTATACCGATTCAGCCACTACACGGCCTGACCATTATCTATGTGTAAAGCATTCCTCACTCTCCACCCCGCCATACTGTGCACATCTTCAGACCCTTTACCTTCTGTATCCCCCCATTATCTGTGGTATGTGAGCTTGTTGGAGCAGGACCCTCACCCCCACTGTCTCCATCCACTGATATGTCTTTGATTCAAGTTTTAATCCCGGGCAACACGGGTATCCCTGCCAGCTTAATAATTGCATATGTGCGGCAACGATGCCTGCCCACTTGGGGAGGCCTAGCTTACGATGTGCACCCCCTTCCCCTCGCCGCAGTGGCGGTGGTGGAGCCGGAGTGCGCCTGTGTATCACCAAATAAATCTGCCTTGTCGCACTCCCGAGAGAACTCTATACATTTTTGGGATAAAACGTAGCCGATGCCCTTCCTCAAGATGCCAGCTATCTCCCTGCCAACTGTCATCAAAATTACATCAGCGGTTTAGCCATGGAAAGGTAACAGACAGACGGAGTTACTTACGCATCCATAATATTAGTATGGATTTGTCTGAAGAGTTGAGTTTCTTCCCCATTAAGAAGAGCAATTCTGATGCCGGTAACCAAAATTGCAACCTACAAGCCATATTAGTTTTAGTATTCACAGTGGACTTGGAATAACGACCCCGTATCAGCCTGATTTATGGATATGCAAATCACGGCTTGAACCTAGGTGCATGGAATACTTGACACTACAGTATCCCATAAAACACAGACCTGGGTTCTCACCCCCTCCACTGACCCCAGCCATACATATATACCCAAGCTGGAGTCCCCTAAGCAGTTCCATATGATTGATATCTGTGTTTTACAGCGTGTTTCCTGTTACATGCACTGGAACAGGCAGTTCGAAAACCCCAGAAATGACTGTCAAAATTTTTTTCAAAACATTCCTGCAATTTACAAAGTGTTGAAAAGCGTGAACTGAGCACCTTTGGCTTCGGAAGAGGACCTCCTGCACAAAACTGTGGCATTCCTAGATTAACACCTTCTCGTATAGCTGCCACAGAGCCTGATTTACTGCAAAAACCATGGCACAGAGCGTCGGCATAAACACGCCATCCAAGGCTGCCCAAAGTTACAAGGGAATCGGGTTTTGTTTTATTCGAAGGAAGGGATGGGGGGGGGGGTGACCGGCTCGGATCGTTCTAGAAAGCTCTTCGTGCAACCAGAATCTTAACCCACTTAATCTCTAAAGAAATCTTAAGACTCGTGTGTCTTCCAGAAACAGTTAAATTCTTATCCTGGGAGTGTCTCTGGGATCGCAGCCACAAAGGTTTGCCCACTGTGACTTCTCACATCACAGGCTAAGAAAATATGAGCTCCGATATTGGGAAAGGTAAGGAGCCCAGTAGAGTGCCTCGGTGACAAATGAGTTTGCATCGTATGTCATCAGGACTTCCTCTCCGCCAGCTCTGTTACCGTTACATGTCAATGTGTCAATGTCCGGCCTGCCAACTGATAGATGGCACCGGCAGCCGGGATCACCATTCCTTCATTTACACGGCACAAATACAAAAATTCCATACGGCCGGAAGAAAACAAAAATGACATTATTTTACAAATTTTATTACACGCATTCTCTTCCTGTTGTCACACGGCGCAGGCGAGGGCCGAAATGATTGTTTCACGGCCGGCAGATTTTTACCACTTGATACTTGAACGATGATTTTTACCTTTTCTTATATCTTTTACGTAAAATTTTAAAAATTGCTTTCATGCCATTCCATGGTGGCGGAGTTTACATCCACGCGGGATACGGGGAGGCGGCGCAGGGACTAGAAAACAATATAGATACGTAGAGCTTAAAGGGAACCGGTCATCCCCTCGAGCCCCATAAACTACCAGGGGGGAGAATGCGCACAAACTGTGACACAGCGCGAGAACGGGGCAGCCGGCGACTATGAAACGCAGCTCCTCAGACCCCCCTTCCCACCCTTGAGCACCATAATGTAGTTTACGGGGCTAAAAGGCGATGACAGGTTCCCTTTAAGGCTGCATTCATACACTGCAGTCCAAATAATAGTGAGTACAAAACTAGGTATCGACAGACTTCCAAAGTTGGAGCATAGCTGGGAAGTCGGTGGTAAGCCCAACGTCCGACTCTTATTTTCCCCACTTTGACTCCATCGCCCCGAGTTGAAGAATATTTTCAAGGTTTTCCTATTTTTTTATTTATTTGATAAAGTATTAATTCATAAGTTATTACTTTATTGATACAGTTAAGCCCCTCCCCCTCAGAGTTGTGCAAGATACAAAAAGACAGCCGACACGAATAACAGAAACAGGAAAAAAAAGGTCGGATCCAAAAGGAAAAATAAAACTAACAACCCAGCGGTGAGCGGGTTAATCTCTCCCTTCTGGGTTATTAATGACCTCATCTAAAATTATCTCCTTTATTGAAAAAAAAGAAATTACATTTAACAATAAAAAAACAATAATATAAAAATAGAAAGAAATTGCAAAAATCCCAACAGCACCGCAAAGTCAAGTGCAGCGATAGTACAGACTAAGGGCATGAGGTGGCAGCGTACTACGCCATATCAATACCCCATAGGCGGCCATGTTGGCGCTCACAGGCATTGCGTGAAATACGCATGCAAGAAAAATTGCAGCATGTTCTATCTTGCCGCGTATTACGCACACAGACGCAATAAGATACACAGTTGGCGACGCTTGCTGCATGCGTGTCTCGTGGGCGGCACGCAGCCAGATACTCTTGTGTGAGACCGGTGTAATACGCGTACTTAAAATGACAAAATAATAAACTAAAAAATATAGGAAAGATTATTTTAAAAAAACCTAAAAGCCGAAACAGTTAATTACAGCAACAGCACAAAAAGTAATCAGTAATCAGAGATGACAAAAAGCGTAAAAAACACTAAAAACCAAGAAAATTAGAAAATAGAAAACAAAGATCTAAAAGCCCAACAGCTCATTAAAGTCACTTACAGCAACGATACGTAGACCAATCACAGGGCTCGCTCACTCGCGTGTACGGCTCGTACAACACAGCGCGTATTTGTGCGCACTCCGGGCGTATTTCGCACGTTTTTGTGAGTGTATTCACAGCTTTTTTCCTGGGCGCAAAAAAATCTGCGAGAACAGTTAAGGCGGGTCTCACACGACCGGATAGAAACTGCGGATTCTGCGAGCGTTTGATCTGCGGTAATACACGGATGAATCAAATGCACTGGGTCACACAATGTAGCTCACTTTAGCGCGTTCGAACTACAGAATCCGCTTGTGGAAAATAAAGTGCAGCATGTTCTATTGTACTACGGAATCCGCGACAAAGTCCATTGTGACGGACGGCAGGTATCCGCATCATCGCTGAGCGACCACACGGGAAATATAAACAAACAATGTGTCCTGCGCAGGACTGCCAGTGTGAGTACATTCTGCGGCCGTACGCAGGGTCACGCCAAGGCTCAGAGCTGGAGTCCGCCGCGGGCATACGGCCGTGTCACCTGCTTCACTGTGACATGCATCGTGCGTATTCTCTACACCCCTCTAGACTTGGGCGGTCACATACGCTATACGGACCTCAATCAGACATGACGCAATTTTTTTTATTCATGCACGTGAAAAGCGCGTGCCTGAATACCCCAATCCAAGTCAGTGGGGATCATGCAGTCCGTTTTACACATGTAATACAGACTGAAAATAGGACCGTGTGAGCCCTAATTGGTCTACATTCACACGCGCGTTACGGCTTCCACTTAGACTTCCGTCGATCTGTTCCGTTTTTTGAACACAGAAGCGAAATTAAACCGTAAATAAATGTTTTCCTTTTCCCCGCTGATTCCAACGGTTCTAAAGAAATAAGAATGTTTCCTGTTCCGTCGCGGTTCTGTTCTGCACTGCGCTACTTCTCCCGGTAAGGCAGCGGATCCACCACAGAATACACGCAGACGGCAAGACGTTTTTTTATAAACCCATTAAAGTCAATGGGAAGAAAAAAAATGTTTTAATTCCATTTCTCTGCCTCAAAAATGGGCAAAAGAGAGGGAATTCTAACTGAGAGCCGCGCCGCAGGTGTGAACGTACCCCGAAATCCATCAACGATAGTGTAAATAACCAGAAACCCGAGGACCGCCGAGTAATGGAGCGCCGGCTAATTGTCGGAGATGACAATATAATACGTGAATAGATCTAAACAGCCCTCCATAAAACCTGAAAGCCCAACAGTCCCGTAAAGCCAATCCCAGCAATAGTCGGTGACTAATTGGTCCTGAAGTTTAGTTCGTACTTCTCTCCTTGTGCCAAGATAAACCTTGCGGTGATTTAGCGATACGGATGGATCCAAGTTTCACATTTCATCAGATGCCGGTAATCTGTTTTATCAATACAAACTGCATTTTAATGAAAAAATTCTTTTCTTCGGCGCACTTCTCTTGTAATGCTCTGGAGTTTAATAATTCCTTCATGCTGCGGAGCAAAGAATGTTTTACAAGACATTTATCCTCCAGAGAAATTTCAACACAAACACAAAATACAAGCTGTGTGGGAACGCATTGTGCGCACGGCGAGCCGAGCGCCGCAGATTCATCAGACGCCGACGACGTCACGACAATTAAAACCCAAAACACAACTTATCCAAGGCTTTCAAAAAAAGTGTTCTCTTTCCTCTCTCACCTCCGGCGGCCACGGTCAGCGTACTCATGGAGCGGGGCCCGACCGCGGCGCCACCGAACGCTTCCCGACTAATTTGTGCCTTAACACCAAACGCTTTTCATCGTGGCATTGCGAGAGGCACAACGTGTGCACGGCCGTAGGAGGGCGTTCGCTTCAGTGACGAGCGGCACTCTTTACTGGCCGCACTCTGCGCTCCATATAATAGATCGGAAGATCTGCAGCAGTTTTTTGGGGGTTTTTTTGCAGCGGGAAAGAACCCCAGAAATCCCATCATTCTTACCGCCTTTTACTTCTACGGCGTTCATCATTCGGTAAAAATAACCTGATCACTTTCTTATCTGATCGGCACGATTCCTGCGAGATTTTTTAATGTTTTTATACTTTTGCACAATAAAAACCCACTTAGAAAAACAATTGAATCTGCATTTTTAGACCCCAAACCTTTTTATTTTCCCGTCAGCGCAGTAGCTGCAGTTTTTATTTGTACCATTTTGAGGTACATGTTACTTTTGAATGAGCTTTTAATTAAGTTTTTGTGAGGCGAGCGAAAGAAAAATTCTGGCGTAACTTTTTGAAATGATTTTTAGAGTGATCATCAAGCAGGATAAATAAAATATTTCCATTGTCTGGGTCGTTACAAACGCGCCGATGCCGATTATGTGCTGCTTTTTTAAAGAGTATTTGGTATTTAAATTTTTTTTCAAAAGGGTTTTTGTGCAGAAAAATGTGTAATCTTTTAAACTGGATTTTTTTCTTTCAATTAAACTTCATTGAACTTTTTTGTTGTCCCTGAAAAGGGCTTGCAGATGCGATACTTCGATCTGTAGGATAGTACACTGCATTACTTACGTAGTGCATTCTACAATGCCTATGACAGCAGCCTATTAGACTCTGTGGGAGGCGTGGCCTGATAGGATGAGTTACATGGCAGACATGGAGGCCTTTGTTAAGACTTCTGGCTGTCATGGGAACCCATCAGTACCTTGCAATCACATTGCAGGGTGGTAATGGGTGACAAAAAGAGCCCCTCCTCCTTTTCATCTGCTCACATGCTGTAGCTGCTATTGGCTGTGGCATGTAAAGGGTTAAACTGACGGGATCTGAGGTTTGGCTGTCCCTGACGGTTAGAGCAGGAGTTGGGCTGTCGGTAGTCAGCCAAGATGCTGCCTTAAAAAGTTGTATGTGCAGAATTAAAGCCCATTAGTCGGGTCAGTATAAAGGCGTATTTGTGGTCACGAAGGGGTTAAATAGAAGTGTTTCAATAAATTAGCTCAGTGTCGAAATAGAACGGCTCTACGCAAATTGTGTTTGTTTTAAAAGTAAATGGTAACGGCCATAAACGTATCATATATTTTTATGAAACACGCCGTGGTGTACACAACGCTGCGAGGCGTTCGGCTTCCAAGGTATATAACATTTCTGTTTATACGTAGTTCCCAGGTCTTCCAGATTGGCTTGGGCGAGGAGCCCAGGCTTAATTCCTAGCAATGTGGGTCTTGTAGAATAAGTTCAGCCTTTACGGTGGGATCCTTATAGTTCTATAACGTTATTATGCTACAGAGACCAGAAAAAAAAGAGCCCCCCGCTCGATGAGAAGTCGGACGCAGGAATGTTCCCAAGGAAGCGCTCGCTTCAGCCCCAATTGTGAGAATTTGAGGGAGAGAAAAAAAAAAAGTTGGTTTCCCAACTTGTAGGAATATTTTTCCTGACCTGTTAAATAGATGACGAGGTTCTCACACTCCCGAATGTTATGCAAACAGAAAAAAGGAGGCATCTTAAAGGGGCAGTAACTTTTCAGACAACTTCTGCTCATCTACTAGTTTGTGTAAGGGTGCATTCACACCGGCCACGAACTAGTGAGAGCTTTATATCGGCGTATATATATATATGGGGGATTTATCTCTCGGAGCAACAATGTGAGAAAAGTCACAGCAAATTCTATTTTAGCGCAAGCGTCGCACAAGGAAAGAACATGCAGATGAGTGGTCTCCCGTGTACGGCGCGGTGCGAGCCACAATTGAGAATGTCGTGTGTGACTCACTCTCGTCCGAGTGAATGAACCCTTATTCTCATCAGTTCTGTAATGTACTTGCATTAAAAATGTTATTGCTTTACCGCTGTAAATCACGTTTGAAGTGGCTGACAGATCTGCAGACACTGTGATAACAATCACCGCAGTTTCTGCCTCTCCTGCTGTTATGGCATGTGGGTGTGTGGGCATACATTACACACATTATAGTGGGATTACTAACCATGTAGCCAGAATGTCTTTAAATGCCTGATAGTCCTGGGAAAGCAGAAGGGGCGGGCATTCAGAAACTGACTCCTTGCAGATTGGACCAGAGACAGTGCAATGCAGCATGGGAAGTAAAGGCAAGGAAGTCAGAACAGTGAACTATTGACTAGAAAATAAATGAGAGAATCAGCGGACTATCGCTCCAAACTGTAGGTTACCTTCAGGGAGGTGGCAAAAGGATGAGAAAATCGTGAGTGAAAAAGAGGGGGACTTACCTAGTGTGGAGCGCCCCTCAGAGGACTGGCGTACAAACCATCAGTCCGGAAAGGCCTGATAAAATATCCAGAAGGGCAAGATCCCTAGTCCATGGGGAGAGCGTCTGGGGAAGAGCCCACAGGTGGGAAAACCTCGGTCAAGAACACAGTGGACAAAGTAGAAAAGAGCCCTGCGCTCTTCGTTGAAGAGCCCCATATGCAGCAAAAACAGCTCCTTTTTCAAGCACAGATGTGGAGGTCTCTGCTGCATAAGGAATGTTGTTCTAATCTTCAAAAGAGGGAAGAAGGTGGATCCAGGAAACTACAGACCTGTGAGCCTGACTTCTATACCAGGAAAGATCTTTGAACAAATTATTAAACAGCATATATGCAAGTACTTGGAAAAAAATGGAATAATTAACCAGGGCTAGCATGGGTTTGTAACAAACAAGTCATGTCAGACGTATCTAATTTCCTTCTATGACAGAATCACCAACTGGGTTGATCAGGAAAATGCGGTAGATATAGGATATCTTGACTTTAGTAAAGCATTTAACAAAGTATCTCATACCATACTTATTGAAAAAATGACCAAATATGAGATTGACAAGGCAACTTTAGGTGGATTCACAACTGGCTGAGTGAGCGTACTCAAAGAGGGGTCATAAATGGCTACACATCCAAGTGGAAGAATGTATCAAGTGGGGTACCACAAGGCTCTGTCCTAGGCCCAGTGTTGGTCAACATTTTTATAAATGATCTGGAAGAGGAAATTGATGGGAAACTGATCAAATCTGCAGATGACACAAAGCTAGGAGGGACAGCTAACACTAGGGAAGAGAGAGAGTGTATTCAAAAAGATCTAGAAAAGCTTGAACAGTGGGCAGCGACTAACAGAATGGTACTTAAGGAGAAATGCAAAGTCCTACATCTGGGCAAGAAAAATGGAAAAAGCACATACAGAATGGGAGGAATTGGGCTAAGCAGCAGCACATGTGAAAAAGACTTGGGTAGACTAATAGATCATAGGCTGAACATGAGTCAACAATGTGATGCAGCAACCAAAAAGGCAAACACAATTCTGGGATGTAGTAAGAGAAGCATAGAGTCTAGATCACGTGAGGTCATTATCCTCCTCTAATCTTCCTTAGTCAGACCTCATCTGGAATACTGGGTGCAGTTCTGGGCACCCCACTGAAAAAAAAAGACATAGACAAGCTGAGTTCAGAGAAGAGCTACCAAGATGGTGAGCGGTCTGCAAATCATGCCCTATGAGGAATGGTTAAAGGATCTGGGAATGTTTAGCTTGCAGGAGAGAAGGCTGAGAGGAGACTTAATAGCGGTCTACAAATATCTGAAGGGCTGTCACAGTGCAGAGGGATCAGCCCTATTCTCATCTGCACAAGGAAAGACTAGAAGCAATGGGATGAAACTGAAAGGGAGGAGATACAGATTAGATATTAGACAGTGAGGGGGATCAATGAGTGGTAAGGGTTACCACAGGAGGTGGCGAGTTCTCCTTCAATGGAGGTGCTCAAACAAAGGCTGGACAAATATCTGTCTGGGATGATTTAGTGATCCTGCACTGAGCAGCGGATCATATGATTGTAGCGGATTGTATGAACGAGAGCCAAATGAATCCCAATCTAGTATATAGTAGGAATTTGGTAGCATCGCTAAAAGGGGTTATTCTATGAAAATCATTTATTACCTATGCAAAGGATAAGTGATGGCTGGGACCCCTGCAATCAGGAGAATGGTGCACCCCAAGTCTGCTGGGTAAACAGAGTAGTAGGGTGCACATGTGACTACCGCTTCATTTACTGTCTATGGTGGACGGAGCGGAGTGCAGTGCGTGGCTATCTCCATCGCCCTCATAGAAGTGAATAAAGCGGAGGTCACCGATGAGCACTGCCACTCCATCCACCCAACTGACTCATATAGAGCCATTCTCATGATCACAGGGGGTTGGACCCCCAATATTCAATCATTTATCAGCTATACTGTGGATAGGGAATAAATGATTTTCATTGGGCGTCTCCATTAAAGGGGTATTCCTTAAGTCTTTATTAATTGACGACCTATTCCCTGGAGCTGTGATCAAGGAGGCAGTTGCGCCCTTAGCGTGGACATAGTAAACTCGCCATACAAGGCTATGTGATTTTAAATTTGTGAAATAAAGGATCCTTTTTACAGAGCCGACATTTCTCTGTTGGTCATCAATAGTTGACAGATGTACATCATCCGCTCGGAACCTCCTCCATTAGCTGATCGGCCAGCCCTCAGCACTCTACAGTGGGCAGGACCTCATCATCACTGGTCAGGGGAAACAGGAAGCACCTGGAGAGCCGTGCTTCTACACTTCCTGCTCAGGGCAGAATGTGACATCCAGACCACGAGAGGTGCAGAAAGTAGTGCAGCGCTTCCACAGATTTCAACTGGAGTGAAGTCGGCGCTCCCACTACTTCCTCTGACCATTGTTGAAGATGTCCAGCTCATTGCATTCTGCAACGGACCAGACGATCAGCTGATCAACGTGAGTCTTGAGCAGCAGATCGCCGTCCATCAACAAGTGATGACCTATCCAGGAGATAGGTCGTTAGTTAAAAAGGACCGTAATATCCACTTGAGGAGGTCTTAATACAGAGGGGTTGGAGGTATATCACCTGCACCTGTTCTAATCTGCTATCTATCCAATCCACTGGTTATGGTCCTGATTTTTGGCTGCCCAAGATGGACGCAACAATTTTTTATCTAGCTAATGCATATTGTGCACTGCTATCTGATTGGCTAGTGCTGACCATCTTAACAGCACTTGCCAATCCATGAGTAGGTATAGTGCACTGGTACTCTAACACTACCAATGCACTAAGGGGATTGGGTAGTCTGAAGTATAAATCACCCATCTTGGACAGCCAAAAATGAGACCCAAAACTGGCAGGTCACACAGATCCACACAGAGAAGCACAAGTGTAGGTAACAATCTACCCCATCTCTCTGGTCCAGGAACAGAATTCTGTCCTGAAACTAGAGGGTCCCTTGAAGGGGTATAAAAGACTTTTTTAACTGATGACCTATACCCTGGATAAGTCATCTGAACTTGACGGACAGGGACCTGCCACTTGGGACTAGTATACATTAGCCATCATCAGTGGTCAGAAGAGGAAGTTGAAACACTGGCTTCACCCCCATTCAAATCAATGGGAGTACCTCACTGCTTCTACACGTCCTGCTCAGGACCATGGTCACGGCGTCATGTCCTCAGCAGGAAATGTAAGAGCAGCATGGCGCTCTGCTTGATTTGAATGAGAGTGAAGCCGGGGCTCCAATTTCCGCGACTGACGAGGACGTCCAGCCCACTGACGCAAGATGATCAGCTGATGGATGGAGGTTTTGAGCGGCACACCCGCGTCCATCAACTACCGATGGCCTGTCTACGGGATAAGTCATCAGTTGAAGAAGCCCAGAACACTCCTTTTAGTCAGTTCCACATAAGCACATGCCTGTGTAGGAGAAGGCGGATCCACAACACCTCCATAACTACAGGTCGTACGTGGATACAATGATAAGGCGTCCGTATTGCGAATCGCTACAGATTTGAATGGGTTTGTTACATGGGAGAGGTCCCCTAGATTAAAACAACATGGACTGTATAACTAGTGGAGCACTACAGATTATGTTCGTATGAGATTAACCGTAAACTGTAGATCTATGCCGCCAGAATGATCGCCATTGATTTCCTATTGGGTAGATGTATAGTATGTGCTTGTAACTTGTCAGCAGCCATAATCTCTCGGACCACAGAATAAGAAATTAAAAAACGTCCTCCGGTCCATCACCTGGCTCGCACATTTTTTTTTGTGTACGTCCTCATGTGACTTTAACATGTGTAAGTCAAACTGAAGCCAGCGAGTGTTGTGGGTTTTGGGACAGGATATATGGGCAGGGCATGTGTAGATCAATCACATAATACACGTCTCATATGTTCAACACATACTTGGTGATGCCAAAACGTATGGCCGCTTCTGTCTGCAGCGTTCTTTAGCAGAGATTGAGGCAGCCATGTCCGTGTGTCTTTATACAGGACAGTATAGACCGATAACGTGTGAAGCACTAGAGAGTCATGTTTTACGGATTACTGACTCGGTGCCCCTTTTCTAAAATACAGCCGTTAACATGGGGTCTTCTGCAATTGACACCATGAACAGTAAGGCCCCCTGTCCAGGCGTTGCTATGGAAAGCACCGGCCCCCTGTCCATGAGCGGAGAATCATTGCAGATAGGCTGACCTGCGGAGAGCCGTGTGCCGGCTCATGCTCCCGGACGGCGGAGATACGCCGCGGGACTTTGCAACGCCCGTGGACAGGGGGCCTTACACTATACGGCCAAGTTACCATCTCCACTTGGCTTTCCATTGTTTGGCTCTGTCGCAGGAGCCAGACAAAGAAAATTGGGCAAGCTGTGGATCTTGCACAAGCCGGACACAAACAACAATCCACGGACCTCATTGACTATAATGGGGTTTGTCAGGATTTCGGCATGCTGCGCTATTCAGTCCAGGTCTTTGCGGCGGATCTACCCAGTAGGCTCAGAAAGGGGCCTCTGACCTACAGTATTTGGAAACACGGCCTTAAAGGGGTTGTCCCGCGCCGAAACGGGTTTTTTTTTTTTTTTTTAACCCCCCCCCCCGTTCGGCGCGTGACAACCCCGATGCAGGGGTTAAAAAAACAAACAGGAGAGCGCTTACCTGAATCCCGGCGGTCCGGCGTCTTCATACTTACCTGCTGAAGATGGCCGCCGGGATCCTCTGTCTCCGTGGACCGCAGGGCTTCTGTGCGGTCCATTGCCGATTCCAGCCTCCTGATTGGCTGGAATCGGCACGTGACGGGGCGGAGCTACACGGAGCCGGCATTCTGCACGAGCGGCCCCATAGAAGACAGCAGAAGACCCGGACTGCGCAAGCGCGGCTAATTTGGCCATCGGAGGCCGAAAATTAGTCGGCTCCGTGGGAACGAGGACGCTAGCAACGGAGCAGGTAAGTAAAAAACTTTTTATAACTTCTGTATGGCTCATAATTAATGCACAATGTACATTACAAAGTGCATTAATATGGCCATACAGAAGTGTATAGACCCACTTGCTGCCGCGGGACAACCCCTTTAAGTGCTTCTATACTCTCTCCATGTGTTCTCTTTGGGAACAAGGGTAGAGCATGCATGCAAACTCTCCTAGACTCCCCACATGTTCATCGCTCCCCATTCCCGAGCTTCCCTTCACCCTTGGCAAGTGGGTGGAGGAAGCAGGACTCACAGACTGTCTCTACAAGTGGATGGGGAAAAGCAGGACTCGTAGGCTGTCTCTATGAGTGGATGGGGAAAAGCAGGACTCGTAGGCTGTCTCTATGAGTGGATGGGGAAAAGCAGGACTCACAGACTGTCTCTACAATTGGATGGGGAAAAGCAGGACTCGCAGGCTGTCTCTACAAGTGGATGGGGAAAAGCAGGACTCGCAGGCTGTCTCTACAAGTGGATGGGGAAAAGCAGGACTCGCAGACTGTCTCTATGAGTGGATAGGAAAAGCAGGACTTGTAGGCTGTCTCTACAAGTGGATGGGGAATAGCAGGACTCACAGACTGTCTCTTTGAGTGGATGGGGAAAAGTAGGACTCGCAGACTGTCTCTGAGTGGATGGGGAAAAGCAGGACTCGCAGGCTGTCTCTACGAGTGGATGGGGAAAAGCAGGACTCACAGGCTGTCTCTATGAGTGGATGGGGAAAAGCAGGACTCACAGACTGTCTCTACGAGTGGATGGGAAAAAGCAGGACTCACAGACTGTCTCTACAAGTGAATGGGGAAAAGCAGGACTCACAGACTTTCTCTACGAGTAAATGGGAAAAAGAGGGACTCGCAGGCTGTCTCTATGAGTGGATGGGGAAAAGCAGGACTCGCAGGCTGTCTCTATGAGTGGATGGGGAAAAGCAGGACTCACACACTGCCTCTATGAGTGGATGGGAAAAAGCAGGACTCACAGACTGTCTCTACGAGTGGATGGGGAAAAGCAGGACTCACAGACTGTCTCTACGAGTAAATGGGGAAAAGAGGGACTCGCAGGCTGTCTCTATCAGTGGATGGGGAAAAGCAGGACTCACAGGCTGTCTCTACGAGTAAATGGGGAAAAGCAGGACTCACAGGCTGTCTCTACGAGTAAATGAGGAAAAGCAGGACTCACAGGCTGTCTCTACGAGTAAATGAGGAAAAGCAGGACTCACAGGCTGTCTCTATGAGTGGATGGGGAAAAGCAGGACTTGCAGGTTGTCTCTATAAGTGAACCCGAGGAAGGAGGACTCACACACTCTCTTTGTACATCCCTTAAACAGCTTTTAGCCTAGCTCAGCATCTCCTCTCTCCTAGACCGCTCTCACCAACAGGTCCACCTGAACTATAACTTTAGAGTTTCATAGTGTCCTGGATGCACTAAACTACAAACTTAGTGCAATTCAGTGTTAGTCTATTGGCCGTAATATCTTTTCACAGAGGTTGTCACCTATCCTTAGTGGTCTTTTGGATGACATGATGCAGTTCCTTGGTTTCCTGGGGGATTTAGTTGATAACATCAGACTGCCAGGGATAGTGCTTGGCATGTTATCTCTATGATAGTATTTGTTGAAAAATAAAACATAGAAATCCCAAATCGCCGCTTTTCATTTGAACATGGGTTTTCCATTACTCAGGTTTGGATTAAACCAAGACAAGTGCTGTATAGTGGCTGGATTGTTCTTGGGCTTCTAAAAAATGCAAAAGGTGTAGTGTAAAATAAGAGATCAGTAGCAGGAACAATTTTCTACAGTCATTAAATATTCACAATAATTCTGCGCCCGGCCGCCGAGCGTCTGCAGCGGTATATTTTAGAGCGGGTTTGGATGAGGGGTTCAATGCTGAGTAATTTACACCGAGCATCGGTGCCATAAACACAAGGAAACTTATGTTGCCATATCAACTAAAGCCTTTTCCCTGTTGGATTTCTGTGGTATCACAATGCATCAGTCTCCTTCTTCACGGTCCATGTGTGGCACAAGACTTCTTAAGAGTTTTTCAATAGCAGGAAAGCCAGGAAGACTTTAGATTCCCTGCAGCTTCTTGGGGTCCTTTCAGAAAAGCTAGCCAATATGGGCTAGGAGCTGGACCACCTCTTGTGATTCCTGGAACAATCAAGGTGAGGGACTTGAGTCGCCATTTGCAACATGCTTACTGTTGTGATTCCTGCATCAACCAGAAGGAATTGGCTTTACTCTAGACTTCCAGATGTGGATCCAGTGGATTCTTGCAAACAGTTGCTATCAGCTTCCGAGATGCAACAAACCCCACAAGGTTCTTTGGGCAAAGAAATCAAACTACTAACGAACACTTGTCTGTTAGCATGTATGTTTGTGTGTGAGTGCTTGTCATGCTCCGCCCCTGGTGACATCATCGCAGGTCCTACAGCATATATAAAACACAGAGACTGACGACAGAAAAAGAACAAAGTTAGGGCTCTTGGAAGGGGAGGATAAAAATAACCAAATAAGAATACAACTAAGCCGTTATTATCTCAGACACAACTCAGCAGTCCTGACAGGAGACACCAACCTACCGCCACCACAGAGATCTGGCGGGCTGAAGGACCTGCGGTGACATCACTTCCACGTGACCAACGCTGCTGTGGGAGGAGCCATTCTACAGTTTGTTAGAAAGTACTCTATATTGAATAAGCCGACAGCAGCTATCAGGACTCACAGGTTCTCTCTATGGGTGGACAGGGGAAGCAGGACTCACAGGCTTTCTCTATGAGTGGGCAGGGGAAGCCGGACTCACAGGCTTTCTCTATGAGTGTGCAGGGGAAGCAGGACTCACAGGCTCTCTCTATGAGTTGGCAGGGGAAGCAGGACTCACAGGCTTTCTCTACGAGTGGGCAGGGGCAGCAGGACTCACAGACTTTCTCTACGAGTGGGCAGGGGCAGCAGGACTCACAGGCTTTCTCTACGAGTGGGCAGGGGCAGCAGGACTCACAGGCTTTCTCTATGAATGGGCAGGGGCAGCAGGACTCACAGGCTTTCTCTACGAGTGGGCAGGGGCAGCAGGACTCGCAGGCTTTCTCTATGAGTGGGCAGGGGCAGCAGGACTCATAGGCTCTTTCTATGAATGGGGGGAGCAGCAGGACTCACAGGCTCTCTGTATGCGTGGACAGGGGAATCAGAACTCACAGGCTTTGTCTATGAGTGGGCAAAAGAAGCATAACTTACAGGCTCTCACTATGAGAGGGAGGAGGAAGCAGGGCTCACAGGCTGTCTATGAGTGCATGGAAGAAGCAGGGCTCACAGGCTGTCTATGAGTGCATGGAAGAAGCAGGGCTCGCAGGCTGTCTCTACGAGTAAATCGAGAAAGCAGGACCCACAGGCTTTCCCTGAATGGGCAGGGAAAGCTGAACTTACAGGCTCTCTCTCTAGGAGTAGGTGGAGGAAGGAGGACTCACAGGCCTTCTCTATAAGTGGGTGGAGGCTTTCTCTATGAGTGGGTGGATCAAGTAGGACTCACAGGCTCACTCTATAGTGGGCGGGGGAAGCAGGGCTCAGGCTTTCTCTATGAGTGGGTGGAAGAAGCAAGACTCACAGGGTCTCTCTATGTGTGGACAGGGGAAGCAGCACTCACAGGTTTTCTCTATGAGTGGGTGGAGGAAGCAGCACTCACAGTCTCTGTCTATGAGTGGGTGGGGAAAGCAGGACTCAGGCTCTCTCTATGAGTGGGTGGAAGAAGCAGCACTCACAGGCTCTCTCTATGAGTGGACAGGGGAACCAGAACTCACAGGCTTTGTCTATGAGTCGGTGGAGGAAGCAGGACTCACAGTCTCTGTCTATGAGTGGCCAGGGGAACCAGAACTCACGGGCTTTCTCTATGAGTGGGCAAGGGCAGCAGGACTCACTGGCTTTCTCTATGAGTGGGCAGGGGCAGCAGGATTCACAGGCTCTCTCTCTGTAAGTGGGCATGGGAAACAGCACTCACAGGCTTTTTCTATGAGTGCATGGAGGATGCAGGACTCACAGGCTCTCTCTATGAATGGACATTTGAACATGGGTTTGGATTTAACCAACACAAGTGCTGTATTGTGGCTGGATTGTTCTTGGGCTTTTACAAAATGCAAAAGGTGTAGTGTAAATTAGGAGATCAGTAGCCAGAACAATTTTCTGCAGTCAGTAAATATATTTACGACAATTCTGCGATCAGCCGCCGAGCGTCTGCAGCGTTACGATATTCTAGAGCATTGGTGCTGTAAACATTAGGAAACTTTTGTTGCCATATCAACAAAGGCCTTTTTCTAGCTGGATTTCTCCTTCCTCGGCATCACAATGCATCAGTCTCCCTGCTCAAAGTTCATGTGTGGCACGAGACTTCTTACATTTCTTCAACAGCAGGAAAGCCAGGAAGACTTTAGATTCCCTGCAGCTATCGTGTTACCCCATCAGCTACACAGAGTACAGGCTGCCATGAACAGCAGCCAAATTGTGCTGATGGTGCTAGAAGGGCAGCTGTAGGGAATTTGATTACCCAGCAGCTGCTCACCCCTATTACCTGAATTCCCTGTGCTCATCCGGCACGTGACACGTCTAGGAAATGATCACGTGACCGCAGTGTTAAAAGGCTTATATGATCACATGACATCATGCATAGTTGCATTTCTTTACAGCAGCCTAAGTGTTTAGGAGCCGGGCCAACAAAAAAATTGTATATACTGCGTACCAAAATGCCCTTAATCAAGAGAGACCTTTCAATAAGGTCCTGGAATCTAAGAGGAACCTATAAGATGCTCGTGCCAATGTGCAAATGCTATTGTGCCCGCTGATCGATGCCCAAAGCACAGTTTGGTGAACCACTCAAAACTGAGCATTATGTGCCAACTGATTACGGGCGAAGCACTTGTGTCACAGCTGTGAATGCTAAGTCCTTTTTGGCTAATGAAGCTGGGAGGCTCCTAAATTGGCATATGTTGCATGCTTTTAATTTGCACCCCCAATGGGACTTTAAGGCTCTGTTCAGTGGGCGCAATAGTTCACTACTTTGATCATCTTCAAAAGCTTCCCTTTAAAGGGGTTATGCAATAAAAAAGAGGCTTGTTTAGTGAATAGGGCATTTACATATCTCTATCTGCAGTATGCATCCAAAACAATAGCGTGATTCTTCATACACACATATATCCTACCAAAGTACTGGGACACCTGAGCAACAATCACAAGTAGTAGTTATTCCCATATGTTAGTACTTAGTGGGGCTCCTTTGGCCCTAATGACATCAGATACTCTACCTGGTATATTTTCTACTAAGGTCTAATACACTTCAGCTGGTATTTCCCTCCATTCATCCTGCAAACATCTGGCGAGTTCTCTCATAGTAGATGGACGCTGTTTATATTTCCTGACCCGACGTCCCAGTTCATCCCTAAGATGTTCAGTAGGGTTTAGGTCGGGACTCTGTGCAGCCGGTCCAATCGTGGAACATCCATTTCCTCAGACCAACATAAAACAGTGTTGGATGTGTGACACGGCACGTTGTCTTGTTGGAAGTATGGCCGACCATTCCCAGAGTATTGCCACATTGTCGGCAGCACATCTAGAATGTCTGAGTACACCTCGGTGTTCATGCCACGTTGCACATCCCCAGACCATAACAGAACCACCGCCATACTTAAAGGGGTATTCCGGCAATGAGACTTTTTTTTCTTCAGTTTTCACCCATCAATGGGTGCAAATTGATACATTTGTGAGGGTACAACCCCTGGGACCCCACTGATCCTGAGAATGGGGGACCTGTGCCCCCCCCCCCTTCCCTTATTGTCCCATTTCTGCAGTGTAATGGGTAATGGAGCTGCAGATCACACATGCGCAGCAACATCTCCATTCCTCTCTGTGGCGAAGGTAAATAGCTGAGCACTGCGCTTGGCTTGGCCATCTGTCTACCCTATTCAAATGAGTTGAGTGGTGCAGCTCCATTTACTTCAATGGGGCAGACAGAACTAGCCGAGCATTTGTAAGCTAACCCTTTAAACTTACTTCGTGGATAGAATTCCAACTTTTGAATAAACTTGAGCTTATGTGAAAGTCAACATGATAACTTGCTCAAGTGCAAATTCCTTTATTTAGCTAGCATGAGGTTTCTTTGCTGTAAAATCCCTCTAAAGCGCTGGCCACTAGGGGTCTCCTCTCTTAATTGCTGTCCACTGCTTGTTGTCATGTGAAGTCCATCTCTAGTAACAGAGACACAGATATGGATTACAGAAACTGAAGGAGGGGGATGATTCACTCTGATCATAGAACTCTATAGAGTGGGAGAGCATAGGAGGAGGTAGCTGGTGCACAGAGAGAGAAGGATTTAGAGGATCATATGGTATGGACACTGCAGCAGCTAATAGCAAGTGATTTACTGTGGCACAGAGAGGAGAGATAGAGAGGAGGCCCTGCTTCCCTATGTGTACAGTATATGGGGACATTATAGCAGCGATCTACACCCACTAGCTCAGAGAGATACAGAAGAGATCTTGCTCTCCTATGTGTACAGTGTATGGAGACATTATTACAGCAGTCTACACCCACCAGCTCAGAGATAGAGAAGAGATCCTGCTCTCCTATGTGTACAGTGTATGGAGACATCATAGCAGCAGTCTACACCCACCAGCTTAGAGAGATAGAGAAGAGATCCTGCTCTCCTATGTGTACAGTGTATGGAGACATTATGGCAGCAGTCTACACCCACTAGCTCAGAGAGATGGAGAAGAGATCCTGCTCTCCTATGTGTGCAGTGTATGGAGACATTATAGAGGCGGTCTACACCCACCAGTTTAGAGAGATGGAGAAGAGATCCTGCTCTCCTATGTGTGCAGTGTATGGAGACATCATAGCAGCAGTCTACACCCACCAGCTCAGAGATAGAGAAGAGATCCTGCTCTCCTATGTGTACAGTGTATGGAGACATCATAGCAGCAGTCTACACCCACCAGCTCAGAGATAGAGAAGAGATCCTGCTCTCCTATGTGTACAGTGTATGGAGACATCATAGCAGCAGTCTACACCCACCAGCTCAGAGATAGAGAAGAGATCCTGCTCTCCTATGTGTACAGTGTATGGAGACATCATAGCAGCAGTCTACACCCACCAGCTCAGAGAAAAAGAAGAGATCCTGCTCTCCTATGTGTACAGTGTATGGAGACATTATTGCAGCAGTCTACACCCACCAGCGCAGAGAGATAGAGAAGAGATCCTGCTCTCCTATGTGTACAGTGTATGGAGACATCATAGCAGCAGTCTACACCCACCAGCTCAGAGATAGAGAAGAGATCCTGCTCTCCTATGTGTACAGTGTATGGAGACATTATTGCAGCAGTCTACACCCACCAGCTCAGAGATAGAGAAGAGATCCTGATTTCCTATGTGTGCAGTGTATGGAGACATCATAGCAGCAGTCTACACCCACCAGCTCAGAGATACAGAAGGGATCCTGATTCCCTATGTGTGCAGTATATGGAGACATTATTGCAGCAGTCTACACCCACCAGCTCAGGGAAAGCTAAAAAATAGAGATGCAGCGAATAGAGGAAAACTAGTGATGCATGCATAATACAAGTAATATAAAGGCTAGATATCGTGTTATTCCTCATATACACTTTTAGCAACTTATTCTGAAAAGTCACCTAAAGGTGTGCTACACTTTAAAGCCACTCTCCATTTTCATTATAAAACCGTTTTCCAAGCTGGTGTTCCCTATCCGGGTACTGCCTCCACGTACCACCGGGTCTGTACATGCTGTGCGCACTGTTAGCAGGACAGGTCTTTGTACAGACAACAAGTATAGAACTGCTTGAAAGACTTGGTTCTACTTTGTTTTATCATCTGCAGCCATAATCGTCCTCTACGGACTCGGACCGAAGACCCCAGTCAGCAGATCGCATGGTTTCAGCGGGATCTGCGGACTAATGTGGTGGTCACAGGCTGCCCATGAGACAGAATCAAGTATCTGACAGGCCGGATTGCAGCTTGACTGCTGTCAGAAGCTCGTGAAGCTCACCAGTAACGAGAAGGCTTTGCGTCGTCCAACACTTTGCTCTGGCCGTGGTCGTATTGGTGGTCAACTGCATTTCCAAGACTTATATTAGCAAATTTTTTGATTTTTTTTTCTTGCAATCTTATAGGCAAATGAAGTTTAAATAGTGCAGAATACGATGGGTTAAGAGGAGAGCAGAAATAGAGGTCAGACTTAGCACAAAATAAATCACCTAAGTTCTTTAGCCTTGAGAATTTTTTTTTTAGTATTTTATTTTGCATCTCTGCAAAATTATGCATTTTAAAAAGACTGCAGGCAGGGAATGATTGTCAGTCATGCAAATAATCACTTACTTACACTATGTGCGCTTGGTCTGGATAAAGCAAATTACCATTTGAAAATAACTCAAAAACACTCTGGGCTAAGAGCTTGCCTTATAAATCTCGCTTTGGCCACAGCAATCCTTAACCTTTTTCTTCTCCATTTCCACTCAGCTAGTTTCAGGGGAGCTCCACAATTCGGGAATGAAATGAACTCACGGGCGACACGAGTATTTACAGAGGAACGCAAGGAAAGAAAGAAACTGCAGCTTGTTATCAGAAGCGGTCATTTCTCCGTATTTGTGTCTTCTATCAAGCAAAACTTTAATTTGCAACAAGTGGTGTTAAAAAGTGTCTGCCCTCTGATAGAGTAAAATAATCCCCGGGAAGGAAGTATTTGAGCTATCCCAGAAGACGGCCGCCATTACTGCCGCCGAAGGGGCTGCTGATAAGCTTTTCCGCGGTCCTGAATAGCCAGTTTGGAGCATTGTAGGGGTAAGAGGTGTGTACCCTCAAGGATAGGGAGACTGTGGAGAACCAGGTAATTACCCATCGGGGCAGGAGTGTGTGTATCATAGAGGCAGCCAATGAAGCTGCTATGGAGAACCAGGTTATTACCCATCAGGGCAGGAGTGTGTGTATCATAGAGGCAGCCAATGAAGCTGCTATGGAGAACCAGGTAATTACCCATCGGGGCAGGAGTGTACATACCATAGAGACAGCCAATGAAGCTGCTATGGAGAACCAGGTTATTACCCATCGGGGCAGGAGAGTTTGTACCATAGAGGCAGTCAATGAAGCTGCTATGGAGAACCAAGTAATTACCCATCGGGGCAGGAACGTATGTACCAAAGAGACAGCCAATGAAGCTGCTATGGAGAACCAAGTAATTACCCATCAAGACAGGAGCTTATGTACCATAGAAGCAGCCAATGAAGCTGCTATGGAGAACCAGGTAATTACCCATCAGGGCAGGAGTGTGTGTATCATAGAGGCAGCCAATGAAGCTGCTATGGAGAACCAGGTAATTACCCATCGGGGCAGGAGTGTGTGTATCATAGAGGCAGCCAATGAAGCTGCTATGGAGAACCAGGTTATTACCCATCGGGGCAGGAGAGTTTGTACCATAGAGGCAGTCAATGAAGCTGCTATGGAGAACCAGGTAATTACCCATCGGGGCAGGAACGTATGTACCAAAGAGACAGCCAATGAAGCTGCTATGGAGAACCAGGTAATTACCCATCAGGGCAGGAGTGTGTGCATCATAGAGGCAGCCAATGAAGCTGCTATGGAGAACCAGGTAATTACCCATCGGGGCAGGAGTGTACGTACCATAGAGGCAGCCAATGAAGCTGCTATGGAGAACCAGGTAATTACTCATCGGGGCAGGAGTGTGTGTATCATAGAGGCAGCCAATGAAACTGCTATGGAGAACCAGGTAATTACCCATCGGGGCAGGAACGTATGTACCAAAGAGACAGCCAATGAAGCTGCTATGGAGAACCAGGTAATTACCCATCAGGGCAGGAGTGTGTGTATCATAGAGGCAACCAATGAAGCTGCTATGGAGAACCAGGTAATTACCCATCGGGGCAGGAGTGTACGTACCATAGAGGCAGCCAATGAAGCTGCTATGGAGAACCAGGTAATTACTCATCGGGGCAGGAGTGTGTGTATCATAGAGGCAGCCAATGAAACTGCTATGGAGAACCAGGTAATTACCCATCGGGGCAGGAACGTATGTACCAAAGAGACAGCCAATGAAGCTGCTATGGAGAACCAGGTAATTACCCATCAGGGCAGGAGTGTGTGTATCATAGAGGCAACCAATGAAGCTGCTATGGAGAACCAGGTAATTACCCATCGGGGCAGGAGTGTACGTACCATAGAGGCAGCCAATGAAGCTGCTATGGAGAACCAGGTAATTACTCATCGGGGCAGGAGTGTGTGTATCATAGAGGCAGCCAATGAAACTGCTATGGAGAACCAGGTAATTACCCATCGGGGCAGGAGCGTACGTACCATAGAGGCAGCCAATGAAACTGCTATGGAGAACCAGGTAATTACCCATCGGGGCAGGAGTGTGTGTATCATAGAGGCAGCCAATGAAGCTGCTGTGGAGAACCAGGTAATTACCCATCGGGGCAGGAACGTATGTACCATAGAGGCAGCCAATGAAGCTACTATGAAGAACCGGGTAATTACCCATCGGGGCAGGAGTGTATGTACCAAAGAGACAGCCAATGAAACTGCTATGGAGAACCATGTGATTACCCATCAAGGCAGGAGCAACTACATTTTTGGGAAGATGCTCACCCTCTGGTAAAAACATAGAAGCCGCCACACTTGCCTTTCTCACCAGTGCAGCAGAAATGTTGGGGACACAGGGACAAGTGACCGCTGTGGCTAACCAATGGTTGGAGCAGTCTGGTGATTGTCTGCATTGGTCACATAACCAACCCTGTTGTTCGTGACATTACCACTGCAGCAGGAAGCAGGCAGCAGCGGGGTTTGGGCACTAAAGGGAGAGGTGGGCATCTGGTGAGGTAAATATGGCTTTTTACGTTTTCATACCTTGGTGAACAACTTTCCCAAAATTCTGTTTGCCATGATAACCACATTAAGACCGATGTTACCAATTCACTACAGTAATTTATTAGTAATCATTACACATGAGCCACTTATGGAGGAGGCGATGCTGGAGCTGGAAGTTTGGATACCGACCCCACAGCTCTGATAAACCTGTACAGGAACTTCATTGTTAGCCAATGAGGGGTTGGAGAATCGGTCTGAGGGTCTGGGTGGCAAAACCCAGCACCATAATGGGGTCTTGAGTGATGTTTATTATCGGGGTCCCCTCTCTACTGTGTACGCCATCACCTGTGAGAACTGGAAGCAATTTGGGTTGTGACACAGCTTTCCCAGAAAGCGATATACTAAACTTTAATCCGGTACTTTACTGTCTGGAAACAACAAGATACGCTCACGCTACCTCAATGGGTAACACATCACCAAAGCAACTGGCTGCCGAAGCCAAGGGACACGACACATAGTGGGCGATACACCATCAACAAACAATGGCAACAGGATGTTACTGGGACCACGGCAGCCAGCAGCGAGGCACAGGGTGCAAAATGTGAAAGGTGGCTTTTCTCATAATCTTGTGTCCATAAGAGACAATATTTAAGACTCGGAAATCACTTACCTTAGCTGATAGCTGAAAGGGAACCTGTTACAACAAGTTGCCCCAAAAACCGACACCACCTTGCCTAGTAGTTGCGCTACATACTATCTCAGACTTTTTGTCCCCCAAAATCGCCAGTTGTACCAGTTTATTCTGCCGTTGACGGTTTCCTGCTATGTAAATGAGCTCTTCATTCTCAGCGGGGCCGCCTTCAGCATGCTGTGACCTGACCGCCAGAAGAATCACTGACAATAGCGCCGGCCCACCAGGTTCTCCTAATCTATATATATATAAAGACGAAAGCCCTCACTGACTCACTGACTGACTGACTCGCCACTAATTCTCCAACTTCCAGATGTCGTAGAAACATGAAATTTGGCACAAGCATAGATTATCTCCAAAATAGGAAAAGCTAATGGGTCCCAACTCGATTATTCAATTCTAGCACAAAAGAATTAGCGTCCAAATTTTACGTATGGAATCTAATTCTCTCACTTCCCGATGTCATTTTATATAAAGGAAACGTCGCATGGTTACCCCCACGTGGTGTTTCCTGGGTAACGCAAAGAGCCATGCAAAATGGTGAACATATTTTTTTCCTCTGTATCTCTAAAGTAACCACAACTTCATAAGATTTTCCGTGTGAACACCAGATGAACACCAGTACCAAATTAGCTCGGGCGAAGCCGGGTATATCAGCTAGTCCCACATATATGGAACATGTGCATTATAGTCATCACAGTCCCCCGTCTCTTGATTTTTGGACAGCGCATGCACAAGAGGGGTCGGCAGATAGCCTGCCAGTGTCACATGACGTTAACTTTTTGGATCCCTGTTTCTGTTGCCGCCTGTATTTGCAGTCCAAAAATGAGGCCACAGATAACTGTTATCACCACTAAACTCCTACGTCTGTTTGGGATATCATCTGTGAGCGAGACAGATATCAACCAAGTTATACGAGAGGCAGTTGGCTCTGAGTCTTCTGGTAGCGTCAGACTCGTCTATAGCAAAAAATGCCCAGTGGACTCACCTCTTTTTATTACTAAAATCCAGCGTAGGCAAAGCTTTCGGGACAGATTATTAAAGAGGTTGGCCAAGAGTCCCAGTTATCCCACAAGACAGGGGATAACTTAGAGCCTTGGTACAACCTCTTTAAGGGTACAGGGGTTCCTTTACATATAATTTGGCATCCAAGGATATGATTTTTAACACACTTTTGAACTGCACACATTGGGGGGTTAGGTAGTGGTGAGACATTACCCCTAAATAAAGGTCGCCCCGTCTTATTGTTAGAAGTCACTATACAAAGATGAGCCGTTACCTACCGGCTGATGTCCGGGAATAGGATGGGAAAATGCATGACCTGGCACTTAGGCCTGATGACCGGCTCTAGGTTCTTCGGCCGGTGGTCTGGAATCAACTTCAGGAACTTGCTGATAGATGACAGGAAAGACTCCATGTTGAAGGCGGAGTTAAACACTACGACGTCTGCAACTAAGCTGGAAGACAAAAAATACATTTATATTATTAGAATTCTATTTTATTTGGTATATGTCACTTTCAGCTATTTTAGGTTCCTTGGTTCTCCACATCCCACCCTATTGGGTAAACTATGGCCAACCTCCGGTGATCGGTGATAGAAGACCTCTGTTATCACCCATGAACACCAACTTGTTGGTTTTTATTCTGAATAGGTCCAACATTTTATGCAGATTACGTTCTTGGCTCCCTTAACTATGCGCCTTACAGAGGAGGGCGTCATGTCCTGATGTTAGTGGGACCAGTAACCTAACTCTGCAGCCGCGGCTCTGCTGGCTCTAACAATGACTTTATTTTGTCTATACTCCCCCCAATTCCCCAATTTGGGATCTTCTTAGATTCTGCTCCTGGCACTGTTAATGTGTCAAGTGGGTGATCCCCCCTATTCATTTGCAATGGGTGACATCAGAAGTGATTGACAGTTAGGGCTCCGTCAGATGAGCGGATATTTGCGCGTTTTTCCACGCGGAAAAAAAACGCACTGTGTGCACGGAAAACAGATCTCACCTACAAAAGATAGACCATATGGGTGGCAATGGATCTGGTCACGCGGATTGTTTTCCGCACGCAGTGCATTTTTTTTTCGCACAAATATCCATTCATCTGACCGAGCCTTCAGAAGTAGGGACCGCCGACTTGGCACATTCCAACTACTGGGAGCTGAATCTAAGACGACCCCATATGGGGGAACGGAGGGGAGTATGAAAAAAAGAAAGACCTCATTGGAGTCAGTGGGACCGCAGCTGCAAATCTATACAGCCAGCCCGTTGACATAATGACATGACAGTGCTCTTTAACCCCTTCGTGACCAAGGTCTTTTAGGTCAAAATGTCCTCATCAACATTTCCTATTTTCAAAACAAATCATTCTAAGGTTTTATTTTTTTTTTATTTGATAGGCAATTTTCTGTGCCGTGTGTCGGGCTTTCTTATGGTACCAGGACCGGGCCAGTATTCTGGTTTTGTGTTTATATGTGTCTGAGTTCTGAGTACAAATGAACAGAACGTGTAAAAGTTTCTCATCCGTGTAAATAAGCCCTGAAGCTGACAAAGTGCCGGCCGATCTCTGTACTGGCAGCATGCTAGACAGCGAGATCTCCCAGTAAAGGGGAGGACATGTACTGTATATACATCCTAGCTACACGGAGCATCAACAATTAGGATGTACACAGATGATGGGCGTGCAGAGGTGAACCACACAGCCATTTATTTGTTTTCTTCATTTCCACATTTGAAAAGCCATAACTTTATTACTATGCTGCAGACTTATTTTTCCAGGACGAGTATTTTTTATTAGCACTATTTGGGGTACATATAATGTATTGAATAACATTTTTAATTTATTTTACTTTGGGGGGGGGGGGAGTAGAATTCATCCATAGACTTGTGCAAGAGCTAGTTTTTTGCAATACTACTTAAAATCCTAGAATGGTAGAATTAGAAAGGTCCTCCAGGGTCATCAGGTCCAACCCCCCACCCCGGTAAGTGCAGGATTCACTAAATCATCCGGCCTCTGAAGACTTCCATTGAAGGAGAACTCCCCACCTCCCGTGGCAACCTGTTCCACTCATTGATCCCCCTCACTGTCTAATATCTAATCTGTGTCTCCTCCCTCTCAGTTTCATCCCATTGCTTCGAGACTTTCCGTGTACAGATGAGAATAGGGCTGATCCCTCTGCCCTGTAACAGCCCTTCAGATATTTGTAGACAGCTATTAAGTCTCCTCTCAGCCTTCTCTTCTGCAAGCTAAACATTCCCAGATCCTTTAACAGTTCCTCATAGGACATGAATTGCAGACCGCTCACCATCTTGGTAACTCTTCTCTGAACTTGTTCCAGTTTGTTGATGTCTTTTTTAAATTGGGGTGTCCAGAACTGGACCCAGTATTCCAGCTGAGGTCTGACTAAGGAAGAGTAGAGGGGATAATTACCTCCCGTGATCTAGACTCTATGCTTCTCTTAAGACATCCCAGAATTGTGTTTGCCTTTTTGGCTGCTGCATCACATTGTTGACTCATGTTCAGTCTATGATCTATTAGTATACCCAAGTCCTTTTCACATGTGCTGCTGCTTAGCCCAATTCCTCACATTCTGTATGTGCTTTTTTCATTTTTCTTGCCCAGATGTAGGACTTTGCATTTCTACTTGTTAAATACCATTCTGTTAGTTGCTGCCCACTGTGCAAGCTTTTCTAGATCTTTTTGAATCCTCTCTCTCTCTTCCCTAGTGTTAGCTATCCCTCCTAGCTTTGTGTTGTTGGCAAACTTGATCAGTTTCTTCTCAATCCTCTCATCTAGACCATTTACAAAAATGTTGAACAACACTGGGCCTAGGACAGAGCCTTGTGGTACCCCACTTGGTACATTCCTCCACTTGGATGTGCAGCCATTTATGACCACTCTTTGAGTACGATCACTCAGCCAGTTGTGAATCCACCTAACAGTTGCCTTGTCAATCCCATATTTGGTCATTTTTTCAATAAGTATGGTATGAGATACTTTGTCAAATGCTTTACTAAAGTCAAGATATACTATATCCACCGCATTTTCCTGATCAACCCAGTCGGTGATTCTGTCATAGAAGGAAATTAGATTTGTCTGGCATGACTCGTCTGTTACAGACCCATGCTGTCTCTGGTTAATTGCTCCATTTTCATCCAAGTATTTGCATACATGCTGTTTAATAATTTGTTCAAAGATCTTTCCCGGTATAGAAGTCAGGCTCGCAGGCCTGTAGTTTCCTGGATCCACCTTCTTCCCCTTTTTGAAGATAGGGACAACAATTGCCCTTTTCCAATCTTCTGGGACTTCTCCTGTTCTTCAGGAATTTTCAAATATTCCAGCGAGTGGTTCAGCAATTACCTCCACTGCTTCCTTTAGTATCCTAGGATGTAATTCATCTTGACCTGGAGACTTGGGTTCATGCGAGTTAGCTAAGTGTTCCTTCACCATCTTATGGATGGGATGCATTTTGTATTCCCTCAATAGCACAGGGAATATCAGTTGATGTTACATTTACTTTCTAAGAGAAAACAGATACAACTTTTAGTTGTCATTGGTGTCATTTTGGGGTTGTACGACTTTATAACTTTTTGTTGCTGTTTGGGGAGAGGGGAGGCATGATGAACAAAAAAGTGCATTTTGTCATTTTTTTTCTTTGTGTACAATGGTCACAGGGAAACATAAATAATTCATTTGTGTTATTGTACGGGTCGTTATGCGTGTGACGATTCAAATAAGTATAACCTTTTCTTTTTTTTCTACGAAAATAAAACACTTTATGTAAAAAAGTTATTATATTTTTTTACTTGGATTTCTTTTTTTTTTTTAAACTTTTTCCCTATTTTACTTTTCTACTTTACTGTTCCCTAACTCCCAGTGGGGAACTTGAACATGTGATCCCCTGACTGCTCATATAGTAAACTACAAAACTTCAGCTTCTTGATTTTAGTGGCAACTGTGTAATGCCTCATTTTACCAGCGCTGGCGCTGGCGAGAAGTTGAACACTTGCTTCTCATTAGCTTAACCATTTAAACATTAAAGGAGTTCTCCGAGATGTCCTGCTGGTCCGGCACAACCGCTCTTGTTCCCGCCGCTTCACTCGTGGAAGCTCCTGCATCAGTCACGTGTCATTCATCGCTCATGTGATCGCTACAGCCAATTAATGGCCTCAGCAGTCACATGCTGGTCATGCACACATGACCACAGATACCAGTGATTGGCTGCAGGGGTCGCAGGGAGTTGCAGGGACCAGAGTGACTGTGCAGGACATTTATAGGATTATTCCATACCCCCCCCCCCCATTAGCTACTTTTTATGAAAGTCTTTAAGGAGCTCTGGAGGCACTGCAAGATTTGTGGGAAATATCCCTCTAGAGATCCATTGTTGGCCACAGGAGGTCACGGCGGTCCGAGCCTCTCCGCAGATACCAATGGTCTCTTTAACGTTTAGAGATGGGATTGCGTTTTATAAAAAGGTGAATTTAGAGCTTTTAATCTGAAGCCCAGACAAGCAGACGACAGCGGCCTCATCCTTTCATCTGCCATTAAAGTAGAACAATACAAGTGCACGGAGGTCATTATAACAAGAGCTGATGCTCTCTTCTGCTTTCCCGCTGTCGGGTGCTTGTCGTGCTAAATAATATAAGATGGAAGACATGAGGACTTTATAATGTAATATTTATAGCGTAAGACCACTCATCCCGTCCCCAAGGAGAGAACAAGCCGAGACACAACAAGAAAAAATGCATCAAAAGATTGCATAAGTATGACGACAGGCTCCTGAACCCGGGGCACGTCTTCAAGAGCAAATAGGAGTCCTCGTCAACTTCTGCCAAACTGTATCCGGACTGTCAAAGTCCATCAGCTCCGGGGAAAGCTGGGTGACAACCAACACGGCTGCCATTAGAGCTCTTGGGGTCATCCAAAAGGGGCAGCAAAGTAGATACAATTTTAAAGAATTTGTATCGCAATTGCAATTCTCTCCAGGATAGGGAACAGCTTGCTGATCGTGGGGGCCTCACCGCTGAAACCCCTGCCAATCTCAAGGATGGGACTCCCGGGGCCCACTCTTCCTGCCACTGCAGGGTATGTACTCCTCCTGCAGTGATGTCACTGTGAATGCAGTGTTGGCCGAGCGTGTGGAGTCAGCTTATGGTGGTGAGGGAAATAGCCAACCGGCAGTCCTACTGAAAGTGAATGGAGCGCTAGTGTGACCAGCACTCCATTCAGTCTCCTCCTCACTGTGGGGGAGTAGTAACCCCGCAGTGCGGACAACGGAAAATACGGGACCTCCCTTCTCTGGATTGTTGGTGGTCTCAGCGGTGTGACCCCCACAATTACAGCACGGTTACCCTATACCATCAGCTGTACTAAAACAACAAAATCAGTTGTGCTCACCTGTTCTCTGCCGCCACGATCCAGCGCTGTAGCCCGGCGGTCCTCCCGATGTCAGAAGATAATGTCATCGGATATCATATGACCGCTGCACCGTCACTGTACGGCGCCCAGAATGTGAGCACTGATGCCAGGAGAACGGGCGGCAAAGCTGCAGCAGTCATGTGATAGCCGCTGACATCTTCTTCAACAACCAACAGCGGGAGGACGGCAGGGCCACCGGGACGGATCGCGGCGGCAGCGGAGAGGATGGCACAGCGGATTTTGTTGTAAGATGACCACTGTATGCACAACCGCTTTAACAAATTTCATTCTGCATGAAAACCGCCTCAGATCTGACCTGCGACGCAGATATATAATCCACAGCATGCTAGTTGCTTACTGTGGATTTTTAATGAGGAGTAAAATCCATATTAAGCGCATTCTTTGTCGCAGCTTATGCTGTGGAATCGCGGCTGCGCCTTCGGGTCTCATCCCTACAATATAAAATCTGGAAATACACATCACAGTAACATCGTATGTCTGTGCAAAAAAGACCACGTGAACGCGGCCTTACAGTAACAGCAACATGGATGCGAGGATCCACATGAAATCCGTGCGGTACAGATTACGCCGCCCAGCGTTGGCTGCTCCTCATTTTTCCCATCCTTCTGTATGGAAGACGGAACCCAAGACAGATCCAGCGCTGCATCGAAAACATGCCAAGTGAAAAGCCCCATCGGTGCGGATCTTCACTGCGGATCTCAACCTCTGGAATGCCAAGAGTGAAACGTTGCAAATCCGCAGCATTCTGCAATGTAATTTGCGACAAAAATCGCAGCATTTGGTGCATTTTGTGCTGCTGCAGATTTTTGAGAGATATGCCATGGAACGTCCGCAGCGGACCCGCCTCGTGTGACCGCACCCTTACAGTTACCCCTCAGAACACCTGCATAGTGCCGGAGGGGGGCGTCCTGGCAGAGAAGGGCAGATGTAGCATCCGCAATCAAGTTCTGTGGTTTCAGAGGTTTTGCACAATCTGAAGAGCTCCTTCTGATACCTATTAGGGCATCACAGAGTTGGAGCCCCTGCTTGGGAGCCCCTTCACGAAACAAAGGGGAGAGCTGCTTCAAAGAGCGGTGCCGAGTCTAGTAGGCACGACACAATCGGGCAGAGCATGGTTGCCCAATTATTGGCATTTGCACCCTGTAATTCCATCTTTCTCCAGCAGTCGCCACTACAGAGCAAATGAGCGCTTACAGGATCTTCTCCTGACAATCACAACTGATCAACGGGGTGGCTTCATTCTACAATGTACTGGGGTTTATCATCCGTACTGAGCCCCATCAGAGAGACCAACTTCCCCAGAACCCTGAATGGACCGTGTTCCTTCTTATATAATGATATGGGGTGTTGGGGGTGATTGTATCACTGAATAACTAGGCTGATTTGCCCATGAGAACCCAGGAAAAGATGGTTGATAGTAATGTCATTTGTCACCCTACTTTCCCAGGACCAGATAGGCTGAATAGTAGAAACATGACGGTCTGTCAGCCCATTCTACAAGCGACCGTGAGTCACTGAAGGTTAAGCAAGGCGAGCGGCGTCGCAGCCAATGCCCAGACATAACGGGGCTCGGGACACGCTCACGCCATCAGCGCCGTGTACATTAAGATACATCGCTGAGTGATGGCTTAGCAGCTCGTGAAAATGGCGCAGCGCTCGCGTTAAAGGTCTAGAACATTACTTAACTCCATGTGAAGCCATAACGGCTAAACTGGTGCGGATGCGCTTCATTGGCTGTAATGGAGCAAGAGAGACGTCTTATGATCCGAAATTTATCAAAGAGGCTCCTCACACTCCATTATACAAGATAAAGGAAGCTGACCTCTAATTGTCGCTTTTCCACCCACTGAAGCGTCTGGATTCTCTCCGCTGTACGACCGCTGATATACATAATGCACCAGAATTTAGGAGAAAACCTGAAAAATGAGAAACGGCCCGTGCGGACGATGAATGGCAGAGCTGCGACATGTTAAAGGGGCGCACACAGGAGAATGAACGTCTCTGCGCCCCTCAGACACCATCAGGGGGTCCTCATACAGGCTGGCGGCAGAAAATAGATGGGAAATGTCCATTCAAACCACAGCGAGGAGAAGCAAAGTGAGGCGGCGTCCACCCGAGGCTTCCGGGACGCTTTGTTTGTATGCGCTCACACATTAACCCCTTGACGACACGGTCAGTTTTGGTTTCCCCATTTTTTTTTCTTTTTCCTTCCCACTTTCTAGGACTCATGACTTGTTTTTCTGCCGCCGTCGGAGGGTTTGTTGTTTCTTGCAGGACGAGGTGAATTTTTCAGTATTTGCCGTATTATATAACGGACCGAAAAACGTGCAAAGCTGAGTGGATGAATGAAAAAACAGAAAGCACCATCTTTGGGGGGAGGGGTATTCTTGTTTTTATGGCATGGACACTGTGGCTAAAGTGACATGACTTGATTCTGTGGGCCGGGACAATGAGGGCTCATTCAGACGAGCGTGTGTGTGTTTGCGTACATAGGTGCGCATAAAACCGCGCATCTATTAGAACCATTGGTTCCCTATGCTGCTGGCGGCCCCATTAAGAGCGATGGCCTACCAGCAACCCCTACAGTGATTTTTAGGGAAGGACTTTAAATATAAGCCCTTCCCTGAAAATCATCCCTAGCATGTGTCAAAAACTAAAAAAAAAAATATACTTACCTCTCCGGCGCTGTCAGGGCTTAGGCGCGTCTAGCTGCTTTGCTCCCCGGCACTGTACTGAAGCTCTTTCAGCAGCAGGCAGGGACTCAATGAATGGCAGAGTGCTGACTGTGTTTGGCTGAGTGCTGTCACCAATCACAGGCAGCGCTCAGCTGTCATTCAATGAGCGCTGTCTGTGATTGGCTGAGCGCTCAGCCAATCAAACACAGCCCTTTCAGCAGGCAGGAATTTTAAATCCCTGCCTGCTGAATGAGCTTCAGAGAAGTGTAGGGAGATAAGAGGCTAAAGCCCTGACAGCGCTGGAGAGGTGAGTATATATTTTACTACAGCTAGAAATGATTTTCAGCGAAGGGCTTATATTTCAAGCCCTTCCTCGAAAATCACTGTAGGGGTTGCCGGCAGCCCATTGCTTTCAATGGGGCAGTCAGCAGCAGCGGCAGCCCATTGAAAGCAATGGGCATGGAGCTTCGTTCACATGTGTTTTGGCAAATACATGGGAGCGCGGTTTTGTGCACACCTATATACGCACATAAACACGCTCGTCTGAATGAGGCCTAACAAGGATACCAAATTATATATATAATTTTTTTTGTTGCACTATTTTAAAAAATAAACGTATTTTCCGTCGCCACCTTCTGACCGCCATAACTTTTTTTTATTTTTCAATCCTTGCAGCTGGCGCAGGCTTGTTTTTTATTAGATGTCCCGTGGTTTCTATGCTTTTTATTACGTTTTTACTAGGAGACGGGGCGACCAAAAAATGCAATTTTACCGGACATTTACTGTTGTGATAAATATTATGCGATTTTAACAGATTGAACACAATGACACCAAATATGCTTATATTACTCATTAGATTTTTTTATTATAATTATGGCAAAATATTTTTTTAACTTTTAATTGGTATAAAAACTTTTTTTTACTTATTTTTTAGTATTTTTTTTTAGCCCCTCCAATTCTCTAACCAGAATCCACGGGTTACCGGCGGACTGTGATGCAGAATTGAAAATGTCTTAAAATCTTCCTGCAATTCTGCATTAAAATCTGCAATTCTGCCCCATATATAAAGTCCCTTACACTGTATACTGCAATACTATAGTATTGCAGTATATTGTATGTTGACTGGTATTCATAGGCAAACATATATGGTAGTCATTGAGGCCTTCACCGGGTCCCTGGCTGCCATGACACCTAAATGTCCTTTAAATTAAACCTTATTAAACTTTTTTCATACTATTTTTTAGTCTCTGAAGGAAACTTGAAGATGTGATAGTTTGATCGCTAGGATAGTACACTGCACTACTTATCAGGGTTCACACAGGTTTAAAAAAAAAACACTCGTTAAACTAGTGGATCCCTGAGGACAGCTAGCTTCAAGACAGAAGCTGGCCCCAAGATAGCAGCCACCCGAGGACAGCTTCCCCCGAAGACAGCTGCCCCGAAGACAGCTAGCCCGAAGACAGCTAGCCCCGAAGACAGCTAGCCCCGAAGACAGCTAGCCCCGAAGACAGCTAGCCCGAAGACAGCTAGTCCCGAAGACAGCTAGTCCCGAAGACAGCTAGCCCGAAGACAGCTAGCCCGAAGACAGCTAGCCCCGAAGACAGCTAGCCCCGAAGACAGAAGCTGGCCCCAAGATAGCAGCTACCCGAAGACAGCTGCCCCCGAAGACAGCTGCTCCCGAAGACAGCTGCTCCCGAAGACAGCTGCCCCCGAAGACAGCTGCCCCCTGAAGACAGCTGCCCCCGAAGACAGCTTACCCGAAGACAGCTAGCCCGAAGACAGCTAGCCCGAAGACAGCTGCCCCGAAGACAGCTAGCCCCGAAGACAGCTAGCCCCGAAGACAGCTAGCCCCGAAGACAGAAGCTGGCCCCAAGATAGCAACTACCCGAAGACAGCTGCCCCCGAAGACAGCTGCCCCCGAAGACAGCTGCCCCCGAAGACAGCTGCCCCCGAAGACAGCTGCCCCCTGAAGACAGCTGCCCCCGAAGACAGCTGCCCCCGAAGACAGCTGCCCCCTGAAGACAGCTGCCCCCTGAAGACAGCTGCCCCCTGAAGACAGCTGCCCCCTGAAGACAGCTGCCCCCGAAGACAGCTGCCCCCGAAGACAGCTGCCGCCGAAGACAGCTGCCGCCGAAGACAGCTGCTCCGAAGACAGCTGCCCCGAAGACAGCTGCCCGAAGACAGCTGCCCCGAAGACAGCTGTCCCGAAGACAGCTAGCCCGAAGACAGCTAGCCCGAAGACAGCTAGCCCGAAGACAGCTAGCCCGAAGACAGCTAGCCCCGAAGACAGCTAGCCCCGAAGACAGCTAGCCCCGAAGACAGCTAGCCCCGAAGACAGCTAGCCCGAAAGATAGCTAGCCCCGAAGACAGCTAGCCCCGAAGACAGCTAGCCCCGAAGACAGCTAGCCCCGAAGACAGCTAGCCCCGAAGACAGCTAGCCCGAAGACAGCTAGCCCCGAAGACAGCTAGCCCGAAGACAGCTAGCCCGAAGACAGCTAGCCCGAAGACAGCTACCTTGTGTCCTGTTCGAAAGTACAAGTACAGCACATGGACACATTATTCGGAAATGTGTTGTTTTTTCGTGTTGCTTTTTACACGGACCAAAAGTCCATGTCACAAAAGAAGATGTCACATCCTGTCCCGTTCTGGTCCGATTTCTCAGATGAGAGTCTCCAATTTAAGTCAATAGGTGTAGGAAATGAAAGGAGCGTCCGTGGAGGACAGCCGCATGCACTCTTCTTCACAGACGGTTGCTAAGCAAAGCTGGAGAGAAAAATTTGGCCTCCAGTTATTTCTTCTGCACGCAAGAAAAACTGACGCCACGCAGAAGTAAAAGACAGACACACGAATGACACGGAGACACACGGACATGTGTGCAAATTACAATGTAGCTGATATGCAGACCGAAATGTACGGCGCTGATCTAGATAACCTCAGTGCCCAGGGGTGCGTCCGCTCAGCGGAATATAAGGCTCTACAATCACGCATATGAATAACCAAGTCATGGATTTCTGCCACCAATTTTGCTGCAGATCCACAACCGGATGTAGACTTTGTCATCGGGCACAATCCACGTGTGCAGCTTGGGATGCGGAGGCGGCATTCAGAAGTGATGTCACTTATTCTCTTTTTCCACCAAATGGATTTGAAATCCGTGCCGGAAATGAAACGTCCTAAAGACTGCGATGCTGCGTCGCACTCGGATGGATGGGACGCACATTGTTAAAGGGTTTTGGTGTGGTGTGAACCTACCTAGTTAGGCAACGCTCATATACAGGTCCAAGCATGCAGTGTCCCTATAGACTCCTGTACAAGCGGGCTGTGATCACAAAACATTATGGCGGTGCGGGGTCGCTGCCGTTCTCAAGTGGTAAATGGCAGAAGAGGCGAAGGGCCAACAGCGAGGCCGCGCCGGTGTGCAAAGTATCTCCAGGAGATGACGAGAAGCTGTGAACCTGCGAGAAGCGTCTGCAGTCCTGCAGGAATCATTAGGCAGAGAGGGTCTAACGCCGCTAAATAGGAAAGGTTAGAAGACGGGTGCAAGATCTCTCCGCAGCAGACGTGACATTTACATAAAAGTCAATACATTAATGTTTTGCTCCTGTATACAATTAGCATTTTTTATCTTCTCCTGTAATTGCCTGCGCAGGTTTGCAGACCCCGGCACGTCCACGTTTCACACTTTAGCTCACTTGCTGTTTATTTTCCGTACCGCTGGCTGCCTTTTAGCTATATTGTAGCTTAGTTGCACTAATGTAATCTGCAGCAGGCTGAAATCTACCTCCTGACTCATCCAGGGGCTCCGGATCATACCGTCTCTCCTCCATGCTTTACATAGCAGCACTGCACTACATTACTCCACCTCCAGCAGCATGAATAGTTGACACCTGACAGAAAATGGGTGTCAACTATATGGGTGTCAAAATGGCCAAATTCTGACCTCCCATCAGCAACAGAAATCTGAATCCATCTGACCAGGAGATGTTTTTCCGCTGCTCAGTGATACAAGTTTTGCGCTCTTTTGCCCGCTGGAGTCTGTTTCTCTTAGACACAATGGCGCTGGAACCGGTCGTCTGCTGTTATAGCCATCCATGCTAAGGAACGGCGGGCTGTGCGTTCGGACACATTAGTCAGAGCTCCAGCGTTGTATTCGGCTGACTGTGCAGCCTGTTGGTCAGAACGATTCCTGACATCCTCCTCCGACCCCTTTCAGGGATGAGTTGTTTCCGTCCACAGGATCCCTTTTCACTGGATGTTTTCCTTGATCGCACCATTCTCGGCATACTTTCCACACCGTTACATGAGACCCCCCCCTGGTGGTTGGCGGTGAGACCTGGCTAGTCTAGCACCGATGACCGGCCTTGTTGGAAGTCGCACCGATCGCCGGATTTTCTCATCTAATGTGGATTCACACTGAAACTGATCTGCGGAAAACTTTGTGGTCACGAGGATAATTTCCATACAGGGAAGCGCCAATTGTGAGACAGTCGGGGGCTGTAATGAAGGGTCTACTTAGTGTCAATAAATAGCTAATTATTGAGTAGAAAAAAGAGGTTCCCAGCAGCACAGCATATATCCTCACATAGAGCCAGGCAAAACAGTGTGCAAAAGCCAGTCAGGAAGCCTAAACCAGAGAGGCTCCAAGGGTGCAGTCAGGAATAAGGAAATAGTGACTGGCAGCATTCAGCAATGTAGAAAAATACAAGATTTATTTCCCCATTACAAAAATTACGGCAACGTTTCGGTCGTAATAGACCTTCCTCAAGCCAAAATGGCTTGAGGAAGGTCTATTACGACCGAAACGTTGCTGTAATTTTTGTAATGGGGAAATAAATCTTGTATTTTTCTACATTGCTGAATGCTGCCAGTCACTATTTCCTTATTCCTAAATAGCTAATTATTATCAGGGAAGCACCACCATTACTCTGAGATGTCTGTGACCGTTGGCTGCACAGAGTGTGAAAACCCGGACTTATGCTGAGCCACGAGCTCCAAAAGAGAGCACCTTATCGGACAACCCTGCTTCAATAGGATCGAAGGGTTTAAAATAATAAGATGAAACATACTTACCGCCCCGTGGCCACCAAGATCCGACGCTGCAGCCCTGCTGTGGGTGTTGTGATCACTGATATCACTGGAAATCCAGGGACCGCTGCAGCCAATCACTGGTTCTACTGGCATTGGAGATCACATCCTAAATGCCATGTTGCCAGGAGTTCAGGAACATGATAAGTGCAGCCTCACTTGAGTTCACGTGACGTCAGTAATCAACCACCAGGACCACAGCGAGACTGCATTGGATCCCAGTGGCCGCAAAGAGGTAAATATGTTTTAGTTTATTATTTCAATCCCTTCCGCCCTACTGAAGCAGGGTTGTTCGGTACCCGGGCAACTCCTTTAAAGCGCAGCCCACCATGTATCCAAGTTCCCATGAGGCATAGATAATAATGCACTTACCATGAAAGGATTTGGTTGTAGCCGTACTGGAAATCCCGGTCTTGATTTTTTCGCACCGGGTAAACTAATTGGTTTTCATGGAAATACAAGATCTTCCTCAGCTTCCCGAGGTCCGGACGGAGGGCAACGAGTTCAGCCAGGTTAAGCACCGAGCTGGTGAACAGCACCCTGAAAGTGAGACAAGTGTAATATGTAAGTCATAAGAAATAATAACCAAGTTGTAATACAGGGATGGAAACTAGATGTATGAGACCTAATGGGGGGCTGGCTGTGTTCTCTAGGACCTCCTGTCCTCGACACTGAAACCCCCCAGCAGACTGAGGCACTGCGGTCCCACACAAATAACCCAAAACATCTCGAACTACACCGCACACAAATACGGGTTAATATTAGGGTGGATATACCGCACATACACCGCCAGTCAAAAGTTTTAGAACGCCTCAATTTCTCCAGTTGTTATTGATATTTACAGTTTAATGTCTCAAATGTACTTTGAAATGAAAGCAGAGAACAAATAAACAAGTGAAGATGAATAAAAATAATGGATTCACTTTGTGTCACCAGATCAAAATTATATTTTGGACTCTTCCCATTCTCCCCCTCCAGCTGATAGAACGGCTTCACGCCATCGAGGCATTCCTTCTACAATTACATTCAGATATTGTTCAGAAACTTCTCAACATTGTTGCAGAAGTTCCCACAATTGTGCTGCACTTGTAGGTCGCTTTGCTTTCACCCTTCTGTCCAGTTCATCCCAAACAAGTCTGGAGACTGTGCAGGCCATCCCATTACTTGAAGCCCACCGACTTCTACTTGTACATAAGTAGTTCTGACATAACCTAGAAGTTTTGGATCTTTGTCTTGCTGTAATATGAACTCCCAACCAACCAGGCGGACACCAGAGGGTACATTGCATGGTGCATCAAAATGCTGTGGTGGCCCTTTTTGTCCAGTGTGCCAGTCACCCTGTGCACGTTGACAACTCTAGATCGAGAAAAAGAGCCGCAGACCATCATGCTTCTTCCTCCATGTTTGACAGTTGATCTCGCATTCAGGAATCATCCTTTCACCTACTAGATGGCGTACAAAAACCCAGCGTGATGTGCCAAAGATATCACATTTTTATTCATCAGTCCATAAGACCTTCTTGCACTCCTCAGTAGTCCACTGGAGGTGCTGCTTGGGCCAGACAAGACATTTGTTTTTCATCTTAGCAGTGGCTTTCTTATTGATACTCTACCTCTCAAACCTGCAGCTAGAAGTCTTCTCTTCACAGTTGAAACTGTTGACTCTCAAAAACTTGTCATGATTCTGTAATGGCCTTTGATCTCCCAGACCTTTTACTGTCAGAGTTTCCAAGTGCCTTTTAAAGGTACAAGAAACTGTACCGACTGCTTTCTTGGCTATTTCTCTGTAGGAGAGACCTACACTTCTAAGAGTGATAATTGTCTATCTGCTTTGGTTAATTGCCTTTTTTGCCATTATGATAGCTATGTGTTCTGTCCTGAAGAGCAAAACTCTCCAAATCCTGCCCTAGAGGGAGTAATCCCGGCTGCTCCAACACAGGTTATATAGAATCATAGGGTTTGAAAGTAATCTACAAAAGTTGAGACATCTGTAGAAATAGTTTGCATCCAATTTCAAACCATACTTTTCTTTCTGTGCTGAAGAGTAGCCATCCTTGATGTGTTCCCTGAAAAGCAATTTGGTTAAAATCATAAATTCAGATTATTGTTGTGTTTCAGGTTAAACATTAAATAATATTTTTATGTTTTTAACTTACTTTTGAACCTTTGAACTATTTGTTGGACTTGAATTGCGAATGTCAAAAATAACTGGGAAAAGTGAGGCGCTCCAAAACCTTTGAGTGGTAGTATATATGTATACTGCAGAGAACATACTTCACATATAGGTCTGTATACTGAGGAGAACATACCTCAGCTCTCAGGGACTTACCCTTTTTGGTATATTTGAAAAAAATTGGAATACAAAAGCAAATATTCTGAACAAAAATCTCCTCGGGGTGCCACGGGCGACAGGTCAAATCTCTGCGAATACCAACCCAGCCATATCCCTTTACTGGCCGTGATCGGACGGCATCCATCCTGAATTTGAGCATTCTCATTAACTACCAGTCATGCCTCCAAAAAGAGAGCCCAAAGAGTCGCGCAGCAAACCGCATGACGAAACCTCTTGGCACGAACGGTTTAATAATCTGTTTTCTGCATTCTGTAGTAACGGGTTTACTTCATTGGATACGTTGGCTTCATATCCGTAGCAAAAGACGTTTTTAACCGTGCGCACACGCAACGGACCCGCGTAATGCTGCTAGTATACCAAGTGCGCGGTGCTGCAGATCACACGGGCTCTACATAAATGATAGCTAATAAATGATCCGCCACCACTGCTCTGCATTCAGCTCGGTCGTATAACCAAGGCCACAAATGGAACATTTCTATTGCTAATAGATGATCTGTGGGGCTCGGAGACTATTAAACACTTCCACTTAACACCTAGCGCAAAGGACGAGGAAAGTTAAGTTTACCCTAATGCAATGCAAGGCAGAACTGTATGTCACTTGTTATTGTATTTGACATCAACATTAATTTTTCCCCTCCGGCCACTATTTAAGCAATTGGAACAAGGTGAGGTTTATGAAGCCACAGGGCTTATCTGCAAAGAAAGGACCTGAAGTAATGTGAGGAAAAAGACGGGAGAGAATGATCCGTCCTGACAGCTTCTGTATCAGCATTTCCTTCCAGGAGACCAACAGCTTTATGTTCACAATTGTGCAAAAGGCAGAAAAACCTTAAGGTCATCTTAAATACACTTAGTTTAATGCCGAAATCTAGAAGTCAGACTTAAGAAGGAAAAGAAATAATCCCCTGACCTTAATTTATATGAAACCGCTTCTTCCTAAATTAATGTAAGAAAAAGGAAAGAAAAGAAAGTACATTTAGCGTCTCTTTCCTTAAAGGGGTCTCCTAAGATCTCCTGGCATATTGTTGGGATGTGCTGATTGGCAGGAGGGCAGGGGGGGGGGCATCTCCAGTGACCCGGAGTATAAGGGAACATAGATATTTCTTTCTCCTGGAACTTCTGTGCAAAGAAATGTAACCGAGCCCCATCTACGGGAAGGGGTTAACAGAGGATGCCCCATTACTTGGGAAAATCCTGCAAGCCCTCGAAGCTAAACTAGCCGGGGTCTCACTGCCAACCGCGGGGGGCTTACATGTGCAATGGTGCGGAGAGTATACTGAGAAAGGTGTGATCGAGGAAAACATCCTGTGGACGGGAGCAACTCATCACCAAAAGGGGTCGGAGGAGGATGTCAGGAATCGCTCTAACCAACAGGAACTGCACAGTCAGCCACAACGCTGGAGCTCCAAGTAATGTGTCTGAACACACAACTATCTGCCTCTCACTAGATATATATATATACACACACGTTATTGTGCAAAAGTGAAAAATGTAAAAAAAAAATGAAAATATATATATAAAAATTAGGTATTGTAATCATACCGACTCGCAGAAAAGCGGTGACGAGGGTTGTTTACACATGTGACTGCCGCAGCCAATAGGGGGGCGTCATCATCCATGAACCTGCCTCGGGGTTTCTACATTATAAGCCCATGTGACGAGTTTACGGGACATCACCTGGCCAGAATACCTGGTGACAACACCTGGCAAATACCACCGCGGCACAGAGGGCCCGAAACTATATGAAAGAAATTACTGGGATAACCCTTTTAGGTGCCAAACTAGACTGCATCTTCAAAGGGTTAAAGACACCCATATGAACACAAGAACAGACGCCCCATGTCACCCCATTAACACAAGAACAGCCGCCCCCGTCACCCCACAAACACAAAAACAGCCGCCCCACGTCACCGCACAAACACAAAAACAGCCGCCCCACGTCACCCCACAAACACAAAAACAGCCGCCCCACGTCACCACTAACACAAGAACAGCCGCCCCATGTCACACAACTAACACAAGAACAGCCGCCCCATGTCACCCCACAAACAAGAACAGCCGCCCCACATCACCCCACAAACACAAAAACAGCCGCCCCACGTCACCACTAACACAAGAACAGTCGCCCCCTGTCACACAACTAACACAAGAACAGCCGCCCCATGTCACCCCACAAACACAAGAACAGCCGCCCCATGTCACCCCACAAACACAAGAACAGCCGCCCCATGTCACCCCACAAACACAAGAACAAAAGCCCCATGTCACCCCACAAACACAAGAACAGACGCCCCATGTCACCCCACAAACACAAGAACAGACGCCCCATGTCACCCCACAAACACAAGAACAGACGCCCCATGTCACCCCACAAACACAAGAACAGCCGCCCCACGTCACCCCACTAAAACAAGAACGGCCGCCCCACGTCACCCCACTAACACAAGAACAGACGCCCCACGTCACCCCACTAACACAAGAACAGACGCCCCATGTCAGACAACTAACACAAGAACAGCCGCCCCATGTCACCCCACAAACACAACAACAGCCGCCCCACGTCACCCCACTAACACAAAAACAGCCGCCCCATGTCACCCCACTAACACAAGAACAGCCGCCCCACTAACACAACAGCCGCCCCACGTCACCCCACTAACACAAGAACAGCCGCCCCACGTCACCCCACTAACACAACAGCCGCCCCATGTCACCCCACAAACACAACAACAGACGCCCCACGTCACCCCACTAACACAAGAACAGACACCCCATGTCACCCCACTAACACAAGAACAGACACCCCATGTCATCCCACTTTTCTGGCCTCCTGAATGGCAAATCCGTGTAGTGGGGAATATATCACGATGTAACCAATCACCCAAGTCTCCCCCTTAAAGGCTTGCACAGTATATAATGTGCTCATGACGTTGGGGTGTTTCTGTATACCCCCACCCCCCTGTATACGCTGACTGTGAATGACCCCCCCGACATGTCTGTGCTAAATGAAAGCCTTCGTGATTCCACCGCAATACTTCACCTTTGAAGCTCGGCCAGATGGAGCCATTTTTACCTTTGCAGACAACTTGCGTGTCTCCGAAGAGCAGAACGGCGAGGAGGAGACTGTTCCAGGTCGAGACGAGCAGCTGCCATATTATCAGCGCAGACAGAGTGTTGTTAATAACGCGGAGGTCCCTGCTCTGCGCGGAGCGCCGTCCACAAGCGTTTGAAGCTCTGGCATACTTTGTAAGTTAAGCTCATCTGGTCTCTTTCATGTGGTCGGCCCACGAGCGGTGCAGACCGCGGCACAATCACACCACTGTGGAGCGCCGGCGCGAGGATGCTTCGCATTTCCTTCAGACCTTTCAGCTTCAATGACTTCTGAGCAACACGTTAGAGAAGAACCAAAGCAGCGATCTGACTGAAACCAGATGAGCTCCATTACAGGTTAGACTGGGATAATGACCATGTTAATACACAGAGACCCCGGGACATCCTGCGGCGGGCACACCGACAGCGGTAATTACACCGCGCCACCGTCCTCGGGACTCACAGCCGCTGTCGCAAGGGTGGTTTGTCATCAGTCTCGTGTGTTAGAGGGGCTGTCCAGTTGTGAATTACTTGATGTCCTATCCTCAGTATAGGTCGTCAGTAGTAGATGGGTGGGGGTCTGCCACCCGAGATCCCTGCCATCAGCTGCTCTCTGATCCCATGCAGCCGACCCGTAAACTTATTCCTGCAGGAAGTAGGGAACTTGGCCTGCAATACCAAGCCTGGCCACTGCCGTGAAAACGGAGCCATCCACTTCCTGCTGAAATCCGCTCAGCGCACGAGCACACTGGCCCAGCATACAGCTGATTGGCAAGGATCCCAGGTTGCGGACCCCTGCCAGTCTACTACTGATGACCTATCCTGAGGAAAGGCCATCCATAGTTTACAGCTGGACAGTCCTTTAACCCATAGTCACAAGCAACTGCCAATGTCACTAGATAATGAAACAATGTTGCGAATGTTCCAGCAGGTTCTATATTCTCTATAAAGACTCTCCTGGACAGCCACCAGCTCTTGCAGACCTGCTGAACATTAATGGAGTGTCAGCGTGTACGCTCAACCGCTGTGCCATTCCATCTGGGGTAGAGGAGACCCCTTCTCGTGATCCCAGCAGTCGGACCCCTGCTGATCAGATTGTATCCCCTGTCTTTTGGAGGGGGAATAAGTTTCAATCTTGGGAATACCCCTTTAAGGAGGCAGTTCTAGTTAAAGTGGCCCTCCGGCTTCAGTACAAGATAGTGTTGTGGGACGGGAGGAGGCGTGAGGTTCAGGACAGCGGGAAGGTTTTAGGCAGGTATGATTGACACCAAATGTATTCTGCCGCAGGACAACAACCCCCAACATCCAGCCGATGTCAAGAAGAACTATCTTCAGCGTTGGGAAGAACAAGAAGTCCTGGAAGTGATGATTTGGCCCCACAGAGCCCTGATCTCACATCATCCAGTCTGTCTGGCTGAACCGGAAGTGTTACACTCCTCCTGTAACCTCCATTCACTTCTATGGGAGCTACAGAAACAGAGCAGACCAGCCAGTTCAGCCGTCTACCGACCACCTCTGGTTGTGGTGTACCGGCTGCTGTACCCATCCCGGCCAAACATTTTAGTGGCAGCATGAGCTGCACAAAGGCCAAGCCACCGATGAACATGATAACAACAGGCCGTGGCGCCCATCAACCTGAACCCATATGATGCCCATTCTGAGGAGAAGGCATCAATATCCGAGTCCCAGAAAACCCCTTTAAGGACATCGTTTGCAGAATTGTAAGCTATTTTCTAGTTTTCCGGTGCAGGTGGAGGAGGCACCTCGTCCTCCGTATACTGATCAGTCGGCATTATCTCATCGTCTTCGTGGCACTTGAGATCTTTGGGTAGCATTATCTAGTCAGTGCCAGTTATTAGCTATTTAGTTTAGCACTTCATGCCAGCTCAGCTGATTACACCCTACCAGCTAATCAGCGTCCATCACTTCTGCCCTACAGCAGTCTTAAAGATACTTTACTAAGGACATTCAAGGCCACAGGTACGTGCTGAGTAAATTATTGTATAATTATGCTAACGCTGGGATTACATCCACATCTGACAGTTTCAGCAAGAAAAAGAGTTTTATGGGAAAAAAAAATAAAATAATAAATAAAGAGAAACCGGAATCTGCACGTAGATTAATATCTCTCAGGAACGTGACTGTCAGCGGGAAGCAACACATCATGTGGTAGTTGGTGGATGAAGAATGAGGGAATATGCCCAAGCCCACCTGTTCGTGCATAGAAGGAGTAAAAATAACAAAAAATATCCCAAATAATGAAAAGGAAGAAAAATAAGGCCGAAAATAGAAGTAAAAAAATAAATCATGGCATTATACTGTATGTGATCTGTCATCTTCACATTATAGCAACAAGCCGATGCAGTCAAATACCCTAAAAGGGGATGTGCCAGCAAAAATTACTTGTATGGTTTTAATATCAGATTTAAAAAAAAAAAAATTTTAAGATTTTCAATGTCATGATTTATATTTTTTTAAAAATCCTAAAGTCCTGCAGTTCTCACACTGGCCACTAGACCTGATAATAGTCTGACACTAACTGTTCTATAGAGAAGACTTCTCAGCTGTCATCTTGTATGTAGATAACACAGGAGCCACTATGCACAATAGGTGATGTCACAGCTCACCTCCTCCCCTCCCTGCACACTGACCACTAAGCCTAATAATAGTTTGACACTTCCTGTTCTGTAGAGAAACTTCTCAGCCGTCATCTCATTATTATCACAGGCAGGATTACACTGAGAGGAGACACTTATATATAGATAATACACGAGCCACCATGCACAATAGGTGATGTCACAGCTCACCTCCTCCCCTCCCTGCACACTGACCACTAAGCCTAATAATAGTCTGACACTTCCTGTTCTGTAGAGAAACTTCTCAGCCATCATCTCATTATCATCACAGACAGGATTACACTGAAAGATGACACCTATAAATATATAGATAACACGGGAGTCACCATTCACAATAGTTGATGTCACAGCTCCCCTCCTCCCCCTCCCTGCACACTGACCACTAGGCCTAATAATAGTCTGACACTTCCTGTTCTGTAGAGCAATCTTCAGGCAGGATTACACTGTGAGATGACACCTATATAACACAAGATCTGCCATTCACAATAAATAATGATGTCACAGCTCACTTCTTTCTGCTCCCTACACAGATCACAGACTATGCCCACAACACTCACCCATAGAAGTCTATAGGTGATGGCTGCAGCTCACCTTCTTCCCTTCCCTGCACAGGTCATAGAGCATGCCCACAACATTCTCCCATATAAGTTTATAAGTGATGTTCACAGATCACCTCCTTCCCCTCCCTACACGGGTCACAGAACATATCCACAACACTCTCCCACAAACGTCTGTACAAGATGGTCACAGTTTGCCTCCTCCACCACCTTGCAAACATCACAGAGTATGCCCAGTACACTTCCCCTGTCAGGATTCAAAGAAGCGACCTCCTGTACTCCAAGCAGTAGCCAAACCTATTGATCTGTCCAGCCTGCTGGATAGCTCCCCTAAGTCCAGATACCTGGTTCATCATCCCGTGTCTCATGTTCCTTGTTCTGTGTCTTCCTGTCTAGTTCCACTCTGTGTCTTGTTTTTTCCCCAATTAGTCCTCTACATATATCTGTCCCTGTTGCCTGAAACCACTGTACTACACCGCCATCTTGTGTACCAGTCCTAGGCTATACCTCCTGACTACTCTTCTGCCTGAACCAGCTGTACCGCACCACTATCTTGTGAACCAGACCTCAGCTATACCTCCTCACTACTCTTCTTCCCAAACCCACTGTGCCGCACCATCATCTTGTGTACCAGACCTCGGCTATACCTCCTGACTACTCTTCTGCCTGAACCCACTGTACCATACCACTATCTTGTGTACCAGACCTTGGCTATACCTCCTGCCTACTCTTCTGCCTGAACCCGCTGTACTGCACCATCTTGTGTACCAGGCCTCGGCTATACCTCCTAACTACTCTTCTGCCTGAACCTGCTGTACTGCACCGCCATCTTGTGTACCAGATCTCAGCTATACCTCCTGACTATTTTTCTGCCTGAACCCTCTGTACCATACCGCAATCTTGTGAACTGGACCTTGGCTATACCTCCTGACTATTTTTCTTCCCAAACCCGCTGTAGCACACCGCCATCTTGTGTACCAGACCTTGGCTATACCTCCTAATAACTCTTCTTCCCGAACCCGCAGAACCCCACCGTCATCTTCTGAACCAGACCTCAGCTATACCTCCTGACTACCCTTCTGCCCGAGCCCACTGTACTGCACTGCCATCTTCTAAACCAGACCTCGGCTATACCTCTTGACTGCTCTTCTGCCTGAACCCGCTGTACCGCACCGCTATCTTGTAAAACATACCTCAGCTATAGCTCCTGACTACTCTTCTGCCTGAACCCGCTGAACCGCACCGCTATCTTGTGAACCAGACCTCGGCTATACCTCCTGACTACTCTTCTGCCTGTCCCCGCTGTACTGCACTGCCATCTTGTGTACCAGAGCTCGGCTATACCTCCTGACTACTCTTCTGCCTTAACCCACTGTACTGAACCGCCATCTTGCGAACCAGACCTCAGCTATACCTCCTGACTACTCTTCTGCCTGAACCCGCTGTACTGCACCACTATCTTGTGAACCAGACCTGTACAGGCTGCAGTAAGCTTGTGACATCCTGTAAACCTACTGCTGCAGCCAATAATAGCGGTCAGCGATTATCACTGAGCGCTGTCATTGGCTACAGCAGCTTGTTTGGAGACGGCTCATACTGACTGCAGCCCGTAAAGATGAGGGAGACCCGGAGCTACAGGCGGGAGATGAGCGGGGAGTAAGAGATATTTGTTATTTTACACCACCAAATGAGATGGCTTTTATATAATACTGACAACCCCTTTAAAATATCTCTCTTTGTTGAAAGTGTCCGTTACCAATGAGTAGACCCCCAGTGATCAGCTGTAATCCATGGGAACACCTGGCAGTTGTTTCCCTACAGCACCGCCACAGGTGAAATTAGGTAGTACACGGTGCCCATTCAAATCAATTGTTTGTTGGAGTAATGCAGGACAGGACAAGTCCTCCAGAGCGAGAGACTCTCTTTGTAATCGCTCTACACTTGATCAGAGGTCCTCAACCTTTGAGAGCGTGTCAGGAGACACATTCCATTCAAAGATGGAGAGAAAGTTTTAGGATAGAGCTACACGGCATCCTTAGGCGCTCATCATTCAGCCAATGCTTGCACCATGGCCCTGCTACAATGCAACCTAATGTAAGTGAATGTAACCATGTAATGTCTAGCCTGCTGCTGTGACGCGACAATCGCAAGAAATCCAAACCTGATCACCGCATTCTGATGTCATGTAGCAGGGCTATAGTGCAATCTTTGACCACGCAGCACATGTCACGCCGAAAGCTGCAATGTAGACCAAGCACTCATGTGGAGAAGGTATTATGTCACCTGAATAGACACTGCCTGCTGGTTGGGATGTCTGCAATAAAGTCATTTGCCACATAACACGGGGTCACGAGCCACACGCAGCTCCGAAGCCACTGGTTGGGTACCACTATTCGAGCCAATAGATGAGGATTCTGAGCAGGGGACCCCACCCCCCTCTATTAACTGAGAATTCCCAAATGGGGTGCCTGAAAATGATTTTTCTAAACAGGACAAGTCCTTTAAAGGAATTGTCTCGTTATAAACTACTAATGGCTTATACACAGGATAGGTCAAAAATATTAGGACCCCCCCAATGATCAACTGTTTGCCGGGGTAAGGCACTCTTACACTGAGCTGATTTCTGCAGGAAGCAGATAGCTCTATTCCCACTGTAGTGGCCAAGCTTGGCATTGCAGTCATTGGTGAAAATGAGAACTTGGCCTGTAATACCAAGCCTGGCCACTGCAGTGCACAAGTGTAGCGGTCCAGAGAACAGCTGATCGGCAGGGGTCCCTGATAATGGACAACCACTGATTTACTATGGGCTTATTCTGAGGACAGGCCATCAGTAGTTTATAACTATCATTGCTGCTTTTCTCTTTGCTCCGTCTTCTGTTTCTTGTCTTGAGTCATTTTTCATTACAGTGCAGTTCTGCGCAGGGAACCCCCGCCAGTTTATCAGATTTCCTGGATTACTGGATACCAGATTAAAGGTACTGTGTGTATATTTTACCTTCCGCTATAAAGCCAATCTGTTCTGTTTCCAGCCTAGAGATGAATCTACCCTTCATCCGATAGGAGGTACAGTACATCAGAAGGCGCTGCAGACACTTCTGTGTGCGCTGCTCAAGCGAAGCGCAGCGCGGTAATTCAAGACACCTGCATTTCCATCCAGCTTAATGGCGTCATCCCGGGCCACTTCGTAGAGCGCCGGCGTTTCTCAGCAGAGCAGACAGAAAGCGCGCCACAATTGATAGCTCTAATATTTCCTGAACGTGCCACCTGCTTTTTGTCACTTCTGAACAAATGGGCTCCTCTGTATTACAAGTGCAGAAGACGACAACCGCGCCGGAGAACAAGACGCGTTTCAGGCTCTTTATCACAGCAGTCCGGACGGAAACATTCTCCTTTGTTGTCTGTTTACATAAAAGGAAATTCTGATGATTCAAAGTGCGAATCGGCATTACAAATGTATCTGCTTCACGCGCGGACGGCACACCACGCCGTCGCAGCGAATGTTACTCGGTGGAGCAGGACTGTAGGAACCGCGGATCAGTCACTAACTCAGATCCTGGAAACGGAGAAGGTGGTTTACGCTGGAGTTCGCCCTTTAGATGGTGCTTTAGTCGTCACATTAGGGAATTGCGCGGTCAGCAGCTTCATAACGGACGTCTGTCACTTAATCGTAGTGCTGCGAGCAAATGGCGCACTTCCACGCCGCTGTTACGATTAATCCATACCTTTATCAGTTCCCAGGCGGTTACCATTCCTGAGATATCCCTCCTCGATAGCGTCGCATGCCACATGCAAATGAGCCCCGGACCATCCGATGGGCGGTCCACCTCGGTCAACCGCCCGGGCTCGCTCCCTTCCCATCCTTAGTGACGTTTCCAGCTCCGTCCGATGGAAGTGTCATACGTTCCACCGCATGTGAGGATCAGGCGCATGCGCGGGACTGCTTTTCAGCTGCACTGACATCGCCACGCATGCGCCGGATCGCTCAGAGTAGCGCACTGGAAACGGATAACGGAATCTATGGATTCATAACAGCATGAGTAGCTGTGCAAGCTGCTTGTATCACTAAAAGTAGGGGACATAGTTCCTTTAAAGGGGTATTCCAGCCTTTTACAGCTGATGACCCATCCTTTGTTTATCGCGGCATGTAAAGGGTTCGCAGAGGGAGGGCGCTCACTCTGTGACATCATCAGCCCTTCGCCATAATCGTGAGGGGAAGAGGGAAACATGCAACTGCATGGCAGGCCATGGTGTCTGGGTCAGCCATGGCCTGCGATCACTCTGATTAACGATAATGCATTGCATTAGAGAAGTACTGCAGTGTATGGTCAGTGCGATCATAGTGTCGCAGGTTCAAGTCCCCTACAGAGACATAAAAAATGTACAAAAGGAAAAAAAAAACAACTTTTGGTTACAGGACCATGTTTGGTATCGTCCAATCCGTAGCGCTACATACAATACACTGAGCACACTTTTGACCCTGCACAGCAAACACTATAAAAAAAAAATTTAAAAAAAGAAACGAGTCAATTTTTTTATTTTTTTTTAATTTCGCCTCCTCCAAAAAATAGACCCAGGCAGAGGGTTTTGCCATCGAGCGGCAGAGCACTACCATGTTTAGCTAATTCTACACACATAATATCCTAAAACCGGAGCAACCAGTAAGTGGAGTTGTCTATAGCGATCAGATCACGGCTGACTCACTGCGATGGCCAAAACCTCCAACATGCGGTCACCATTTACATGGGACTTCCCCTGCCACGTGCACAAAGAATAGCATCAGAAACAGGACAAACAAATGCAAATATACAAAGGCAACAGATTATAGAGAAGAGCGTCCCTCACCGATGCAAACGGGGCTGCTATTAGTCGCCGACCGCATCCAGCAGGAAAAGTCTTCATTCTTTGGGAAAATTGATTACGAAGACGTTTCTGAATCCGCAGAGTTTAAATCATTCCCCTCCTTGGGCTGATAATGTGGAGATGTCAGAGCGGATGATATCTCCTAGAGAGAAGCTACTTACAGCTATTCTGTCACAAGAACGAGATACGACCGAGGCTGGAAAGAGCCACCGGCCCCGTAGCCCGCAGCGCCCTTCTGGAGGAGCACGGCTCGCGCTAGCTAACGTCTATAGGCCCATTTATCAGGAATACACTTAGCAAGCTCATCAGCTTCCTTATCTTATTAAGGAAAGTTAAAGGCGCCCAATGCTTTTTATCATGGTGCTCAGATGGCTCGCTTCCTAATATACACCTATCAGCCATAACATTGCGACCCCATACACCACAAGCTGCTGTGCCCGGCGTGTCCTAACAGCTTCCCATCATAGCAGGCATGTCAATCAAGCACAGCAATGAGCCTCTGTCCCCCGGGACCCTGTCACTGGTCACCGGTTGTCCTTCCTTGAGGCACTATTGGTACGGACTAACCACTACATACTGGGCGCCCCCCACAAGATCGGCCATTCTGGAGTTGTTCTGACCCAGTCGTCACAATGTGGTCCTTGCCACAGTTGTTCAGATCATTACGCTTGTCCACATTTCCTGCCTCCAACACATCAACTTCAAGAACTGACTATTCCCTTGCTAATATATCCCCCTCCCCTTGACAGGTATCATTCCTTACCCGATCAGCATATTGTATTGTAGTAATACAGTATCAAAGATGGCCACTAGAGGGCTTATTAATAGTCCATTAATAGCCCAAGAGGCACCTGAGGAACGTATGTATAAGGCAGGTGTGGCCCTCAGCCTGAGCCTCCTGGGTTCTGGCATGGCTCCAACCTAGTTTGTGTGAGAAGAGTCTTCTGTATTGCAACCCAAGAGTGGGTAATGGTCTACGATGAACTGTTACACAATGGCATCAGGCCTGGTAGACCAGCCAAGTCTCATGTATAAGTAAGTGGCCAGGCGGCCAGGGTTGATTTATATACTGGCTAAGTAAACCATGTGAAGTGCTGTGAACCATCGCAGCGATGGAATAAAACTGGCGGGTGGTGGACTTTAAAGAAGTTCCAATCGTAAAGTCTGTACCTGATAGCGTTGCTAACCATGTTGAGAGGAGAAGATGGCGGTCCCGAGCCATGACGAATCCCTTATTGTCACATTATGGTAAAGGAAATCTACTAGAATAGACTTCTTTAAATGAGGGACATCTACAAAACCAGAGAGAGGCGCCTTCTAAGTCTATGAAGCCCTGAGGCACCTTCAGAACTTCTCATGGCCAAGAGAGCTCAGTAATGGATACTGCCTTCGTTGCATACGACCCACCATAGTGTGCTCAACCCCATCTCTTCCTTTTAGACTTTTTTGGAGGCATGTAGCAGTAATTGCCATGTCACTTGGTCTGTCACATTTACATGCTGTCCACCTTAAGTTATAATTGGGGTCTTTAATATATTTTATGGCTCTACCCACCGGTCTCTCACGACCATATAATGGACTATCTACCTTCCCTGGGATCGTGTCCATGCTACTGTGCCACTAAGGTATACCCCTTCTTCTGTCTTTTGGAAGCATAAGCTAAAAAAATGCAAATAAGAAGAACCTCAAGGACTACAGTGCAAAAGCCAATGTGTTGGGGCATCTGTAGTGAGTGCCCAGAGGATGCTCTGGAACCAGAGATGGGGGATTCAGAAGCAGCAGAAGAGCTGAGGGCACTGTGAATCCAGCAAGACTTACCAAACGGACAAATTATGCTGAAAATGATGGCCGCCCAAATTGCCAAATTGACCATTGCAGAGGACTTTGGCCACCTGAAGCCTCTACGTGTCCTTCTGAATGGTACTTCAGACCTGGTAACAAAAAAGGGGTTGTGCCATGTTATACAATTATCCTCTATCCACAGGCTAGGGGAAAACTTTATGATTGATGGGGGTCTCATTGATGGGACCCCCACCAATCCCGAGAATGTGAGTCCCGAAGGTCCCCGCATGAATTAAGCACAGGTCACACATGCGCTCCACTCATATGAATAGGATAGTCAAAATCCCAGCACTCGCCTATCTCGAGCACTCCCAGTGAAATGAATTGAGTGGTGGAATGCATGTGTGACCTCCACTCCATTCATGTGGAGACCTTCAGGACCCCCTTTCTCGGGATTGGTAGGGGTTACAGGGGTCCGACGCGCACCGTTCATGATGTTATCCCCTATCCTGTGGATAGGACAAAACTTTACAACTTGGCACAACCTTTTTAAGGCTTCTCATCACCTTGGTGGTGACACAGTATACCATCATAGACGTGAACATAAGGAAAACGAGAGCAGTAAACATTTTCAACCGTACACAAGTCATGTCAGTCAATCGCCTGCAAAGTGTTTTCAGGCGCAGGGTTTGCTTTGTCTTCCTTTTCTTTCAAGAGAGAATCAGACACGCCAATTACTCGTCACTATCTCCAACATCACCCGGCATCTCTACCTAACTATAATTGTGTCTCCTTCATCAGATTCTAAAATATTTTCTCAATTTCAAGGTCAATTATGTGCATTCCTTTCTTGTAATTAAGGCGCACCAAAGTGGCCTGTGGTTACATCTCTCGAGTGATTACCACCCACCTCCCAGTCCCGCATTGTGCCCCATCAATTAATCCTATTTTTTGTGGTCCCTCCCAGTCCTCCCGTGACAGATCTAAGCCACTACTGATTGTGATTAATCCCAAAGCAATCAATTCCAGACCACATCTGATGACATTTCTGAAAACTTTGCTGGGAGAACAGAAAAAATGATTTTCGAATATCAACCAGTTAGATGTTTGCTTTTATTTTCTCAACCCTATGAAGAGAAACGCGATTAAGACCTCATTTGTAGCCTTTCTCCTTTTCATTTCGGTGAAAGGGGATGACAAGTTTACAAAAGTCATTTCCAAACAGCATATTAGAAGAGAGTGGCTCTAGTGTTTTCCTTCCTCAAGTACTCGGCAGGCTCATGCACTACATGGACAGCTCTTCGATTTTAATGGGCACGGTGTAATGCTCAACTTCTCCAGTGGAGGTGCTGCAGGAGAACTGCAGTTTGGTTCTCCTACTGATCACAGCTGATCGATGTTGGGGAATCCCTGTAACTAAAAAGGGTTTATCCAAAGTAGAAAACCCCCTCAGGATATGTTCATAGTGGAAATGTTGCAGATTTGCCACAGCAGAAAATTCCTCAGTATTTCCACAAATGAAACCATCGGTACGGATATTGACTTTGGAATTAGCTCCTTATTTGCACTGATTTCAGCAGCCACAGCACTCCCTCTCACGTTGCAATTATTTGCACTGTCAATACACCCCTTCACCCCGTACCAGGCGACCTACCACTGGGTCAGCTGATGCCACATCACCTGACCAGCAGCATTGTGCTCGCTATAGGCTGCCAGATCACGCTGACAGCAAGCAAAAGTGCAGATTTTGACTCTGTTTTTGATGCGAAAATGCTGCAAAATTTGCCATCATGTGAACATACCCATAAAGGGTAAAAGCTCTTTTCTACTGTATGTAATGCAATGTACGCACTACTTACCTACATTATGTTTAAAAAAATGGTGGGATGCACATAGATTCTTTTCAATTCACATCCTTAGGCCTCAATGACTGCTGTAACCCTCCTTGGCCATTTTGGCCAAATTCCCATAGGTGTGTGGAGGGATTTGCCTCTATTCCTCAAGGAGAGCTTCAGATAGTGATGTGGTGGATGAGGGGTGTGTTGGGCACACGGATACGGCGTTCTGGTTGATCCCAAAGATGTTTGATGGGCTTGAGATCCAGACTTTGGGCAGGCCAATGAAGTTTACTCCTCAAACCAAGAATCAACACTGCGTGCCATATGACATGGTGCTCAGTCATGTTGGTAGAGACACGGAGCTGTACAAGAGTATTACCGCAGGGGAGGCGATGCCACGTTGTCCGGAATGTCTTTGTACCCATTGGTGTTGAGGGTGAACTTCACTATAACCAATGGTCCTAGTCCTTCCCAGCAGAACCCCCTCCACACCATAACAGAATCTCCTCCAAAGTTCACTGCTGGGATGATGCCATCACATAGGAACTGCTCTCCAGGCAATCGCCACACCCAAGTGCCGCCATCGGCTTGGAAGACGGTGTTCTGTGATTTATCTGTCCACAACACTTAGTTACACTCACTTACAGTCCGTCACTACAAGGCCAATCGCAGGCGTCGCTGTGCATTCACTGCTGTGATGTTGTGTGCAGCCGCTCGTCCATGGTAACCCTTCATATGCTGCTCCCTATGGATGTTTCTGGTGCTAATGGATGTCTCAATGTTCTGTGAGACCTCCTGAGCGATGGCAGACAATGTGTGGGATGTCTTCACAGCTTGAACAAGGCTTAGTTGTCCTCATTCTTTCAGGTTACGATGTGTCCCTGAACGTGGCGGCACCACACACAACGGATGGCTTCCATCTCCCAATAATGTGGCAAACAGTGGACTCTGGAAGATCCAGAAGCTGCAATGTTCCATACTGATTGGTTTGTGACATCCCACCACAAGACCCCATGGTCAGCACTACACCTGGTGACATCCCACCACCAGACCCCGTGGTCGGCTCTACACCGGGTGACATCCCACCACCAGACCCCGTGGTCGGCTCTACACCTGGTGACATCCCACCACCAGACTCCGTGGTCAGCTCTACACTTGGTGACATCCCACCGCCAGACCCCGTTGTTAGCTCTACACTTGGTGACATTCCACCACCAGACTCTGTGGTCGGCTCTACACTTAGTAACATCCTACCGCCAGACCCTGTTGTCAGCTCTACACCTGGTGACATCCCTCCACCAGACCCCGTTGTCAGCTCTACACCTGGTGACATCCCCCCACCAGACCCTGTTGTCAGCTCTACACCTGGTGACATCCCCCCACCAGACCCCGTTGTCAGCTCTACACCTGGTGACATCTCCCCACCAGACCCAGTTGTCAGCTCTACACCTGGTGACATCCCCCCACCAGACCCAGTTGTCAGCTCTACACCTGGTGACACCCACCACCATACCCCGTTGTTAGCTCTACACATGGTGACATCCCACCACCAGACCCCGTTGTCAGCTCTACACCTGGTGACATCCCACCAGACCCCATTGTCAGCTCTATACCTGGTGACATCCTCCCACCAGACCCCGTGGTCGGCTCTACACAGGGTGACATCCCACCACCAGAGCCCGTGGTCGGCTCTACACGTAGTGACATCCCACCACCAGACCCCGTGGTCGGCTCTACACCTGGTGACATCCCACCACCAGACTCCGTGGTCGGCTCTACACTTGGTGACATCCCACCGCCAGATCCCGTTGTTAGCTCTACACTTGGTGACATTCCACCACCAGACTCTGTGGTCGGCTCTACACTTGGTAACATCCTACCGCCAGACCCTGTTGTCAGCTCTACACCTGGTGACATCCCACCGCCAGACTCGTTCCAGCTCTACACCTGGTGACATCCCTCCACCATACCCCGTTGTTAGCTCTACACATGGTGACATCCCCCCACCAGACCCAGTTGTCAGCTCTACACCTGGTGACACCCACCACCATACCCCGTTGTCAGCTCTACACCTGGTGACACCCACCACCAGACCCCGTTATCAGCTCTACACATGGTGACATCCCACCACCAGACCCCGTTGTCAGCTCTACACCTGGTGACATCCCACCAGACCCCATTGTCAGCTCTATACCTGGTGACATCCTCCCACCAGACCCCGTTGTCAGCTCTACACCTGGTGACATCCTCCCACCAGACCCCATTGTTAGCTCTACACCTGGTGACATCCCACCACCAGACCCCGGTGTTAGCTCTATACCTGGTGACATCCTTTTGTGAACATAGTGTATAGGACTTCAGTATTGTTACACTGTATCACATATTAATATAGAGTGTCATAGCCTTTCATGGTCCTTGTCTGCTATACAAATGGACGGCATCAACACTGCTGTAATCTGAACATCAGATGAGTGATGTATACTTTGTTTTTTTTTCCCATTCATTTCCTGGAATTAGAGCTCTATTAGCAAGCAGGAGCACAAAGGGATACACACATGGCTCAGTGTTGTAACAGCTCAGTAGTAGCGTGTCATTTCCACCTTGTCACCTCTTCCCGACACTTTGATCTTTGCACCTTTTCCCTTGGAGCTCCGTACCTCTCCTTCTACCATAACACTAACAGCATCACATCTCCAGTGAACTATGCCATTCATTAACAGCATCCTGAAGCTTCCATGTCTGGACCCTTGGCTCTCTGGGACTTGCGGGCCATATGTCATCTTACCTTCCATTTTCACATAGTCGCGCTGGCAACACCACCATTTAGCTGCAACTAAAACTATCCAAGCTCCTGTCAAAGAACACTGATAACTAATTAAAGCATTAAGGCCCTTACTTCTATGATCGTTTCCCATCATCTGTTCGTTCAAAAGGTTTCTTCTCTTCAGTGCTTTTTGGGTAAATTCCATATTTTAATAGGGAAATACAGATGATAATGGGAGTGCGGGGTGTGTAACAGATAATCCTTTATGATCTGTGGACAGGACAGATAACAGGATCCTTTACCCCGCCAATCCCACCTCTGCCCTCTCAGCTAACCTACAACTAATTCCATTAATTTCATGGTAATTTCAGCCAGACAGATGGCACCCGTATCCGTCACATCTCCGCCATGTCACCGAGAAAAGGCCTTTCACTCCAATCTCCCCCTTACCCATCACAGTGCTGCCATCCCGGATAGGAAACCAGAAAGAGAGCATCCTGTAACCAAGTCAGAAGGTTGTAGATTAACCCCTTAGTGACGCCGCCTACTTTGGACATGATGATTTTGGGGGGGGGATTTTCATCTCCACTTTTTAAAAGCCATTCACTATTTTTTTGCCGACGTGGCCGTATGAAGGCTCGTTTTTGTCAGCTGTAGTTTTTTTGGTGCCATTATTGGGGTTTCTATTGTATAACTTTTATTAAATTTTTTTTTTTGAAGAGTAGGGAGAAAAAAAACATTCATTCGACCATTTTTTACAGCATTAATCACTCAGCATAAACAATATGATAAATTCTTTTGCGGGTCAGTAGGACTGACAATACAAAAATGATATGTTTTTTTTTAGTTTTTTTGACTTTTGCACAACAAAAACCTTGTTTTGGGAAAATATTGTTATTTTGGAATTGCTGCATTCAAAGTCTAATAACTTTTTTAAAAATTTCTCTGGCAACTGAGCTCCGTGAGGGCTTGTTTTTTTGCATGCTGTGATGGTACCATTTTGGGGAATATAAGGCTTTTTTATTATGTTTTTGGGAGGGGAACATAAAAAAAAGCCAAAAATTCATCTTCCGTTAAGTGTTTGCTGTGCAGGATAAAAACTGTATTCAATTTTTTGTAAGGGTTGTTATGGATGCAACAATACCAAATGTGGGTTTTGGGCTATTTTAAAACAAAAAGGGAAAATTGGACAAGTAGTATTTCCATTTTTTTTTTACCATTATTATTTTTTTTATTGCCCCTGAAGGTGACTTGAACCAGCGATGCCATGATTATACATTGCAGTATGATTATCACTAATCATAGCAATCACAAGCCTACTAGACCCGTACACCACTATCTGGCATTCCAGCTGCCATGACAACCTATCGGCCCACCACCATTACATGTTGTAGGACCGATGACGTCATAGAGGCAATGCCCTCCCTCTGTGAACCTTTTACATGTCTCAATCAACCTTGATCACAGCATGTAAGAGGTTAACAGCGGGAACTGGTATTCCTGCCAATCCTCATAGTTGCAGCAGGAGGCCGGCTGTCAACCACAGTCGGTTACTGCTGTGGATGGCACTGCTTCTGAGCCAACGCCATTCACAGGGTGTAAGTGTATGCCCATTCACAGGATCTACTTCCAACCCAAAATGCACACTTACCCCCCGGGGTGGAAATGGGCTAAACTGAAAAAGGTTATGTAAAAGAATGATGGAATAATCCTCCCCACTTTAAAAAAGACAGATATCCTGGAGCAAGTTCAGAGAAGAGCTACCAAGATGGTGAGCGGTCTGCAAATCATGTCCTATGAGGAACGGTTAAAGGATCTGGGAATGTTTAGCAGAAGAGAAGGCTGAGAGGAGACTTAATAGCTGTCTACAAATATCTGAAGGGCCATCACAGTGCAGAGGGATCAGCCCTATTCTCATCTGCACAAGGAAAGACTAGAAGCAATGGGATGAAACTGAAAGGGAGGAGACACAGATTAGATATTAGACAGTGAGGGGGATCAATGAGTGGAACAGGTTTCCACAGGAGGTGGGGAGTTCTCCTTCAATGGAAGTCTCCAGAGGCCGGATAGACATCTGTCTGGGATGACTTAGTGATCCTGCTCTGAGCAGGGGGTTGGAGCCGATGACCCTATGAAAATCTCAATGGTAACAGCAGATCCCCCAAGATGCTGGAGCCCCACCGCTGCTGCCGCCTGATGCATTCATGGACTATCGTTCATACAGACTGCTGTGGACATCACTGGAGTAACTTTCTGCTTTCACTGTTGTTTTCCTTTAAGGTTCTTCAGATTCTCTCAAAACTGCTGAAGATGAACTCAAGAAAGGATAAACGGAGTACCTGATGAGTGAAGTCATCTCAGCACATGTGATTTCTGGGTGCATCCAGGACACGGTCTGCACACCGCGTGGATCATGTTATGCTTTCCAGCAATGACTCAGTGCTTTATTTCTTTGTTTCCTGGGTGCTTGCCTGCATGCTGAGCGGACCTGTAACGACTCATTTCATGAGAGGCGCTGAGCATATATCAAACAAATAGCCGGCACATGGCATGATTAGCCCGCTACACGCCCAGATAGGACATGCTTTAAATAGCCTCCATTTACTGGAACCGAACAAGACCAGAATTCAGCTTTATGTAAACGGTCCTCTAAAAGTAGAGCGCACCAAGAGTTCACGCGGAATAATCCGGAGCCGCCATCAGGGAGCCATGATTTCTCTACCTTGTAGTCACATGTCTGCTTACCTGGCTGCAGAGGAGCATGGGAGATAATATATTGACCAGTGTAGTAAATACGGGCATGCAGACTGTGTGTACTAAGATATACATCCCCCCTGCACAATGTATGGCTGCCACGTAAAGCTACACCTCCCTTACAGCGACCTGCCGATGCGACGATCCCTTCAGTATTGATGACCGATGCTGCGGATACGTAATCAGTATTTGATCCCTACTGGTCAGCATAATGACGAGGCCGTGGCCATCCAGTAAATGGGACTGGCCTAGTCTGAGGCCCAACTGTCCGCACGGACGCGCACTGCACCTGTGTAGACGATGGAACCTCGAGCCCCACTGGCGGTGATCCCGGTGGTTGGATCCTCGAGGTTCAGCCAACAATGAGGATTGGTGACCGGCCTCTTCTGTGCCTTAAGGATCATGCGATGTTCATAGTCGCATCGCCATAACACGCTGACCGCCATACAAGGGGTTTTATTGGTGACGGGTTGTACAGTTTGATGGCCGCACTCTGGGCTACATATAATGTGCTGCAGAGCTTTCATCATGTTTTTGTTTTTTTTTTTTTGGGGGGGGGGGGGGGGAATGGAAAAACATCAAACATTCTGCCATTGTCTGTGGATTTGGTTTTCATCATCTGAAGACTTTCTTCTCCGATTAGCCGATTGCTGTGATAACAGGTTTATAGAGAATTGTTACATTTTTTAATACTTTTGCACAAAAAAAAAAATCTACGCTTTTAAAGAAAACCATTTGGCTCTCTGTTGCTGCATTCCAAGGCCAGACCATTGTCATGTTCCCGGCGGCGGCGCTCTGTGACGGCTCGCTGTTTGTGGGAAGAGGTTTAGTTTTTATTGGTATCGGATTGAGGTACTTGTGACTTTTTGATTGCTTTTTATTGAGTTTTTTAAGAGGAGAAAGAAAGACAAATGGTAATTCGGGCATTCGTTATTTTTATTGTTATTTATATTTTAATAAGCCTTGTTGAGGTCATTCCGAACACGGTGATACCGATTATGCGTTGCACTTTTTTAAAAAAATGTTGGTATTTTATCTATTTAAAAAGTGTTTTTATTTTAAAAAATGCATTTTTTTAAACTGGATTTTTTAAGATGAACCTTTATTGAAATTGTTTTGACACTTTTTTTTTTAGTCCTTCAAGAGTACCTGTGGATGTGATCGTTCAATCGCTAGGATAGTACACTGCATCACTTAGTGCACACTACAAAGCCCAGGACATCAGCCTATTAGAATATGCCGGTGGCAGGGTCTAATAGGCTGAGTTGCATGGCAAATGCGGAGGCCTCTGGCTGCCATGGGAACCCATTGGTACCTTGCAATCACATTGCTGAGTGCCGATGGGTGACAGAAGGAGCCCCTCCCCCGGTCATCGGCTGACATGCTGCCGTTGCTATCAATTTTGGCATGTAAGGGGTTAAACCGTCAGGATCTGAGGGTTAGAGCAATAGCCCAGCTGTCAGTAGTCAGCTTAGTAAGGTGTATGTGCACGTTTAAAGCCCATTGAGACCGTCGTAAAAAGACATATTGGTGGTCACTAAGGGGTTAAAGGGGGTATTCCAACCTCGGCCTTGATGAGAATATTCCTTTATATTAGGTGGACACAAGTTACTGGAACACCCGAGCGGACTGTCCGATGCGGCGTCTGTGACGCCCAACAAAGTGAATGAGTATTACGGGAACACAACAGCACAGCGCAGTGAGGTTCGCCGTCTCCGTAATTTGAAAGCGGCAGAATTCCTCGCGCTACGCTGTTTCCGTAACTCCCGCTCACTCCAGCAACAGAAGCCGCCCACCTGGCTACATCGGTAATTCCAGACCAACAAAGGCACATAAAATGGTCTGAAGTGTACGACCCGCGAGGGGGAGTAAAGGAGCTGACATCTGGCAAATCTATCGGGCGGCGTGCGACACTGTGATAGCGCCATTTACGGGCAGCCTCACTAACTTTACATGGTCTGCCCTGAGCAGCCTAGGGGCTCACCTACACGGGGCAATAACTGGGCGAACGCAACGAGTGCCGCTCTTAAAACCGCAGAAGACGGGGGCCGAACAGTTTTATACAACCGTCTGTCCCCACAGGGATGTCACCGCCACTTGTCCTCGTTCACACGGGGAGACGTACAGCCAACCAGTGAGCGTTCCTACGCTCATAAACGGATCAGCAGACGGAGGGACATTTGTTTGTTCATCAGCAGATCTTTTGCGCATTTTCAAAAGGCCAAATACAAGAGAGATGAATGATCGCGCCCGATAATTGCCATATAATGCCCCCTTAGGCCCCGCTGAAATGGTGCATTTTTGCAGCAAATTCCGTACCTAAATCCATAGTGAAGCTTGCGCCATTTAATCAATCTTCTTCATGTTTTGGAAACCGGCGGTATAAGCCAAACGCCAAGGATGTTTCCACGTAGAAAAAGAAATCATAAGCCTGAGGAAGAATCCTCGCCATGACATCATGTATGTTTGTGGGCCATTAGAAGGTCTCATATCTACAAGATGACTTGGTTCCTCTCGCTGAGAACGATCACACTTGGCGCCCGTTCCGGACGCAGAAACGGCGTTGTGCGGCCGCACGCAGATCTGCCTCCTTGAACGGAGCTGAATCTGTGTGCAAAACCGCAGGAAAAGTCGTGGCAGAAGTTGAGGGCTCCGCTGCGAATCAGGGCTCATTCAGATGGCCGTATTTAGTTCCGCAGCGCGTTCACGGACTGACGCTGTGCCGATTGAATGCGGATTTTCGCCTTCTTGTGTTTTTCTGTTTGTGAGCTCAATCACTGCGTATTTACTACGCAGTGGGGATGCACGCCGCATGCCTATTCACTGTAAATTTGCGCAATCCTATTCATTTTACGGACCAAAATTGGACATGCTGCGATTTTTTTTCCCGCATGTCTGCATACCCAATACAAACCAGTGGGGATTCAGCGGTCCATATTGCGCGTGTGATACAGTGTATATATGCCCATGTGAGCCCTGACCGTGTCAGATTACACCGCGCTGGCACTTCGTCCTTCCTTGCACCGGTTTTACGTACGGACTTCAGAAGTGTATCCTGGCCCGTCCCCGCGTTGTCGGACCTGTACATCAGCATCCTACATGCATGAGACGCTCGGTTCCGGAGAGCCGCGGTCAGGCTGGGACGCACTTCTGAAGTCCGTACGTAAAACAGACGCAAAGGTAAAAAAAATGTAAAAGCCCGTGTGGTTCCCCGCGTGAGCGCGGTCGCCGTTAAACCTTCCTTTATGTATTTGTTTAGTTCTGTTGCGCTCTGGGCTGCTTCCTGTATATATAACATGCTGCTGCTTCTCGCTGTAATCAGGCGGCGCTCCCCCCCCCCCCCCCCCCAGCCCCTCCCGCTCCTCGGCTTTGTAACACGCTTGTAGTTTGTCTTTAAAATAAACTTTTCAGACTTCAGGGAGTAAATGCGGCAGAACACTCCCCTGGGGGCTATTTTAAGGGCCGGGGTTTGTTACAAATAATATCTTTTCTCCATATGAAGTCACCTGGGGGGCAGGATACAATGTTACACACTATGTGCGGGAGATAAGCTATCAGAGCTATTAGGAGCTGCTGCCATGTATAGTCTGCCAGCGCCGCTGGATGCACCGCTTATGGGGGAAGGAAGCAAAAACCAGGAGGATGCACTGAGCACCTCGCAGAGCAGCGAGATCAGCGGACGGCAGCCTTACATATACCTATAGGGAGATTGTTGTACAATGTTAACCCCGTAGTGCCACACGGCCATAAAGACCAGGACTTTATTAGTTTTCCATCAATATAGCGGGGCGGGGGGTCTGATGGAGACCCCAATGCTACTTATATGAGAATAGGGAATAGCAGATAATCTGAGATTTTTTTTTCTTTTTTTTTGGGGGGGGGGGGGGGGGGGTAAAAGCAGCAATATCAGAACTTTTGTGCTTGTTTGCTATTTAGCAGCCTGCTTTGTATTTGATATCGCCACATTCATTCCCTCCCATTGAACATTTACGTATTATCACCTTTTAGTGCGTTTGCGCGATGAGAACGTGTTTTTGTGCCACGTTTTGAGACGGGGCATCTTGGCTGTATGAGGGCTCGTTTCTTGCTTTACTTGCATATAAATCGTTATTATAATTCTTTGGAGGGGAAATGCTAATAAAATGGCGCAACTACAAGGTTTTTTTTTTCGTTTTTCTTTTTTCTCACCATTTTAATGACTAGGCAAACTTGGTAACCACCCCCCATAGAAAAGTGTTGACCACACTTTGGGGGTCTTGTGGACCGACACCCTACCTCTGTCCAACTCTTTGGATGCCCCAGTTGTCATGACGCTGGAATCTAAGGGGTTAAAATGATCAGAGATCATGAACTGCGGACTCACCGCCGCCCTGGGAGAAGATTACGGCACTCCTTGAATCGACGCCACGTGGCATTAACGACTATATCGCCCAACATGGCGGCCGCACTACTGACTGATCGCCCCCCGGTTATCGCAGGAGATGTGGAATTAGCTGCAATGAAAATCGATCGTTAGAAACGTAATTCTCTGTCTCCATGTTGAGTTTCGCCTGACTTCACGGCGCGGCGTTTCCTCGCGAGGCGGAGGACGTGACAGTAGTTACAGCAGCCATCTGTCTGTAAGTGATAGAATAAGTGGTCGCCTCCTATGTTGAAAGTTAAATGATGGCGGAAATGAGACAATTATGGACATTACGACACGGACCCCGTCGGCTTCAGCTCGCACAGGTCAAGTAACGCGGCTAATTACAGACGTGTAGAAGGCGCTGGAGGGGGTGATGAGAGAAGACATGAGCTGCCCCTGTGACGGAGCCGTGTACCTGCACCCTGTAAGGCGATACGTGGCCCAGGGGCCTGAAGGATCATCACAATGACCCCCTCGTTGGGACCGCGGTCATCAGGAAAGGCGGGCTGGACTCCCCGAGACTGAAAGGAGAATCCGAGGCCCCCCCCCAATCACAACTATTATCAACTACTACTACAACCATCATTATTACAGATTATACAGAAATACGTCACACAGCCCAGTGCTGTTGTGTAACCGTTCTCACGCTGCAATTTGGTTTTAAAGGGGTTCTACCAAAATTACAAGTTATCCCTAAGCCGCAGAATAGTGAATAACTTGCTGATCAGCGGGGGTCCCGTGCCCTCATCCTCCCCACTGTGGGGTAAGTAGGAGACTGATGGAAGTGGCAGCCGCTCGGGTATTTCCATCAGCCGCACTGACATGAATGCGTATGCTCGGCCAGCGTCCGTTCCTGCGACTCTCACAGCGACAGGCGGAATGGGGCAAGAAAGTGCTGTTCTGGTTATCGGCGAGGGTCCCATCAGTGAGACCCCCATGATCAGCAAGTTATCCCCTAAGCCATGAATAGGGGACAACTTGTAATTCTGGTAGAACCCTTTTAAAAGAAACGGCAATAGACTGTAGAGAGGTTTGTGTGTGCGACTTACCCTGCCGACGATGACGGTAAGTCGTGTGGCTCAGACAGCGCTTCTGCCTGTCTTCGCTTCAGTCGGTGGGGGTCTCACACTTACCCACCAATGACATCTGACGCGCCACTATGACATCTTCAAAGTTTTTTAAAAAGTTTAGTTGCACTTAAAATAAGCTCGATCCATCAGGTAGCGCCGCCCACGGACTAATCCTACACTTTTCACGCAGCTTGTCTGCTCTCCCGTAAACGCCGCGTTCTGTAGAGCGACCACGGACGACACGAATAGAGTCACACGCACTGAAGTAAAGAACTTCTTCTACATCGTCAATAAGAAAACCGAATACAAATGACCCGCCGAGCTGCAGAAACCTCCGTGGTAGCCGGTAACGTGCGGCACGCCGCCGCTGAATGCCACGGACGCGGAATATAACAAAGAGAACGACCGGACCATCACAAGTTCTAGTCCCCTGTGAGGACTAAAAAAAAAAAATTTATAAATCAGTTTAAAAAGTTTTACTAATTATTAAAAAAAAAATAAAAGGTAATTAAAAAAACATTTCCCATATTTACCACCTAATAAAAAAAAATCAAAATTAAAAAAACTAAAAACCTATTTGGTTTTGTTGCGTCCATAAAAGTCCGATCCATCCAAGTAACGCGTTACGTATCCCGCACGGCGAACGCTGGCAGGAAAAAAATACACAAAGTCAGAATTGCACTTTTTTTGGTCACTTCGTCTCCAAGAAAAAATGTAGGAGGTGATCAAAAAGATGAAAGTAATCCAAAATGGTACCAATAGAAACTACAGGATGTCCTGCAAACACGAGCCTCGCAGAACGGCGTCAGCGCAAAAGAATTCTGCGGGCAACAATATATTATATTTTCAAAGTCATGCAGCAAATAAAACCTCTATAAATTTGCGATAGTAATGGCACCGACCCGCAGAATAACGTTATCATGTCATCTTTGGCGCAGTGTGTCACCGTAGAAACAAGACCCCCCAAAGATGGCAGAATTGTGCTTTTTTCTCCCCGCAGCATCATAAAATCTGGCGGCGCACAGAAACCTGTTTTCGGAGTCCCGTACACCTGTGTTGGAAGCCAAGCATTGGACTCTGAATACAGCAGTGCTGGATCCAACGAGTATGTAAGAGTCCATCCCCCGCTCCCCGTCACGCCACCCAACAGCACCGTAACGTGTTTCCAATACTGGAGGAGGGGTGACAGGTTCCCTTTAACACGGACGCCCACTGCGCAACTTATTACCATAAGAAGTACAGTTCGGTCACGCCAGTAGAGATATGCCGCAGAAAATCCGCCCCGTGGAGCCGCACCCTAAAGGGTGACGAAACTGGCCAACCTCCTACACCGGCGGTCCCCAACCATCAGCTCTCCATCTATTGTGAGGCCACAACTCCGTCCCGATAGCCCCGCAGCAACGGGACCTGTACCCTCACAAGAGCCGCGCAGCGACGGGACCCGCACCCTCGCAAGAGCCGCGCAGCGACGGGACCTGTACCCTTACAAGAGCCCCGCAGCGACGGGACCTGTACGCTCACAAGAGCCGCGCAGCGACGGGACCTGTACGCTCACAAGAGCCGCGCAGCGACGGGACCTGTACGCTCACAAGAGCCCCGCAGCCATGGGACCTGTACCTTTACAAGAGCCGCGCAGCGACGGGACCTGTACCTTCACAAGAGCCGCAAGCGACGGGACCTGTACTTTCACAAGAGCCGCCAAGCCACGGGACCTGTACCTTCACAAGAGCCACCAAGCCACGGGACCTGTACCTTCACAAGAGCCGCCAAGCCACGGGACCTGTACCTTCACAAGAGCCGCCAAGCCACGGGACCTGTACCTTCACAAGAGCCGCCAAGCCACGGGACCTGTACCTTCACAAGAGCCGCCAAGCCACGGGACCTGTACCTTCACAAGAGCCACCAAGCCACGGGACCTGTAGCTTCACAAGAGCCGCCAAGCAACGGGACCTGTACCTTCACAAGAGCCGCCAAGCAACGGGACCTGTACCTTCACAAGAGCCGCCAAGCAACGGGACCTGTACCTTCACAAGAGCCGCCAAGCAACGGGACCTGTACCTTCACAAGAGCCGCCAAGCAACGGGACCTGTACCTTCACAAGAGCCGCCAAGCAACGGGACCTGTACCTTCACAAGAGCCGCCAAGAAACGGGACCTGTACCTTCACAAGAGCCGCCAAGCAACGGGACCTGTACCTTCACAAGAGCCGCCAAGCAACGGGACCTGTACCTTCACAAGAGCCGCCAAGCAACGGGACCTGTACGCTCACAAGAGCCGCCAAGCAACGGGACCTGTACCTTCACAAGAGCCGCCAAGCAAAGGGACCTGTACCCTCACAAGAGCCGCCAAGCAACGGGACCTGTACCTTCACAAGAGCCGCCAAGCAACGGGACCTGTACCTTCACAAGAGCCGCCAAGCAACGGGACCTGTACCTTCACAAGAGCCGCCAAGCAACGGGACCTGTACCTTCACAAGAGCCGCCAAGCAACGGGACCTGTACCTTCACAAGAGCCGCCAAGCAACGGGACCTGTACCTTCACAAGAGCCGCCAAGAAACGGGACCTGTACCTTCACAAGAGCCGCCAAGCAACGGGACCTGTACCTTCACAAGAGCCGCCAAGCAACGGGACCTGTACCTTCACAAGAGCCGCCAAGCAACGGGACCTGTACCTTCACAAGAGCCGCCAAGCAACGGGACCTGTACCTTCACAAGAGACGCCAAGCAACGGGACCTGTACCTACACAAGAGCCACCAAGCAACGGGACCTGTACCTTCACAAGAGCCGCCAAGCAACGGGACCTGTACGCTCACAAGAGCCGCCAAGCAACGGGACCTGTACCTTCACAAGAGCCGCCAAGCAAAGGGACCTGTACCCTCACAAGAGCCGCCAAGCAACGGGACCTGTACCCTCACAAGAGCCGCCAAGCAACGGGACCTGTACCCTTACAAGAGCCGTGAACCAACGGGACCTGTACCCTTACAAGAGCCGTGAAGCAACAAGACCTGTACCCTCACAAGAGCCGCGCAGCAGCGCGACCTGTACTTTCACAAGAGCTGCCAAGTGACGGGACCTGTACCTTCACAAGAGCCGCCAAGCAACTAGACCTGTACCCTCACAAGAGCCGCCAAGTGACAGGACCTGTACCCTCACAAGATCCATGGAGCGACGGGACCTGTACCCTCACAAAAGCTGTTGAGCGACGGGACCTGTACCCGCACAAGAGCCACCGAGTGACGGGACCTATACGCTCACAAGAGCCGCCGAGTTACGGGACCTGTACGCTTACAAGAGCCGTGCAGCGACGGGACCTGTACGCTTACAAGAGCCGTGCAGCGACGGGACCTGTACGCTTACAAGAGCCGTGCAGCGACGGGACCTGTACGCTTACAAGAGCCGTGCAGCGACGGGACCTGTACGCTTACAAGAGCCGTGCAGCGACGGGACCTGTACGCTTACAAGAGCCGTGCAGCGACGGGACCTGTACGCTTACAAGAGCCGTGCAGCGACGGGACCTGTACGCTTACAAGAGCCGTGCAGCGACGGGACCTGTACGCTTACAAGAGCCGTGCAGCGACGGGACCTGTACGCTTACAAGAGCCGTGCAGCGACGGGACCTGTACGCTTACAAGAGCCGTGCAGCGACGGGACCTGTACGCTTACAAGAGCCGTGCAGCGACGGGACCTGTACGCTTACAAGAGCCGTGCAGCGACGGGACCTGTACGCTTACAAGAGCCGTGCAGCGACGGGACCTGTACGCTTACAAGAGCCGTGCAGCGACGGGACCTGTACGCTTACAAGAGCCGTGCAGCGACGGGACCTGTACGCTTACAAGAGCCGTGCAGCGACGGGACCTGTACGCTTACAAGAGCCGTGCAGCGACGGGACCTGTACGCTTACAAGAGCCGTGCAGCGACGGGACCTGTACGCTTACAAGAGCCGTGCAGCGACGGGACCTGTACGCTTACAAGAGCCGTGCAGCGACGGGACCTGTACGCTTACAAGAGCCGTGCAGCGACGGGACCTGTACGCTTACAAGAGCCGTGCAGCGACGGGACCTGTACGCTTACAAGAGCCGTGCAGCGATGGGACCTGTACGCTTACAAGAGCCGTGCAGCGACGGGACCTGTACGCTTACAAGAGCCGTGCAGCGACAGGACCTGTACCCGCACAAGAGCCACCGAGTGACGGGACCTGTACGCTCACAAGAGCCGCCAAGTTACGGGACCTGTACGCTGACAAGAGCCGTGCAGCGACGGAACTTGTACACTCAAAACAGCGGAGGGTTGTTATGGCGGGAAACACGCGGCTGTCTGTACGGCCCTACAGATGAATGTGACGGATGCAGAATGGCGGTGGCTACTGACAGTTTATCCCACGCCCCAGCTATGGGTAAGGTATACACACCTGTACGAGTCACTGGGTGGAATAGCCTGCATAAAGTGGAGTGCGGCGGTGCGGGCCCTCCAGTGCCACTTCTTAGCCGGGAGACTAGAGAGGACGCAGCCTTCGATTTCCCCCTTCAGCAAGTCCATCAGCTGCTTGTGCGAGCCTCCGTAAAACGCCTCGATCAGCAGGACGCTCATGGTGGCCGCCGGCCTCGCCTGCGAGTAGAAAGAGATCAGTCAGCATTAACGGCCGGGACGCCTCTGGGGTAATGCGTTTCTCCCGCTTAAGGCTGACTGTCCACGGGCGTTGCGATATCCTGCGCCGGGAGCAGGAGCCGGCAGACGGATCTCCGCGGTGACAGATAGGCAGAGAATCGCGGCAATTCACAGCATGCTGCGCTTTGCCGCCCGCGAGTGGAGAATCGCTATGATTCTCCGCTCGTGGACGGGGGGGGGGGGCTGTGCTTTCTGTAGCAACACTATGGAAAGCATTCACTACGTTCCCCGCGGCCGGCTTATCGCCCATGGACAGGAGCCTTATTAAAGGGACTCTCCAGGCCTGGAGAAACAAAAATGGCGGCCAGCTTCTGACTACCTGGTGCACACTGGGTACATCATTAGTATAAGATGCTGCTTTGAAAACCCAGTGCTGCCCCCATGAGGTCAGTCAGAGCAGCCCGCAGTGTCTCAGACTACCGACGTATACTAATACGTGCAGCGGGTAGTCAGAGGAGCGCTGCCGCCATCTTTGTTCCTCCAGGCCCGTCGCTTTACTGCAGGCATCCTAGGCTGACAATCACCTCTGTGGTAGTTTGGCTTCTGCAGTTCGTACACATCGCTGTATGCAGACGCCGCAGTCTGATGCCCACACGGTCGGATGCAAATCTCTGTAGCGCAATACGCAGCATATTACGTGACTGAAAAACGCCAATTCCCTCCGTATCTACAGATGAAAAAAAACTGATTTACTGGCGTCTGCAGAAGGCGCATCGCTCGGAGGTGCCGCCACGAGCCGGCGGGTGATGGCAGCTGGATTCTGGCCCTTCTATCGGTCAGGTTCATATAAATTACCGAGGCTGATATCACGCCGCCGCGCTCCCAGGCGAAGGCGAAACGTACGTGGGGCTGACACGCGCTCTGGGGACCGGCTAACGGAGTCCGGGGCTTCCTTATATTCTTCCTCATCGCTCCGCTCCCTTCTTCCGCGCTCGGACGGCTTCTGGCGGGGGACATATTGGGATCCGCGGCGCACGGTTCTTCTCACGGCCGTTTGTGTTTAAGTATCTCCAATAATATGGAATATTTTTGTTATGGGTCGGTGATATGCAGACGCCGCAGAAGACGAACGCCGCAGAACGTTTCATCAAACCGCGCTGCAAAAATATCAGGCACAGATACCCGTCAGCCATCACTGCTACAGTCCCGCCGCTCTTACCCAGGACCGATCCTCGCTGAGTGGAGGCGGAGCAGCCGTGGATCGCTCCACCCCCCTCCATTCACGGGAGTGAGAACTGCCTGCTCACACAGCCGAGCCGTTAGCCTCCAGCGTGCGGAACAGGAACGACCAACGAGAAGCCAACCAGTCCTCATCCGCTGTCCGCTCGCGGCAGCGTTAACATCCAGATCCGCCATTTACCGGCCATGTAAAAGGGTCTTTAAAGGTTCTACCAAAACCCTGTTTACAGGACACGATGGAGACCCCACTGCTCCTGCGTCTCCTTCTTCAGGGCGTGGAGGTCACACAGGCATCGTGCTGTTCCTTGCAGTGGGGCTGATGGACGCCAGCAAGGGCGACGGGGAGAGCCAGGGCGTCCGTGAGGGTGGCGGGGCGAGGCAGGGCGTCCGCGAGGGCGGCTGGGAGAGGCAGGGCGTCCGCGAGGGCGGCTGGGAGAGGCAGGGCGTCCGCGAGGGCGGCGGGGAGAGGCAGGGCGTCCGCGAGGGCGGCGGGGAGAGGCAGGGCGTCCGCGAGGGCGGCGGGGAGAGGCAGGGCGTCCGCGAGTGCGGCAAGGCGTCCATGAGGGCGGCGGGGAGAGCCAGGGCAGCCGGGAGAGCCAGGGCGTCCATGAGGTGGCGGGGCGAGGCAGGGCGTCCGCGAGGGCGGCAAGGCGTCCATGAGGGCGGCGGGGAGAGCCAGGGCAGCCGGGAGAGCCAGGGCGTCCGCGAGGGCGACGGGGCGAGGCAGGGCGTCCGCGAGGGCGGCGGGGCGAGGCAGGGCGTCCGCGAGGGCGGCGGGGAGAGGCAGGGCGTCCGCGAGGGCGGCGGGGAGAGGCAGGGGGTCCGCGAGGGCAGCGGGGAGAGGCAGGGGGTCCGCGAGGGCAGCGGGGAGAGGCAGGGCGTCCGCGAGGGCGGCGGGGAGAGGCAGGGCGTCCGCGAGGGCGGCGGGGAGAGGCAGGGCGTCCGCGAGGGCGGCGGGGAGAGGCAGGGGGTCCGCGAGGGCGGAGGGGAGAGGCAGGGCGTCCGCGAGGGCGGAGGGGAGAGGCAGGGCGTCCGCGAGGGCGGAGGGGAGAGGCAGGGCGTCCGCGAGGGCGGAGGGGAGAGGCAGGGCGTCCGCGAGGGCGGAGGGGAGAGGCAGGGCGTCCGCGAGGACAGCAGGGCGTCCATGAGGGCGGCGGGGAGAGCCAGGGCAGCCGGGAGAGCCAGGGTGTCCGTGAGGGCTGCGGGGCGTCCGTGAGGGCTGCGGGGCGTCCACGAGGTGGCGGGGCGAGGCAGGGCGTCCGCGAGGGCGGCGGGGAGAGGCAGGGCATCCGCGAGGGCGCCAAGGCGTCCATGAGGGCGGCGGGGAGAGCCAGGGCAGCCGGGAGAGCCAGGGCGTCCACGAGATGGCGGGGCGAGGCAGGGCGTCCGCGAGGGCGGCGGGGCGAGGCAGGGCGTCCGCGAGGGCGGCGGGGAGAGGCAGGGCGTCCGCGAGGGCGGCGGGGAGAGGCAGGGCGTCCGCGAGGGCGGCGGGGAGAGGCAGGGCGTCCGCGAGGGCGGCGGGGAGAGGCAGGGCGTCCGCGAGGGCGGCGGGGAGAGGCAGGGCGTCCGCGAGGGCGGAGGGGAGAGGCAGGGCGTCCGCGAGGACAGCAGGGCGTCCATGAGGGCGGCGGGGAGAGCCAGGGAGTCCGTGAGGGCTGTGGGGCGTCCACGAGGGCGGCGGGGCGAGGCAGGGCGTCCGCGAGGGCGGCGGGGAGAGGCAGGGCGTCCGCGAGGGCGTCCGCGAGGGCGGCGGGGAGAGGCAGGGCGTCCGCGAGGGCGGCGGGGAGAGGCAGGGCGTCCGCGAGGGCGGCGAGGAGAGGCAAGGCGTCCGCGAGGGCGGCGAGGAGAGGCAAGGCGTCCGCGAGGGCGGCGAGGAGAGGCAAGGCGTCCGCGAGGGCGGCGAGGAGAGGCAAGGCGTCCGCGAGGGCGGCGAGGAGAGGCAGGGCGTCCGCGAGGGCGGCGGGGAGAGGCAGGGCGTCCGCGAGGGCGGCGGGGAGAGGCAGGGCATCCGCGAGGGCGGCAGAGAGAGGCAGGGCGTCCACGAGGGTGGAGGGGAGAGGCACGGCATCCGCGAGGGCAGCGGGGAGAGGCAGGGCGTCCGCGAGGGCGGCGGGGAGAGGCAAGGTGTCCGCGAGGGCGGCGGGGAGAGGCAGGGCGTCCGCGAGGGTGGAGGGGAGAGGCACGGCATCTGCGAGGGCAGCAGGGCGTCCATGAGGGCGGCGGGGAGAGGCAGGGCGTCCCTGAAGGCGGCGCGGCACAGTGGCCACTTCTATGTGAAGCGGTAAGTGGTACATTTCTCGGCCTCCGGTTCGGCGTCACGCTCATCGCCTGCACAGGAGAACCTCCCGACCGTCAGCGACGTACGCCGACATCCGCCTCACAGCAGCCGCCATTGTTCGCGGGTGGACAACACACAATCGCCTTTACACGCTGCGCAAAACTTGGTTTTCTGGTGACCAACCAGATAGGAAGCTGCAGTAACGTACGGGGGGGGGGGTGTCTCTTCTGGGGTCCGTTACATGCAGACCCCTGTATACATGGGGGGTACGGACGGCGCCATCACACGTTGCAGCATTCTGGGCTCTGGATTGCAGTGTGAGCGGTAAGTGAATACAGATGTAGGCAAGAGGGAACTACAAGCCCCAGCATGCCGGCCCGGGTCACTATGTACAGAGAGCTGCAGATGTACTACAAGCCCCAGCATGCCGGCCCGGGTCACTATGTACAGAGAGCTGCAGATGTACTACAAGCCCCAGCATGCCGGCCCGGGTCACTATGTACAGAGCTGCAGATGTACTACAAGCCCCAGCATGCCGGCCCGGGTCACTATGTATGGAGCGCTGCAGATGTACTACAAGCCCCAGCATGCCGGCCTGGGTCACTATGTATGGAGGGCTGCAGATGTACTACAAGCCCCAGCAGACCCGCCGCACATACACAGACATGAGGAGCAACGGGAACAGAAGGAAATGTTACTGACCGCTTCCTGCGCATGCGCACACGTCCCCGGGCACGCCCCCTCCACTACACGCTGTCGGAGCACTCCGGGCCCGCCCCCAGTGACGTGCTGAAAAGGCGGGAATGTGAGAGAGCAGGGAAATTCTCACAGCGTGACGTACAGCGTGCGGGGTGACGTCACAGGGTCTCGTGCTGCTGAGTCGGGCGGGGAGGGGGGTGTAAGAACGGAGAGGAAGACGGACGTTGTTGCTCCTAGCAACCAATCACAGCGCTGCTTTCATTTCGCTTTGTGGTGTGGTAGAATGAAAGCAGCGCTGTGATTGGTTGCTAGGGGCAACAGGGTAGTCCTTCATGGGATTGAGAACAAGTCCATGACCGCCGGCAAATACCGGAGACCACCACATATGTCAGTAGCACATGGGAATACAGAGCCCTGCATTGTTATATATATATATACTGGTATACCTACACACACACATATATATATATATATACACTGGTATACCCACACGCACATATATATATATACACTGGTATACCTACACGCATATATATATATATACCTACACACACACACACATATATATATATACACACCTACACACACATATATGTATATACCGGTATACCTAAACATATATGCACCTACACACACATATATGTATATACCGGTATACCTAAACATATATGCACCTACACACACATATATATACACTGGTATACCTACACACACATATATATATATATACCTACACACACATATATGTATATACCGGTACACCTACACATATATATAGACACACACGTATATATACACTGCTATACCTACGCACACACACACATATATATATATATACCTACACACACACACATATATGTATAAACTGGTATAACTACACATATATATACACTGGTATACCTACACGCACATATATATATATATATACCTACACACACATATATGTATATACCGGTACACCTACACATATATATAGACACACACACACGTATATATACACTGGTATACCTACACGCACATATATATATATATATATATATATACCTACACACACATATATGTATATACCGGTACACCTACACATATATATAGACACACACACACGTATATATACACTGGTATACCTACACGCACATATATATATATATACCTACACACACATATATGTATATACCGGTACACCTACACATATATATAGACACACACACACGTATATATACACTGGTATACCTACGCACACACACACATATATATATACATCTACACACACGGCAGAGAAGAAGGGGTTCCCGGGGCTTCCCTTCATCACTCTCTCCCCGCTGCGGGGGAATCCCTTATCCTCCCTTTGCCGTCTGCCTCGCAGTTCCCCTATAGGAGTCCCTGGAGGCCCCCGCGCCCCGCGCACCACAGATGGGGCGGGCCCTCACCTGTCACGCAGTAATTTAGGTCGTGCGTCTTTATAGGTGCGATTTTCTTTGCGCGCCTAAAATTCCTCTGACCGTTTCCGAGGATCCATCGGCTCTAATAGTTGCGGGTTTTTGCGCATGTCAGTTAGCCGCGTGAATTCCCCCGTGTTGATGGGGTTGATGCGCCAATTGTGCAACGCCTCATAATCAGATTTTTGACAACTGAATGACTTGGGACCGCTGCAGAATGGCGCAGTACATCCGTTATTATGTAGAAGAAGGAAATAACTTTGGAAGCCCAGCTCTGACTAACCAATCCCTGCGCTTGTAGCGCCGTGCAGCGCACGGGTATATCACCTTGTGACCTATAAGACAGCCTATGGGAAAAAACGTGCGGCGATTGGCACACACTCCATTGTCCTTTACACTGCCTGCTTCTGCGACCGCTCACCCCCGTCGGCGGGCCGTTCACACGGGCAGATTTACTGTCAATCCGCCAGCGTTTTTGTGCTCGTTAGCATTGGGCAATCAGCTGACAAACCAGTGTTCACTCGTTCGTCCTTATACAAGGCTCGACTGTTAGGCGAACGCGCGTTCAGGCCGATCCGTGTAAACAGACCTTATCTGATAGAGGCGACACAACGATTTCTTCTGCTCCATGTCGGTATCAGAGGACGGAACGAGAAACAAGCTGCGCCGTATGTGACCAACAGATCGCAGCGGCTCACAATGAGGGGCGATGATGGCGACGCCCGCGGACCCCAGATTGGCGTAAGCCTGTCGTCTGATCTTGCAGAGTCTTCGGTCTCTCTTCTAGGAGACGTGGATGTGAGAAGGCGCCGCGTCTGCTGCTCGCTGGACTGAGCGTGAGGCTGAAGCTTTTAGCGTTGACGGCCGGCGTGTCGCTCAGCATTAGTATCACCTGCGTTCGCCGCATCACGCCGCCCGGCTCTCAGAGCTCTGGAAACATGTTATGGGCATTTTAGGCTGAAGCGGAGGTGAGAAGAGACTGGATGGCTTAATGCTCCGACAACACCAGTGACCTTAAAAACGTGTCGCAGAAGTTGATGTGTTCTACTCAAGTGTGGGAGAGTGTGCAAAATGCAGCTGGCAAACGGCGAGGGATCGGAGTCATCTCCCTGGCAATGACAGCGCCGATCTGTGTAATAGGTCACAGCGCGCACGGAAATTAATAGCGGATTAAGAAAACTGCACATTTAAAGGGATAAATGCCTTAAAAGTGACATGCGGAGACGCGAGTCCCTGAGCGGTGCCACGTCGGCCTGCCTCCCGTGGCTGTGTAGTACGTCTAATGGCGGCCCGTCCCTGAGCGGTGCCACGTCGGCCTGCTTCCCGTGGCTGTGTAGTATGTCTAATGGCGGCCCGTCCCTGAGCGGTGCCACGTCGGCCTGCTTCCCGTGGCTGTGTAGTATGTCTAATGGCGGCCCGTCCCTGAGCGGTGCCACGTCGGCCTGCCTCCCGTGGCTGTGTAGTATGTCTAATGGCGGCCCGTCCCTGAGCGGTGCCACGTCGGCCTGCTTCCCGCGGCTGTGTAGTATGTCTAATGGCGGCCCGTCCCTGAGCGGTGCCACGTCGGCCTGCCTCCCGTGGCTGTGTAGTATGTCTAATGGCGGCCCGTCCCTGAGCGGTGCCACGTCGGCCTGCCTCCCGTGGCTGTGTCGTATGTCTAATGGCGGCCCGTCCCTGAGCGGTGCCACGTCGGCCTGCTTCCCGTGGCTGTGTAGTATGTCTAATGGCGGCCCGTCCCTGAGCGGTGCCACGTCGGCCTGCTTCCCGTGGCTGTGTAGTATGTCTAATGGCGGCCCGTCCCTGAGCGGTGCCACGTCGGCCTGCCTCCCGTGGCTGTGTAGTATGTCTAATGGCGGCCCGTCCCTGAGCGGTGCCACGTCGGCCTGCCTCCCGTGGCTGTGTAGTATGTCTAATGGCGGTCCGTCCTCCTCCCATAGCGGCAGACCTTACGCTTGTATACGTTTTTTGTGGGATAGGAAAGCGTAGCGTGCCGCGCTCCCTGTATGCGTTCATCAGGACACACGGGGGGATGTAACGCTGCAGGTTTCTGTGCGTTTAGCGGATACATCTTGGTTTTCCAAATAAAGAGCGTTCAGCCCCAAAATGGTGTTTAGTAATGAATATTATATTTAATGTAAAAACAGCCACAAATGTATGAAAACGCGAGGCTCCACTTTTAGCGCAGTCCTTAAAATACACGCATGCTTAACGTTGTATATGTTTCTATACGTTTTTTTCACATACGTTTAAGTTATACGCTAAATGTACATTAAGAACGTGCGGTGAGAAGCCCCTTCGTCCCGCTGACCATCATGATCCAGAATCTCCGGATGAACAGCCCTACAGATGTGGGAGGAGGCAGAAAGAATGGGAGGAAGACTCTAAATACAACCGATCCGGCGCTATATGTCATACCGGTGTCCTGTGGTGATAGAACAGTAGCATACTTGAGCATGAAGGCATGGATGCGATACCCGATGGTACGGCGCACAGGCTCCTGGGGGCCCCGGAACATGGATTTTGATTTGGTGTTATGGCCCCTGTAAGGCAGAGTGTAAAACCTAATTGTAAAGTTAAAAAGCAGCTTGTGAGAAGCAAAAATCCACGTTTGCCATCTCACTGAGTCCAGTGAGACCAATGATGGCGTCGGCCCCGGACCGAACTGCTCAACGGCTCCATGCTCACTAACGCAGTCCTGAAATGATGGCGTCGGCCCTGGTCTTCACTGGCCACCGGCTACATGCTCATTAACGCGGTCCTACAATGATGGCATCAGCCCTGGATTGCACTGGCCAATGGCTCCATGCTCACTAACGCAGCCCTGCAATGATGGCGTCGGTTCCGGACTGCACTGGCCAACGGCTCCATGCTCACTTACGCGGTCCTGCAATGATGGTGTCAGCCCCGCACTGCACTGGCCAACGGCTCCATGCTCACTAACGCGGTCTTGCAATGATGGTGTCGGTTCTGGACTGCACTGGCCTACGGCTACATGTTCACTAACACCGTCCTGTAATGATGGCGTCGGCCCCGGTCTGCACTGGCCAATGGCTCCATGCATGTATTGTAGCAGAAGGAGTCACTTGCAGTCCGCTTTCCTCCAGCCATAGCAGCGGTCTCACCGGACTCCTCCGGAGTGTTCTCTTTCTGAGAGCGGAACCTGAAGGTCCGATGTCATCATGTGTTCTCCTCCCTGCCTTGCCGAACTGTCATTCCTGTACTGGCGTGTGAAGTTTTGTATCACAAGAAGTAAAGTTCCAGTCACGGCCCGTTCCCAGTGATTGGGGTATTTAAGCACAACAGTGTGTGGACTCTATTCTATCTACTGCTGGATGATCAACGGTGTGAAGGAACGGTGGCGTCACGAGTGACATCTTCTATGGTCCACTCAACACTATACGGGTAACCGCTGTCCCAGCATTGCCTGGAAGAGGCCTAGAAGTGTTTTGGCCAAGGTTCCATGCGTCCCTCCAGGAAGGAGTTTGGTAGAGCCACCGTGACAAGTGCCATCTCTACCCCGCCGGCTCCTCAGTGTGGGCCTTGTGTCTCGGTCAATGCAACCCCAGCGGGACAGCCATTTGTCCCGCCTACAGAATGTCTGGTTACCATTAAAGTGATTACCAGCCGGGATGCCGCGGCCAGATGCACGCACTGACGGCGGGAGCGCTGACAGCGGTAGGCCTATGGAGGAGGTGAGGGGGAGCGCCGCACAGTATGAAATACGCTGTGGATACGCTGCTGATTTCCAGTCAAAATCCGAAGCAATGATATAGATTTTGACTGTTTTTTGGATGCAGAAATGCTGCAGAATTTGCTCCTGGTCTTTTTCGAACCGATCCTGTACCTTTTGTAATGACAGAGGTAAAATCACACATTGTGATAAGCCCCACCCCTGACCACACCCCTTTGTCATGCTTTAACCCTGGAAAATCTGGTCACCTTATTATAGGTGTGATACGGCATAGGTGCATGCATAGATAAGGCTCGGACCCCGGTTATAGCATTGCTTCAGGGGGTAAGCAGTGTGCTTACGTAGGCTCATTAGGTACCTATGGATGTATATAACAGACCCCTGACTCCGTGTTCTGTCATGCAGGGTCCTTACAGCCGTGTGCATGAGGTCAGCCCAAGACTGAACGTTATCCCCCTATTCTGTAGATGGGGATAAGTGATGGATCACTGGGGGTCCTACTGCTGGCGCTCCCACTGACCCTGAGAACAGAAGTCCCTTGTCTCCTAGGTCAAGCATATACACTTCTGCTCCATTCATCTCTATGGGACTGACGGAGATGGCTGAGTGCTCAGCGGGCCCATAGAGATGAATAGAGCAGTAGTGGACATGCTTATCTGTCACTCCATTCATACGGGGGCACTCTCATTCTCATGATCGGTGGAACTCCCAGCAGTCAGACCCCCACCAATTAGACTCTTATCCCCCATCCCAGCAGTCAGACCCCCACCAATTAGACTCTTATCCCCCATCCCAGTGTAGTGGCCCGGAGTTAACGGGGCCCTTTTCATAATGTATGAATGCATTTGTCTCGTGCCTATGTGTTGTCAGTGTCTTATATGTTGCATGAGTATGATGTGTATTGCATAGCTGCAGCACTGAATGGGTTAACTGGCATGTGAGATGTCCGGAAAATGTATCTTGTTCGTCACGTGATTGTGCTATATATATGCGATTGCAAGGTGATATGCAAGGGTCTTCTGTTGCAGCGCCCCAGAGGGGATACCCTGGACACCTGGCTAACATGAGGGGCTGGGAGGGTAAAGTGCTGACGTGTCACGGTGGCACTTACCATGCTCTGGTCCCATAGGGATGACACACTACCAAGGCCAGTGTAGATTGCTGGTCAATAGAGATGAGCGAGCACCAAAATGCTCGGGTGCTCGTTACTCGAGACGAACTTTTCGCGATGCTCGAGGGTTCGTTTCGAGTAACGAACTCCATTGAAGTCAATGGGCGACCCGAGCATTTTTGTATATCGCCGATGCTCGCTAAGTTTTTCATTTGTGAAAATCTGGGCAATTCAAGAAAGTGATGGGAACGACACAGCAACGGATAGGGCAGGCGAGGGGCTACATGTTGGGCTGCATCTCAAGTTCCCAGGTCCCACTATTAAGCCAAAATAGCGGCAAGAGTGGGGCCCCCCCCCTCCCAACAATTTTTACTTCTGAAAAAACCCTCATTAGCAATGCATACCTTTGCTAAGCACCACACTACCTCCAACAAAGCACAATCACTGCCTGCATGACACTCCGCTGCCACTTCTCCTGGGTTACATGCTTATAGCCGGTTCCACTGAAAGCAATGGGCTGCTGGCGTGCGCGGGATGAATTGTCGGGAAGGGCTTAAATATAGAAGCCCTTCCCTGCAATTCATCCAGAAATGTGTAAAAATAAAAAAAAAATATATATACTTACCTTGTCCCAGCAGACGGAGTTCAGCGCAGCCTACAGTGGGTGTGAAGGGGGTGTGAGTCAGACCTGCCCCCTGATTGGCTCAGCGCTGAGTCTGACTCACACCCCCTTCACACCCACTGCTGGCCGCGCTGAACTCCGTCTGCCGGGACAAGGTAAGTATATATATTTTTTTTATTTTAACACATTTCTGGATGAATTGCAGGGAAGGGCTTCTATATTTAAGCCCTTCCCGACAATTCATCCCGCGCACGCCGGCAGCCCATTGCTTTCAGTGGAACCTGCTGTGTTGCCGGCTCCATTGAATTCAATGGGCAAACATCGTTCTTCTCTGCCAAAGCTGTTACAGCTGTGGCAGAAAAGAAGGATTTGTCTTCTATATGTTCTCAATGGGGTCGGCGCTGCTGCCGCCGGCCCCATTGAGCGCATATGGAGAAGAGAACAGGAATCGCAGATCGCAGATAGGTGCGATCTGCGATTTCTGACTATGGCCTAAGAAGGACCGTTGGGGTTCTTGAAGCCTAAAATCAATCCTAACACTCTCCCTATAGTAGCTCCGGCACCAGCAGCACTGTCCCTGATCTCTGTCAGAATGCATCTGTGACGAGCCGCGGGAGGGGCCGATTTATATACTCGGGTGACACCTGATCTCGCCAGCCACTCACTGCAGGGGGGTGGTATAGGGCTTGAACGTTGCAGGGGGAAGTTGTAATGCCTTCCCTGTCTTTCTATTGGCCAGAAAAGCGCGCTAAGGTCTCAGAGATGAAAGTGAAAGTAACTCGAACATCGCGTGGTACTCGTCTCGAGTAACGAGCATCTCGAACACGCTAATACTCGAACGAGTATCAAGCTCGGACGAGTACGCTCGTTCATCTCTACTGGTCAAGCTTCGACACTCCTTTGACTGGGAGTGCCAATTAAGGGGATGAGGGGGGTAGTAGTAGATATCACTTGTGACGTCACCGTTCCCACACACTGTTAATCAATGCGGCGTAGTAGTAACACAGAGACTTGTGCGTAGTACCTCGGGTCCTCAGGAGTGGTTAAGGCCTGGTAATAATAATAGTAATCTTTATTTGTATAGCGCCAACATATTCCGCAGCGCTTACAAAGACAGGGGGGATACAGAAAGACAAAAGTACAAAAATTACAGAACCACGGTTACATAGTAATCAGTTGATGGAAACAGTAGGGGTGCGGGTCCTGCTCCAACGAGCTTACATACTACAAGTAATGGGGTGATACAGAAGGTAAAGGGCTGGAGATGTGCACGGTATGGCGGGGTGGAGTGTGAGGGATGCTATACACATAGACATTGGTCAGACATTTAGCAGTGTGACGGCAGAATCGGTATGACTGCAGGGGCAGTTGATGGTGGCTGGCAAGGATTGCAGTCAGTAGGTCAGGGAGCATGTTATCAGGCGGAGTACAGAGGGGTTTGTTTGGGGAATGCGGTATGCCTCCGGTATAACTTTCACTTGGAGAAAACTTGTATAACAGGTAATTACAGGTATAATTTACCTGTAGCAGTTACAGGCTAGAGCTCAGAGGTTGGGAGGAAACACAGGATGAATACGCTTCTACAGTCCACGTTATCTATATGTCACTGGTCCTGAAATTGTGAGCACTCCGAAGAAGGAAAAGGGTGGGGGGTCACTCCACAGACACTCTGGCAGACAAAATTACTCCAGAAGACGGCTTAGCCTAAATGCACCCCACACAACATCCACGTGGGCTTCACAATTAAGTACCTCTGTACAGTGATCCTAATGACGGACAGCTGCATAGGAAAAACGCCTGTGTTGTGAATAGGTACCTGTTTTTGTAATACTGGGGTTGTGTGCTCTTTCTCTCTGGCAGGGACTCACTCCTCTCACATCCACGCTCCAGACACTATGGGTAGTCGCTCTTCTTCCTCCATCTTCACCAACATGGAAGCTAAAGGTGCTTCCATGCGGATCTATGTTAGCACTCTGTAGCAGGCAAGATGGAAGATTTACTCACATTTATAACCTCACTTATACCACATGACACAGTAGCATAGATACATTCAGCAGACAGAGCTGACAGGCAATGATTTTATCACAGTTAACCCTTCAGATGCTGCAGCTGTGCAACACACATACAGTAAATGACATGACAGTTACATGTATGACATTTATGGAGGGGACCAGGATGTTGTTCTGGGACAATACACTGTCTTCTGTTCTGGTCTTGCAAGGGAGAGGAGCGTCTGGAGTTCGGCAAGTGAGCCAGACAGACATCTTCAGTTCTGTGTGGACCAGAATTGAAGAGGCTGAAAGGTGACCCCAGCCTTCCCTGGGCCAGCTTTACCCAGGAGATGCCAGTGGTGTCCTTGACCACTGAAGAGAGGAGAGTGAGAGTGCAACCGCCATGCAGCTTGGAGTGATGGCCTGCCAAATGTGAGTGCTGACCGGTAGAGAGCTGGCGAGTTTGTTGTGGGAACAGAACCTTGCAGATAAATTGGACTGTGGATTCTTCTGATAGCCTGTGATTACCTCCCGGTTGCACTACTGTGTGATTTTGCACCATTTTCCTGTTGGCGTGAGTTTATATTATTGTTGGACTGTAAATACTTTTTCAAGTAAAGGAGCGCTGCCGACCGTTCCCGCTTTGCTTTAAACATTGCCCTGTGTGTGGACTACTTATTTTTTTACCATCTGGATTCACCGAAGAGGAAGGAACGGTGGCGTCACGAGTGACAGGACATTAAGTTAAACCGCCACCAAAGGGTTCTCCCATGTGAAGGTTCCTCCAGCAGTAACTTGGACAGGTCCCTTACTACCCTCCCGGGAGAAAATAGTAGAGTCCCGTGACAAAGCCCAACTCTACCCCGCTATCTCCTCGGCTGTCGGCCCACTCCTCGGACTCTGCACCAGCAGGCAGACCCCCACCATTTAGACAATTATCCCCCATACCAGCAATCAGACCCCACCAATTAGACACTTATCTCCCATCCCAGCAGGCAGACCCCCACCAATTAGACACTTATCCCCCATCCCAGCAGTCAGACCCCCACCAATTAGACACTTATCCTCCATTCCAGCAGTCAGACCCCCACCAATTAGACAGTTATCCCCCATCCCAGCAATCAGACCCCACCAATTAGACACTTATCCGCCATCCCAGCAGTCAGACCCCCACCAATTAGACACTTATCCTCCATTCCAGCAGTCAGACCCCCACCAATTAGACAGTTATCCCCCATCCCAGCAGTCAGACCCCCACCAAGTAGACACTTATCCCCCATCCCAGCAGTCAGACCCCCACCAATTAGACACTTATTCCCCCATCCCAGCAATCAGACCCCACCAATTAGACACTTATCTCCCATCCCAGCAGGCAGACCCCCACCAAGTAGACACTTATCCCCCATCCCAGCAGTCAGACCCCCACCAATTAGACACTTATTCCCCAATCCCAGCAGTCAGACCCTCACCAATTAGACACTTATCCCCCATCCCAGCAGTCAGTCCTCCACCAATTAGACCCTTTTCCCCATCCCAACAGTGAGACCCCCACCAATTAGACATTCCTCATCCCAACGGTCAGATCCCCACCAATTAGACACTAATTCCCCATCCCAGCGGTCAGCCCCCCACCAATTAGACTCTTGTCCCCCATCCCAGCGGTCAGACCCCCGCCAATTAGACACTTATCCCCCATCCCAACAGTAAGACCCCCTCCAATTAGACATCCCCCATTCTAGCGGTCAGACTCCACTAATTAGACACTTATCTTCTATCCCAGTCTTGAGATAACTGCCTTAAAACAGATTTTTATAAATTATCTAAAAGCGCTGCGGAATATGTTGGCGCTATTCAAATAAGATTCATATCAGTTTCTATGCTGATAATCCAGAATATCTGATAATCCATCGACTATCCTGATGCTGATGAAGCACATTAACAGGAAGTCTTGTGAGATACATTATAAATCAGCCTAAAGTGGTTTTCCGGTCACATGGACAACGAATGGCATGTGACGGCTTGCCGCGTCTTCCGGGCTCCGTGCGGCGGGGCCGCAGCGCTGGACGGTCAGCCGCGGGGATAGCTGAGTGTTCAACTTCTCTTCATTTTAACCCTGTATAATTTTTTTTTATGTCCAGGAAAATCCCTTTAAGGAATATTCCTATTGCCTACAGACAGCTCTCAGCTACTGCGGTCTGCGCCCCCGTGAGCTGACAATCCTGCATTGGCGGCCTTCAGCCGGTATCGTCTGCGATTCCCTCCATACGGCCATAGGAACAGGCTGCCGGTGTGATGATGATGATGATGATGTCTCGGAGCCCACACATATGAGACCTGCATTACATATGGCACATAAGCCCACGTAAGCATCGGCCCGTCAGCCTGGATGCTCTGACTTGTTCACCGTGTGACCCACGTGTTCCTGGTGACCTTTAGTGTCTCGAAAGCTCAAACCCGTAGATGGCAAGTGGAGCGGAGGTTTTTACTTAATGCTGCCGGAAACCAGAACGTGGCGGGGTTTCCCTTTACTCTTACTGAAAGTGCAGACTGCTGGCTGCCCACCTCCTTGGTGCTGCGGTGAATCCCCGTCTGCAGCGCTGCCGTGATGGTGACTGAGTGGTTGGCTTCTGAGATTACTCGCTAGGAGTATTTTTAACATTTGGCTGCCACCATGATGCTCATTTACAGTATAGACTGGGAGATTTCGGTTTTAAAAGCGTTGTGAAATAGCGGATGTGCCGCCGCTGCCACGCCGCTGACCCATCTGGTTTGGCGATACTTCTGAAAAAAAATACCTGAGGATTCCTTTGCATTTCACCTTTTAGCCCCTCCAATAGGCATATAGTGCTAGCTGCGGGGCGCCTGGCCGTTACCCCAAGAGTAATCTTGGTCCAGTAGCATCTTAGCATGATGAGGAGCCGTGACCATCAGCCATTGTGAATGGTAGATCTTATGGTATCTACACTGACCGCTCGTTCTTACCCCCCCTCCTAGTAGCGTTGGACTTTTCATCGTGGTGTAGATTCCAATAGATGATGAAACGGTTCTGCAGGAATATCGGCCCCTGCGGACAGCAAGCCTTTTGTAGTAGCCGCAGATTAGATGGCGGTGCTGACATGTTCTGACCGGCTGACAGGAAGGGGTCAGCGATTCATGCTGCTTGCTCCAAATTCTGACCTCCCATCAGCAACAGAAATCTGGATCCATCTGACCAGGGGATGTTTTTCCGCTGCTCAGTTATACAAGTTTTACACTCTTTTGCCCCCTGGAGTCTCGTCTTTGTTTCTCTTAGACACAATGGCGCTGGAACTGGTCGTCCGCTGTTATAACCCATCATTGCTAAGTAGCGGTGAGTTGTGCGTTCGGACATGTTAGTTGGAGCTCCAGCGTTGTATTCAGCTGACTGTGCAGCCTGTTGGTCAGAACAATTCCTGACATCCTCCTCCGACCCCTTTCAGTGATGAGTTATTTCCTTCTACAGGATCCCCTTTCGCTGGATGTTTTCCTCGATCGCGTCATTCTCGGTACACTCTCCACACCGTTACATGAGAAAAACCCCTGTGGTTGGCAGTCAGGCCCCGGCTAGTCTATCACCGATGACTGACCTCGTTGGAAGTCGCTCCAATCGCTGGATTCTTCCATCTAATGTGAATTCACACTGAAACTGCTCCACAGAAAACTCGTCACGTGATTTTATGCTGCACTCCGGGGTCACGGGGAGAATTACCATACAGGGAAGTGGCAATCATGAAAGTTCTGGGGTCTCTAATAAAGTTCTGGGGGCTCCAGTCTATGCATTTGGCACAATACAATAGTTTTATGTAAAACAAAATCTGTTCGGGGCGCGTCTGACAACAGACTCATCGACTGTTTCCAATGACAACAACTGTGACTGCAGCTCTGAAGTGTCATATATTATATAACTCAGGATCAGCACAAATAAGTCATATTTGCCAATTTGCACAGCCTTCTTCATGTCTGATATGTATATACAAGCTGTACAACCGCTCCATCCCCATGCCTATTATGTGCCCGGGTGGCGCTGTGTGTCTCGAGTTCTCGCAGTGCACAGCCCTTCGGCAGCGCGAGGCTTCTAGCACTCTTCTACAGTCTCATTAGTTCACAGCTAGTTTGCACATGTAGCATTTTGGAAGCTTTTCAAAGGAACGAGCAGCCCCCCCATAAGCTCGGGAAGACTTGACTGTACCCTTTCCAAAAGAGCATTCTCTCATGCACATTTTGGAAATATGTGAGACCAAGAAAAATAAAAGTTAGAGGGGGAAAAATCCCATTTCTCTCCTGCGTGAAGAGTCATCCCTTTTATTTGAGAGCAACATGTTGATTTATGCGATACTTTTGTTGCTAAGAGCGGACAGTCGCCCGGATCAGTCGCTCTGGCACCGGATTCTCAGGCCCGGATCAGTCGCTCTGGCACCGGATTCTGAGGCCCGGATCAGTCACTCTGGCACTGGATTCTCAGGCCCAGATCAGTCGCTCTGGCACCGGATTCTCAGGCCCGGATCAGTCGCTCTGGCACCGGATTCTCAGGCCCGGATCAGTCGCTCTGGCACCGGATTCTCAGGCCCGGATCAGTCGCTCTGGCACCGGATTCTCAGGCCCAGATCAGTCGCTCTGGCACCGGATTCTCAGGCCCGGATCAGTCGCTCTGGCACCGGATTCTCAGGCCCGGATCAGTCGCTCTGGCAGCGGATTCTCAGGCCCGGATCAGTCGCTCTGGCACCAGATTCTGAGGCCCGGATCAGTCGCTCTGGCACCGGATTCTCAGGCCCGGATCAGTCGCTCTGGCACCGGATTCTCAGGCCCGGATCAGTCGCTCTGGCACCGGATTCTGAGGCCCGGATCAGTCGCTCTGGCATTGGATTCTCAGGCCCGGATCAGTCGCTCGGGCACCGGATTCTCAGGCCCGGATCAGTCGCTCTGGCACCGGATTCTGAGGCCTGGATCAGTCGCTCTGGCACCGAATTCTCAGGCCCGGATCAGTCGCTCTGGCACCGGATTCTCAGGCCCGGATCAGTCGCTCTGGCACCGGATTCTCAGGCCCGGATCAGTCGCTCTGGCACCGGATTCTGAGGCCCGGATCAGTCGCTCTGGCACCGGATTCTCAGGCCCGGATCAGTCGCTCTGGCACCGGATTCTGAGGCCCGGATCAGTCGCTCTGGCATCGGATTCTCAGGCCCGGATTAGTCGCTCTGGCACCGGATTCTCAGGCCCGGATCAGTCGCTCTGGCACCGGATTCTGAGGCCCGGATCAGTCGCTCTGGCACTGGATTCTCAGGCCCGGATCAGTCGCTCTGGCACCGGATTCTCAGGCCCGGATCAGTCGCTCTGGCACCGGATTCTCAGGCCCGGATCAGTCGCTCTGGCACCGGATTCTCAGGCCCGGATCAGTCGCTCTGGCACCGGATTCTCAGGCCCGGATCAGTCGCTCTGGCACCGGATTCTCAGGCCCGGATCAGTCGCTCTGGCACCGGATTCTCAGGCCCGTGACTCATCTGGTGATGTAGCATCTGCATTTTTTATAGAAGGAGGAACACGGCGGCGTTGTTGTATCAGCACTTTCACAATGAATAGTTACAAATGATGCAAATATCTCAAACTGAGAAGTGTATTTATAGCCGCTCTTACTTCTGAGAACTCCGAGGTGGTGAGTGTGTTGTACTTTGCTCTGACCACTTGCGGGCTGCTCGATCTCGCGGCTCCGCAGTAATATTGGATCGTGTAATTATGATTGCTTCAAAATGTTTTTGCTTTCTTAAACTTGTAAGGTAGGAAGCCAAGCAGCAGAAAGTACCGGGGAAAATTGGAAGTCAATAAAGGGGAAGATCCAATCATATTGTCAGCACAATGTCAGCACATTTTTTTTACATCAAAACAGCCAAAAATAAATAAAAAGAGCCAAAAACATAAAGAGGTTTTCTGAGTAATTTTTATTTACATTTGCCCACCTCATGCCTTAAACAACCCATCGTGGCACCGGAGTGCCGTTTCGGTGCTCCGGTGCCAAGTCTTGTGACCTGTGATGGCAGCTGGTCTTTGGCCCTGTTGATGTGCCATGTACAGGACACACGGGCTTCTAATGGAGAACCCCAGGCCTGTTTACAGAATGCCACTGATGGCATCCCAATGTGAGTCCTCTTATTAGCTGTAGTGGTCGTGTGGACAAACAATCACATGACTGCTGCACCAAATGGGCCAGAGGATGTGAGCGGCGGGAAACTTTTTAAATAGGAAAATGCCTTTAGGGCGCGTTCACACGGCACTGAATTACTCCAGATTTTGTCGTATATCTGCAGCAGATTTCACCCCTTAAATTCTTTCGGAAGGGCGAAATCTATTGTGGATCTACAGCTATGTGTGAGCTCACCCTTAAAGTACTTTCCAGGACTAGGATCAGGATCTGTCACCAAGTGACCCCTGCCAATCAGCTGTTTGAAGAGGCCGCAGAGTTTGGATGAGCATTGAGGAGCTCTTTTCAGGTCTGTGATATCACATTCATTCATCACTTGACCTGTGTACAGCTCATTCCCATTCAAATGAATAGTACTGAGCTGCTATACCAGGTACTACCACTATGAAATGTACAGTACTGTGCCTGGTATGCACTAAAGAGGCTGCAGTGATCACCTGAGCACCGCGGCCTCTTTAAATAGCTACCTTCTGCATACTTCTCGCCAGCAGTGCATGGCTTACATTCTGCAGCGCTCCAAGCTCAGTTGTAGGACTTGGGCACTTTCCTCCCTATTTAGCTGAGCTGGGAATCCTCCCTCATTGCCTGAGTGTTGATGTGTGTATGACTCAGACACCTAGCACAGGTCTTGTCTCTGACAATTGTCTGTGCTTATCTGGTACTTGTTTCTGTACTCGTTTGTTTGCTGCTCCCCTGTCGTTGTACAGTTCCTGCCTCTGTCCTTGTTGTCCGTCTTTCTGTCTTTTGCCTTGTCGGTGTGCACTTGTTCACTGTCTTCCTGTCCGTGCACCATTCTCGGTCCTGCCCTGTCTTATTGGTGTGTACAGTAGTGTGTTTTATCAGGGATGGTTAGGCCAAAGAGGATCACAGTGGCGCCGCCCTTGTAGGGATACTTACCCCACTTTTAGGCAGCGGTTCCCCCATCTCCCTGACTAGCAAAAGGCAAGATTTCCCATCTGACATTGGTCATAGGTCAGTCTGTTTCACACCACCTTGTACTGGTGCCTATGACCAAGAGGGGTCAGCTGCCAGACATTCCGGGACTAGCCCAAGCCAAACTGGCAGGTTGACTCAGTGAGTCCACACTCACTGTCCCTAACAGTAATTAAACTTTTACAGCAGGACAAATTTGACAATATCAATAATATGCCGGTGAAGTGATGGAGAATTTCCAGTTGTGGCATTAAAATTATATTTGTCAGCATGTCGTTGAGCTTAATAGGATGGGAATAGTCGTTCAGGACCGACATCTGTTAGCCAGAACGGAGAGCAGCTCTTGAGAGGGTTTCACGCTCTGGAGGGCCCCACACCTTTGTACCTAGCACAGCCCATTTACTTCAGTTTGAACTGTGTAGTTCATAGCCTCCGCTGTGGAGGCGCTGCAGGAGACTGTACAAGTTTACAGAGGACCGCTTGGGCTCCTAGGAGCCCGACAACCAGCGGTAGATTCACCAAGCAAAATGCATTAGTCTAGAAGATAAAATGGTAACAAAACGTGGTGTCTATATAGTGTCCATATAGTGACCGCCAACTTTATTGTGGCGTCATATAATGCGCCAGATTTATTGGGGGAACTTTTTTTAATTTTCAATTTCTCTCCCCCCCCCCCCCCTTTAAAAAAACCCTACCTCCTTTATTCAGCCATTGACGTTGCTGTGTGAGGGTGGTTTTTCCGGGGTGTGTTGTGGTTTCAGTGGTTCTATTTAATTACCATATAATTTACTGAAAAACGTAAACGTTTCTAAGGATTGAAATAGAAAAAAAGAACAAATGTTTTTATAGCGCACACACTGCAGCAAAAAGGCCTGATCCCTTTGTTCTGTGGGTCGGTACGATCACGGCGATGGCAAATTTATATATATATTTTTTTTGCTGTTCTACTTTTCAAAATATTTTTGAAAAAACGTTAAATTCTTTTCCGCTGCCATAACTTGTTCCCTCAGAGTAGTTGCATGAGGGCCGCTCTTTGGGGGACGTCCTGCAGCTTCTATTGATACCATTTGTGAGTCCAGGTGACTTTCTGATCGCTTCTTGTACCATTTTTTCTTGAAGACGAGGTGGCCAAAAAGGTGTTACTTTGATCGATCAGCCTTTTTATGGACACAGCGATACCAAATATGTTTTTTGTTGTTGGTTTGCTTTTTTATTCTAAATATGGGAAAAGTTTTTTCTATTTAACTTTTAATACCTTTTATTTCTTCTAATAGTAAAACTTTCCTTTTCACTTATTTTTATGTAGATTTTTTTCGGCCCTATAGGGGGCTTTAATTTGCGATCACTTGATCATTCCTGCAGTATAATGTAATACCATAGTGTTGCATTATACTGCGATCTGACAGGCATTCTGTATAATATAGGCAATCAGCCGTGACAGCGCTGGGGGCCTTCAGGAGTACAAAAGGTGTACTTGTCATGGATGATCAAATGACCCCCCGACTCTTTTTGGCCCAATGACTCTTCTCCGCTGATTTGCATACGTCACATGACGACTTTGCAACCAACCTAATTGCAGAGGTACATGGGCTCATTAGGGACCTTTCACATGGGATGGAATAGGCCGCACAAAACACCAGAAGCTACGATTTTGGTCCCTGAATACGGAAAATAGGACATGCTGCGGTCCTACTGACTGAATACATTGATTTCATTCAATGGGTCCGCGTGCTGCCCGTATTCATAGGGAATCTGGACAGAAAATACAGCGGAGTGATTGGGCCCTTAATGCGGGATGATGACTGATATATTCTAACCAAGTATCCAGCAGGAACGACATGAGCGAACCAGACCCACAGCTCCGCTCATCTGCCCCACAGAACGCTGCTAGATAACCAGCCACGTCTCGCAGGCTGTCACAATTAACCGTATATTATCCCTCCGCACCAGTCTTGATGTGCCTAAAAATCCCGACGCTCACAGCCAAAAATAGCGTTTTTTTTCCCCAGCTTTGATTAATTCATTAATTTTAGTTTATTCGCAAGGAGATTAGTGGACAGAGAAATCTGGGCCAGAATGTAATGGGAAGTGTTTGATAGCATTGGAACCTGCAGGCATATTGCTTAGTGTTGATATTTCAATTATATTTGGGAACCATGCACAGATTATAAATTGTAAAAGCCATCGCTGAATTAATGCAAAATCCTTGAAAGTGACATAAATTGCACCATTTCTAAAATCAGCTTAATATGTCCACGGCACATACTCCATGGTGATTTTCTCTGCTTTCTTAAAAGTTCAACTTGCTAGGAGTTTCCTTTCACTTCTATAAAGTGCAACTAATAAGCTGATGTGCAGCAACCTCCGGTGTAACAGCCTTGCCTTTGTGCATTGTGTCTTCTGCTGAATCTAATTCCTGTCGGAGAACCCGGTGTCACTCGGTGCAGCCGACATGCCGCCTGTTGATTCTTCGCATGTTACCATGATCCGCCTGCCGCTTCCTGGAGAAGATTTATTAAGGGTCGGATGCACCAAAGTTTTGATCTGAGATGATCTAAGATCTAGTAGGCTAACGTTGCACCAAGGCGGTTCAGCCCGTGATCGGGGTTCAAGTCTAGCTTCAATTTGATCCCTCAAAATAGTGAACTTAGTTTAGCAGCTGAATTCCAATTTGGCGGACTCACCTCCCAGGTAGTAAAATTACACCCACGTTTGCTGGTTATTGGAGTTCATTGGAGAGTAATCGACCACATTTGAGAACGTTGCACTCCTTTTCATATATTTGCACACCTTGGGATGTCCTAAAGGCAGAAAATGAAATCTTCTTCTACTATAATCAGGTGTAGATTTGTGCTACAATTTGCCCCCTCTTCTTTCTTTAGTAGTAATAAACCTGTTGGAAGCTCTTGCACCCGCTCTTAATTGGCACCGTCCACTTTCATCACCACGTTTCAAAACTGGTGAGTGGTAAGATAGGAAGCAACTGTAGCATAAATGTGAAAAGTGCCAACATTTGCAATTTTTCTACGTCAAAGAACTGCCATAAATTGAGAGCTTTATGACATCTGATTTGCCATCTTATTCCTAAATGCTTAAACTGAAATAGATATTAAAGCAACCCTCCGGTTTTCACACATAATGTTGTCCTAGGACCCGGAGGAGCAGTTATATCATCTGCTGCTGGTCTTCTGTGCTGATAATCCTCTGGTCGGCCAGTTCTGGCAGATCACATTTAATTGTCCTAGATAGCCGGTGCGATCTTCAGACTACATAATCCCCACAGTGCTACCAATGCTCTGTACATGCCGTCTGATTGGTCAGTGCTGCTCACATGATCAGTGCTGGCCAATTGGAGAGCAGGGCACAGTGTGCTTTAGGTAGCTAGAAAATTGCACTTGCCATCTTGGATGGCTGAAAACGGGATCCCGAATGAGCAGAATGTAGGGGACATCAGCAGAGAAGAACAACAGCAAGTAATATACCTTCCCCCCTACAGTCCTGGCACAGAATGTTGGAGGGTTGCTTTAAAGATTTTCCCATTTTACCAAGAAAAAAAATGTAAAGACTCACAGTCTTTTTCTCAGCCTGCAAGTCTTTGTGGCTTCATCAGCTTGGGCTCTCACACTCTTGGTCTTCTTCTTTGCCTAGTAGCATGTGTTCCTATAGTCTTGGTCTTCCAGTCTTCTCCTTGTGCTCTTACAGCCTTGGTCTTCCAGTCTTCTTCTTGTGCTCTTACAGCCTTGGTCTTCCAGTCTTCTTCTTGTGCTCTTACAGCCTTGATCTTCCAGTCTTCTTCTTGGACTCCTGTAGCCTTTGTCTTCCAGTCTTTTTCTTGGGCTCCTGTAGCCTTGGTCTTCCAGTCTTCTTCTTGTGCTCATATAGCCTTGGTCTTCCAGTCTTCTCCTTGTGCTCTTACAGCCTTGATCTTCCAGTCTTCTTCTTGTGCTCTTATTGCCTTCGTCTTCCAGTCTTCTTCTTGGACTCCTGTAGCCTTGGTCTTCCAGTCTTCTTCTTGTGCTCCTATAGTCTTGGTCTTCCAGTCTTCTTCTTGTGCTCTTATAGCCTTGGTCTTCCAGTCTTCTCCTTGTGCTCTTACAGCCTTGGTCTTCCAGTCTTCTTCTTGTGCTTTTATTGCCTTGGTCTTCCAGTCTTCTTCTTGTGCTCTTATAGCCTTGGTCTTCCAGTCTTCTCGTGCTCTTACAGCCTTGGTCTTCCAGTCTTCTTCTTGTGCTTTTATTGCCTTGGTCTTCCAGTCTTCTTCTTGTGCTCTTATTGCCTTGGTCTTCCAGTCTTCTTCTTGTGCTCTTATAGCCTAAGTATTCCTGTCTGCATGGAAACATCAGCATGTTCTCATTTGCTCTCACAGTCTTGGTCCTTTGGTCTTCTCAGCCTACAAATTTGCATGATAACATCAGCGTGCTCTTCTATGCTCTCACCATTTATGCTCTTTTTACATCAGCTGAATTCTCAGCTCGATGTAACGAACGTTAGGAAAGCAGGAGCGCTAACGGCAGCCACTAACACTCATGTAATAGTGGCTTTAGGGTTACTTTGCATGGGGACAACTGTTGGGTGCATAAATGTCTGATAGTCATTCCAACTTTAAAGAGGATATCTAAGGCAAATCCCGAAGACAAGGGTTTTGTTGCTCACAGCTACATCCTGTATTACAGTGTGGAGCCATTTATTCTTCATCTTGTACGTCGCTGGTTCAGTCTTTGTGGCCTTCATCAGTACTTCTTATGGAATTCATAGCCAGCAGTGTAAAAAGAAAGTCTCCAGACTTTTGTAGCTTTTTAATAAAGTTTGTACAAGTAATCAAATCCATGTAAGGACACGGATGCGGGAATAGCAGGTTTAGATTGATTGTGAGGTCTGAATGAGTATATTATTCATGGAGCTCAGATTAGGTGCGTACATGTTCATTTTTCTTTCTGATCCGACCTGCGTCAGTGATCAAGTATTTTGTTGTAACAAAGTAAATACACAAGTACCTGCAAATACTTCATACCGATACATTTGCTCCTTGTCATTTGCATTAGTGGTGTTGAGATGGGTGGTGGACATCAGGATGAGACCCCTGCACTAGTCTAATCTGCAGCCCACTTTACCAAATCCATCAGCATCTTTACTTGGAACATTGCATTGGTCTTTTCTTCTATTCCTCCTTCGAGGCAAATGATTGGCGGAATAATCATCAACAGCGCCTCCTATTGGAAGGTAAATAGATGACTAGGAATGTAAGCCAAACTAGAATAGCCGTGTACATACAGCTGCTTTGGGGTTCTTGTCCCTCATTGGCGCACAGTAGGGTTCTGTTGGCTAGGCTGGAGGTCATCAATGTGAAGCCAGGGGGTAATGTTTCTCATTGTGGAGAGCAGCACAAGGGTCCTGGGAGTCTTATAGGCCATGCAGTGGTAACCGTGAGAGTGCCATGGCAGTGTAGGGAGTCTTATAGGCCATAAGAGTCTACCCAGGTAGAGTGCCACAAGAGTGTAGCGTTCTATAAGCCATACAGTGCTCTCAGGGAGAGCACAACAAGCGTGTTGGGAGTCTTGTGGCGCTCTACCTGGGGAGTCTTTTAGGCCATGCAATACTAACAGGTAGAGTGCCACAAGGATGTAAGGGGTCTTATAGACTACAGGACTCCCTACACCTATGTGATGCGCTCTCCTGTGGGGCTCTACACAAGTAGAAACATTCCCCCCATTATTCCTCCTGGAAATATGTAAATTGACAACTGGGTGTTAGCATTGCCCTTGTGTGTCCCTACACAGTCTTAAAGGGGTTGTCTCACGAAAGCAAGTGGGGGTATACACTTCTGTATGGCCATATTACTGCACTTTGTAATATACATCGTGCATTAAATATGAGCCATACAGAAGTTATTCACTTACCTGCTCCATTGCTGGCGTCCCCGTCTCCATGGCTCCGTCTAATTTCGGGGTCTTCTTGCTTTTTTAGACGCGCTTGCGCAGAAGGGTCTTCTCCTTCTGGTCGGTCCGGGCACGAGCGGCGTTCTGGCTCTGCCCCCTTCTACGCGTCATCACGTAGCTCCACCCCGTCACGTGTGCCGATTCCAGCCAATCAGGAGGCTGGAATCGGCAATGGAACGCACAGAGCCCATGGTGCACCATGGGAGAAGACCCGCGGTGCACCATGGGAGAAAACCGCAGTGCATCCCTGGGAAAGGACCGGCGGCCATCTTGGGAGAAGAATTTTATAAGTTCATCTTTCATCACATCAGTGAGTAGAAAGCGGTTTAAAATGCTATTTTATGCCAGGGGGGTGACAGGGGGAATGGGGTAAGGTAAAATTTTGATGTTTGCCGCGAGACAACCCCTTTAAGCTTTCCAATCAATCCTGACAGTGTCGGAATACTGTTTGGACAAGGGAAATGGTAAGTTATCCATTTATTTATCCATTGTCAGGATTAATAACAGAGGAATGGCACAATTCAGAGTTTTAGGAAACTATGTGGCAGAATTATCATCTCTAGGGGAATACAAGTATTAAGTATAGCAGACGTCTTAGGATTACTGAGACATCCTTTTTTAAAACGACGGTAAGAGTCTGTTAACATCACGCTCGCGGTTCGTTCCCACTGTTCAAATTTGATTCTATCAGCTTCCATCGCAAAAATTATAAACCTTTTTTGTGGGATCCCCTTGTATTGACACCTCCAATGCTCTCTATAAGCGGGATATTGATGTAAACCAGTCAAACATGGCCTTTGTTTGGTCACTGAAGTCTTTGAACACATTGGCTCATACGTTGGGAGCACTTCCTCGAATGTAAGCCCCAAACATGACCTGAACCCATTCTTGTTGGATCTATATGGCCAAATTACCATATCATTAAAGGGATTGTCCAGGATTGAGATATTGATATCCTCAGGTTAGGTATCAGATTAGTGGGACTGCATACCAATCACAGTGCCATACATTGTATAGGAGCTCAGCGCCATTCTTAGGCCATGTGACCAAGCATCGTGATGAGAAGACACCATGACACTCAGCTGTGCGTCGCAAGCCTTTCAATCAGCTGAACGACGGCGGTCCTGAGTGACGGACCCCCTGCCACTCTAATATTGATGGGGCTCCTGACCATAAGTGATCGATATCATGGTCTCAGAAAACCCTTTTAACGAAGCATATCTCTTCAGACGTCTTCATTGTATGCATATATCACAGACACTTTCCCTTTAAAGCCGGCAGCCTAGGACACAGCATTTAATAGCAAGTTCCATACCAAAGACGGCGATATATAGAACCGCCTCCACATGATTGCAAATATAGTCAAAGCAAGTGTGCATTAATACAGTAATTATTTTCACTTATGCGCCGTGTTACGATGTAATGTTGTATAAATACTTTAATATGCTTAATTAATAGAACTAATGCGGGTCTATGGGAAGTGCTTACATGGCAAGCGCTCCGCTTCGGTGCCATAGTAGCCAAGTATTGTGTTCTGCCGCAGTGACTTGGAATTATTAAGTTTTAGATCTTTTTGGATTGTCGCTTCATAGTGAAAAATAATCAATATGATTTCCCACGGGACGCGGGATTTTGTAATTCCAACTTTTTGCCATTTTCTATGTTTTGGAGGCTGGAGATGCATGTGATAAGGGGCAGAGGTAGAAGAGGCTTTCTTCAGTTCACCGTCCCATCACACCGCCCAAGTTGGTTGAGTTGTCCCTCATCTAGATCTCTTCTGCGGAGACCTTGCTTATCAAGATGGTGGAAATTACAACACTTTTTCAAATACTGCAAGTTTTCCAGTCAGGAATCTAGAAAAGTCAGAGGACAGCCTGTTTGGTCGCTGTTATGGATGGCAACATAGTATGTAAGGCCGAAAAAAGACATCCAATTCAGCCTATTACCCCCCAATGGTGATCCAGAGGAAGGAAAAAAACAATGAGGTAGAAGCCAAATTTAATCATTTGATGGAAAAAAATTCCCTCCCAACTCCAATCCGGCAATCAGAATAATCCCCGGATCACCGACCTTCTGACCTTATTATAAATATCCCCTAAGATATAATCCAAATACTTTATTATTCAAAAAAGACAAAAACAACATCGAATGATATTTAAAATAAAGAGGCAAATGGTGGTAGCCATGAAATGTGACCAGAAGTCATAGGTTAGCCTGGTTCCCCAAAAATAAGCCCTAGCTGCACTACATTTAAAAAAACAGGAATACATTACCTATGAGGCTCGGCCCAGGTCCCTCCCACTGCTCTCCGGAGCTTCAATGCGCTTCTTGTAGTCCTGGTTACGGGATTCATAAATCCTGCCTGTGGAGGTGGGATTTATGAATTGGCCAATCAATGCCGCGGCTCAGCCAATTCAAAAATCCTGCCTCCACAACGCGATGTCTGTGTTTGGTTCTTCAACCGCTGCTCAGCCAATCAATGCAGCGCTCAATGAACCAATCACAGCCATCGCATTAGTTTATCAAGCGCTGCGTTGATAGGCTGAACAGCACTCGAGAACCAATCAGAGCCATCGCCTATCGCTTCCTGGAGGTGGGATTTATGAATCCTGTAACCAGAAAGTGATCCTCTGTGGGAAGCCAAGAACTGCAAGAAGTGCATTGGAGCTCAGGAGAGCAGTGGGAGGGGCCTGAACCAAGCCTACTAGGTAAGTATCATAAGACCTCCCCCAAAAATAGGACCTAGGGCTTCTTTTGGGATAAACATTAAAGGGGTTGTCCCGCGCCGAAACGAGTAGCCCCCCCGTTCGGCGCGAGACAAACCCGATGCAGGGATAAAAAAAAAAAACGGATAGTGCTTACCTGAATCCCCGCGCTCCGGTGACTTCTTACTTACCTTGTGAAGATGGCCGCCGGGATCTTCACCCTCGGTGGACCGCAGGTCTTCTGTGCGGTCCATTGCCGATTCCAGCCTCCTGATTGCCTGGAATCGGCACACGTGACGGGGCGGAGCTACGAGGAGCCGCTCTCCGGCACGAGCGGCCCCATTCAGAAGACAGAAGACCGGACTGCGCAAGCGCGTCTAATCGGGCGATTAGACGCTGAAGATTAGACGGAACCATGGCGACGGGGACGCTAGCAACGGAACAGGTAAGTGAATAACTTCTGTATGGCTCATAATTAATGCACGATGTATATTACAAAGTGCATTAATATGGCCATGTATATACCCCAACTTTGTTTCGCGGGACAACCCCTTTAATATAAGACAGGGTCTTATTTTCAGGGAAACACGGTAGTTTCATGTGTGCAATTGTGCATATACACACTGAAATATAGGCCTGGATGGCCAACTTCCAAAAGCCTATGTGGAAATTAATAAATCAGCACCACCAAACCCCTATTAAAACACCCCAACATGTTTCGCCTTGGGGCGTCCTCAGGGGGACCAACAACCAGGGCAATAATGAGGAGTATACCTAGGGCAATTTCATAATATATTAATGATTTTAGCATATAATATTGTATCGCTGAAGAAAGACGTCCAGGTCCATCTCGCACTCTTTTATCGAGTTCACCATCACCATATCGCCAGGAGAGAGTTCAACAGGCTCACTGCTCTTACAGTAAAGAACCCCCTTCTATGTCGGTGTAGAAACCTTCTTTCCTCTAGACATAGAGGATGCCCCTTTATTACAGTCACAGTCCTGGGTATAATAGATGATGGGAGGGATCTCTGTACTGACCCCTGATATATCTATACATAGTTATTAGAGTGCTCCCTTGTTACAGTTCTGGGTATAATAGATTATGGGAGAGATCTCTGTACCCCTGATATATCTATACATAGTTATCAGAGCGCCCCCTTGTTACAGTCCTGGGTATAATAGATGATGGAAGAGATCTCTGTACTGACCCCTGATATATCTATACATAGTTATTAGAGCGCCCCCTTGTTACAGTTCTGGGTATAAATAGATGATGAGAGTGATCTCTGTACTGACCCCTGATATATCTGTACATAGTTATTATAGTGCCCCCTTGTTACAGTCCTGGGTATAATAGAGGATGGGAGAGATCTCTGTACTCACCTCTGATATATTATACATAGTCATTAGAGTGCCCCTTGTTACAGTCCTGGGTGTAAATAGATGGTGGGAGAGATCTCTGTACTGTCCCCTGAAATATCTATACATAGTTATTAGAGCGCCCCCTTAATACAGTCCTGGGTATAATAGATGATGGGAGAGATCTCTGTACTGACCCCTGATGTAGCTATACATAGTTATTAGAGCGCCCCCTTGTTACAGTCCTGGGTATAATAGATGATGGGAGAGATCTCTGTACTGACCCCTAATATATCTATACATAGTTTTTAGAGCGCCCGCTTATTACAGTCCTGGGTGTAAATAGATGATGGGAGATCTCTGTACTGACCCCTGATATATCTATACATAGTTATTAGAGCGCCCCCTTGTTACAGTCCTGGGCATAATAGATGATGGGTGAGATCTCTGTACTGACCCCTGATATATCTATACATAGTTATTAGAGCGCCCCCTTAATACAGTCCTAGGTATAATAGATGATGGGAAAGATCTCTGTACTGACCCCTGATATATTTGAACATAGTTATTAGAGCGCCCCCTTAATACAGTCCTAGGTATAATAGATGATGGGAGAGATCTCTGTACTGACCCCTGATATATTTGAACATAGTTATTAGAGCGCCCCCTTGTTACATTCCTGGGTATAATAGATGATGGGAGCGATCTCTGTACTTACCCCTGATATATTATGCATAGTTATTAGAGCGCCCCCATGTTACAGTCCTGGGTATAAATAGATGATGGGGGTGATCTCTGTACTGACCCCTGATGTATCTATGCATAGCTATTAGAGCGCCCCCTTATTACAGTTCTGGGTAAAATAGATGATGGAAGAGATTTCTGTACTGTCCGCTGATAAATCTATACATAGTTATTAGAGCGCCCCCTTGTTACAGTTCTGGGTAAAATAGATGATAGGAGAGATCTCTGTACTGACCCCTGATGTATTTATACAGTTATTAGAGCGCCCCCTTGTTACACTCTTGGGTATAATAGATGATAGGAGCGATCTCTGTATTGCCCCCTGATATATTATACATAGTTATTAGAGTTCCCCCTTCTTACAGTCCTGGGTATAATAGATGATGGTAGAGATCTCTGTATTGACCCCTGATATATCTATACATAGTTATTAGAGCGCCCCCTTGTTACAGTCCTGGTATAAAAGATGATGGGAGAGATCTCTGTACTGACCCCTGATATAGTATACATAGTTATTAGAGCGCCCCCTTGTTACACTCCTGGGTATAATAGATGATGGGTGAGATCTCTGTACTGACCCCTGATATATCTATACATGGTTATTAGAGCACCCCCTTGTTACAGTCCTGGTATAACAGATGATGGGAGAGATCTCTGTACTGATCCCTGATATATCAATACATAGTTATTAGAGCGCCCCCCCTTGTTACAGTCCTGGTATAACAGATGATGGGGGAGATCTCTGTACTTACCCCTGATATCTTATACATAGTTATTAGAGCACCCCCTTGTTACAGTCCTAGGTATAACAGATGATAGGAGAGATCTCTGTACTGACCCCTGATGTGTATATATATATATATATATATATATATATATATATATAGTTATTAGAGCGCCCCCTTGTTACAGTCCTGGTATAATAGATGACGGGACAGATCTCTGTACTGTCCCCTGATATATCTATACATAGTTATTAGAGCGCCCCCTTGTTACAGTCCTGGGTATAATAGATGATGGGAGAGATCTCTATACTGACTTCTGATATCTCTATACATAGTTATTAGAGCGCCCCCTTGTTACAGTCCTGGGTATAATAGATGATAGGAGAGATCTCTGTATTGACCCCTGATATATTATACATAGGTATTACTGCTTCCTATGGTACCCCACAAGTAACAGTGACCCCTCCAATACTGCCCCCTGTGGTACCCCACTAGTAACTGTGACCTTTCCAATACTGCTTCCTGTGGTACCCTACTAGTAACAGTGACCCTTCCAATACTGCCCCTGTGATACCCCACTAGTAACAGTGACCTTTCCAATACTGCCCCTTTGGTACCCCACTAGTAACGGTGACCCCTCCAATACTGCTTCCTATGGTACCCCACAAGTAACAGTGACCCCTCAAATACTGCCCCCTGTGGTACCGCACTAGTAACAGTGACCCTTCCAATACTGTCCCCTGTGGTACCCCACTAGTAATGGTGACCAAATCAGAGTACATACCATTTCTAACCCCCCTCTGCTTTCTATCACGGACCACTTACTCACCCCCTTACTCACATTCTCCCCAGACCAAGCATTCTCATTTTACATACCAACTTTTTATACGGCACAGTATCAAATGCTTTGGAAAAGTCCAGATACACAAGATCCAGTGACTCCCGGCTCCAGTCTAGAACTTACCTCCTTGTAGAGGCTGATCAAGTTGGTGTGACAGGAGCGAGCTCTCATAAACCCGCTGATACGGACTTTGGGATAGAATAATACAGCGCAGGAGCATTTTAAACTTTGCTAAGACTATGTTCACATCTTCTGAGTTATGGCATCTGCGTTAGGAGCCTCCACCGCAGAGATGCCACAAAATGCTGGAGGGAAAAGTCCTGCATGACGGACCTTCTCATCCGGTAAAAGCTGGACCGCTGAACGGAGGCCATACGGACACCATTATAGCCAATGAGCATTGATTGGCGTTGTTCGGTTCCATCATAAGACGGGTGCGTTCGGCTGGGGGATTCCCCTTTCTTGCTCCCATAATAGAACAGGAAAATGAAATCCCCAAATGCAAATGTGAACGTCGCCTTACGGGTACGCTGCTATCTAGTCATACAAGAGGAATTGTGTGAAACACAAGACCATCGTAATTGTAGCGCTGCTCTTAGTTTACATTGCCTAAGGCCTCATGTCCACGGGGAAAATTGGGCCCGCTACGGATTCTACATGTAGAATCTGCAGCGGGTCCCTCCTGCCCCGCGGACATGAGCGCTGAAAATAACAATAAATAAGAATTTACCTATCCGTAGCGGGCGGCGAAGCTCTGCTCTTCCTCACGGCCGGATCTTCTCTTTCGGCCGGCGGATGAATTCCTTACGCCGGCGGCACGTCGCCGGCACGTCGTCGACGTGCCGCGCGCATGCGCCGGGCACATCCGCCGAGCCGAAGCAAGGGAGATGCGGCCGTGAGGAAGAGAAGAGCTTCCCGGCCCGCTGCGGGTGAGTAAATTCTTTAAATTCCTATTTTAGGTCTCCCGCTGATCCGGACGGCTTCCATAGGCCTCAATAGAAGCCCGCGGGAGCCGTCCCCGCGGGAGACCCGCACGAAAATGGAGCATGGTCCAGATTTTTTCATGCTCCATTTTTTTTTAAATGCCTTTTATTGACGATCCTCGGGTATTTATCTACCCGCGGGTGGTCAATGCATCCCTATGGGGTGCGGATCCGCGCGCGGGAGATCCGCTGCGGATTTTAAATCACATTTTGCCCGTGGACATGAGGCCTAAGGCCTCCCTCACACAGGGCGTTTGCAGAAACGCAGCGTTTTTCAACGCTGCGTTACTGCAGATTCCGCCCCGTTTCAGCAGCGCTGGCATACTTTATGCCAGCGTTTTGGCTGCGTTTTCAGCTCGGCTGAAAACGCAGCCAAGAATGCTGAAAAGAAAAAAAAAAGCAATACTCACCTAGCTGCTGTGGTCCGGGTCGAGGCCGCTGGTCTCTGCCGCTGATCCGGGCTTCCTCGGCACCCCCAAGTCTATTGCCGGAGGCCAGGTTTGAGAACCCGGCCTCCGGCAATAGAGTGCTGTGATTGGTTGTCTGTGCTTGCTCGATGCCCAATCACAGCCCTTCATTGACTGTCTCAGCCAATCAGAGCTTGCCGGCGCTGATTGGCTGAGACAGTCAATGAAGAGCTGTGATTGGGCATCGAGCGTACCAACAACCAATCACAGCACTCTATTGCCAGAGGCGGGGTTCTCAAACCTGGCCTATGGCAATAGACTTGTGAATGCAGGGGAAGCCCGGATCAGCGGCAGAGACCAGCGGCCGCGACCCGGACTGCAGCGGCTAGGTGAGTATTGCTTTCTTTTTTTTGTCTAACTGGGACTGATTTTCGGGGTAGGGCTTCTATTACAAGCCCTTACCCCGAAAATCAGTGAGCGGTTAACGCTGCCAAAAACGCCGCACCAAGTGTTGCCGCGTTTTCAGCAGTGCTAAAACCGCTGCCCCTTCATTTCAATGGGCGACGCAGGGCTGAAAACGCCCCAAAATAGAACATGCATCGCTGTCAAAGCGCAGCGTTGGGAGGCGCTGCGTTTTCAGCCCTGTGTGAGCAGCCCCATTGAAATGAATGGGAGTGTTGTACAGCGTTTAGCGCTGGGCTGAAAAGGCAGCGCTAAATGCTGTATAAAACGCCCTGTGTGAGGGAGGCCTTAGACTGATGACAGGGTCCCTTTAAGACAGGAAATTCCTGCTGCCTGCAGCCACCAATAGGGGGCGCTAATAAGCTTGCTGCATGCTGCTTTGTTACGGAGTTCAATGTATAAATGTAAAAGGAAGCTAATGTTTCGGGTTGGCTTTCCTCGCTACATTTTGCTGTTTCTCCCTCGCTCTGTAGACCCCGGAGATTAGGCCATTTTATAATGGTTAACAAATAGGCAAGTAAATAAAAAGCCGACAGAGGAATCTGAGATTTGTAGCTCCTGCACTAATAGCAAATAAGAGTTGTGTGATCGGCTGGATATCTCAGATGTTTACCACCTCCACACTAGCGGACGAGACCGCACGCAGAACACGCGCATCTTGCCGAGTTCACACACTGTTAACATCACAACCTGTTCTCCGCAGGACGGCGCCATGACTGATCGCTAGCTTGTTCCATCTAACGATGTGCCGAAGGATGAAACAACCCGACTCTTGCAGGTGTTAGATCATTTCCTCTCTGTATCTGAGAAATATCATCTGTCTTCACGTATCACAGAGAAATAGAAATGATCCCTATCTGGACCAATCTGGTAATCGTCGCTCGGCCGGGGCTCCAGGAAGATGAGTCCAAGATGATGGAAGACCTTATAGGGACGTTTCCTAATAGACACCTTCTTATGACCCCCCAGGGACCACCCTAGCAAAACAGAATTTGGAAGCATGAGAAGAAGCATAGAAACTTAATTTGAAAGTGCATAACAAGAGGAGTAACCTGAAGCTCCTGGCCCCAATGCAAAATCTGTAAGCGGGCCCCTACTGTAATGCTTTCTTATAGTACTGGGCTATCTATATGGAGAAGAGAGGCCTTATGGCCCCCCCTATGGCTCCTGGGCCCGAGTGCAACCGCATCCTCTATAGCTACACCCCTAAATAACCCAAATACTGATTAATGGGGTTGTGCCACTACTGCAAATTATCGCCTTTCCACAAGATAGGGTATCAGTGGGAGTCTACTCCACTGAGACTGTAACGTCCCACAGCAACCAAGATACGAGGCTCATGCTGCAGAGCTGGCATGGTAGAGTTGGCACTTGTCATGGTGGCTCTACCAAACTCCTACCCGGAGGGATGCGTGCGACCTCGGCCAAACCACTGCTAGGTCTCTTCCAGGCAACGCTGGGACAGCGGTTACCTGTATAGGGTTGTGTAGTGGACCGTAGAGGTTGTCACTCGTGATGCCACCGTTCCTTCACACCGTTGATCATCCAGCAGTAGATAGAATAGAGTCCACACACTGTTATGCTTAAATACCCCAATCACTGGGAACGGGCCGTGACTGGAACTTTACTTCTTGTGATACAAACTTCACACGCCAGTGCAGGAATGACAGTTAGGCAAGGTCAGGGAGGAGAACGCAGGATGACACCGGACCTTCAGGCCAAGTTATCTGTAAGGCTCCGCTCCTAGAAAGAGAACACTCCGGAGGAGGATGGGGGAAGGGAACACTCCACTGACACTCACTTGTACTCTGTAGCGGGAACACTGCGCAGCGGACTCCTTTCTTTTTCTGTCTCACTTCACACAGACGGTTCCTGGAATTGGGGTCCTCAGGAAAACCTCTCCTCCGCTTCCATCACTCCACCACATGAGGGTTGAAGGTACTCACACTCTTCTTACAGCCGTTAAAGTAGATAGAACCAAACCTAACTCTCAATCACTCATATTTATATCCATACGACCCCATGTGACGAAACAAACTTGTTACATTTTCCAGACATATCCCAGCCACTTGCAGACATTAACCTCTTACATGCTGCAGCTGTGCAATACACATAACAGCAGACAAGACATTTTGCACAGTGCATCCACATTGAAGACATGACATGTATGACAATTGTGGAGGGGCCAGAAATGGGTGTTTCGGACCACTACAAAAACAGTGATCCCATGTCCCTCTCTCCTTATTGCAGGGTTACTGCACTACCAGCAGTGATGAGGTGGCTAGTGGGGTGCTGGTTGTGCAAGCAGATTAGCTCTCCATTCACTTTCAATGGGACTGTGGAAATACCTGAGTCGGTGCCGCTTAGCAATTTTCGTAAGCCCCTTTGAAATGAATGGAGTGCTGAGCACGCATGCTCGTCCAGTGCTTCATTCACAGTGACATGACTATGTGGGAAGAAGCCACCCCTGCAGTGACAGGAAAGGGGGACACTCGTTCTTGAGATCGGTAGGGGTCTTGAGATCGGTAGGGGCCTCAGCTGTTAGACCCCCTCCACTGATCAGCAAATTAGTATATATGACCAAAATAGTGAATGGAGATAGTTCTCCGAGGCCATAGGAGGACACACTTCATCGACGGGATAGGACTTGTCTGTTTATTCTTCTTTTCTTAAATTACCTATTAGGGCTTTTTGAGTTCAATGGGTTGTTCAGTTGCAAACTATTGATGGGCCAATCTGCAAGATATGTCATCAGTAGTGAATCGGTGGGAGTCCAAAGCCCAGGACCACCGTTGATCAGCGTTTTTTTGGACCAGCGAACTTGCTCACTGAGCTGATTTCTGCAGGAAGAAGACAGCTGCCACTCCCAGTGCAGTGGCCAGACTTGGCATTACAGGCAAAGATCCTAATCAGTTCAATGGCAACATGGCATGCAATACCAATCCTGGCCACTGGAGTGAGAATGAAGCTGTCTGCTTCCTGCAGAAAAAAGCTCTGTACATGAGCACACTGGTCTGTAAACAGCTTATCAGCAAGGATTCCGGAAGGCGGACTCCCGCTGATCTACTATTGATGAACTACCTTGCGCATAGGCCCATCAATAGTTTGCAACAGGACAACCCCTTTAATAGCATTGATTTGCCCATTAGGGACCCTTACACATTAGTTGTAGCAGTGAGCTGGACCTGGTGTAGCAGTGCATTATGTAGAAGATGAATGGTATCAATTGATGGCTTAGATCAAATGGCCACTTTATTAGAGCCCTCACCCTCTCACGATTGACGCTTCCCTGGATGGTAATTCTCCCCGTGACCCCGGAGTGCGGCATGAAATCACGTGACAAGTTTTCCGCAGATCAGTTTCAGTGTGAATCCACATTAGATGGGAAAATCCAGCGATCGGAGTGACTTCCCATGAGGCCGGTCATCAGTGCTGGACTAGCCGGGGTCTCACTGCCAACCACGGGGAGGGGTTCTCATGTAGTGGTGTGGAGAGTATACTGAAAATGGCGCAATCGAGGAAAACATCCAGTGAAAGGGGATCCTTGTAGACGGAAACAACTCATCACTGAAAGGGGTCAGAGGAGGATGTCAGGAATCATTCTGACCACCAGGCTGCACAGTCAGCTGAATACATCGCTGGAGCTCCAACTAAAGTGTCCGACCACACAACTCGCCGTTCCTCCGCACGGATGATATAACAGCAGGCGACCAGTTCCAGCGCCATTGTGTCTAAGAGAAACGGGAAGACTCCAGCGGGCAAAAGAGCCCAAAACTTGTATCACTGAGCAGCGGAAAAACATCTCCTGGTCAGATGAATCCAGATTTCCGTCGCTGATGGGAGGTCAGAATTTAGCACAAGCAGCATGAATCGCTGACCCCTTCCTGTCAGCCGGTCAGAAGTCCTAGTGGAATTTACGGCATGACTATTGCGCTACTAGATGGGGAGATAATAAAGCGGCCATTCACTGTACATCTCGTCTCATCTACCAGAGCGCTGATTATTAGTTTTACATACATTATAGCAGGACCGTCTTCATTTGCATACAGCTAACTCAGGTGTCACTGAACAGAAAAAAACTGACCCAAAGCAACCAATCAGAGCTCAGTCTTCGTTCCTTAAACTGCGCTGAACAAATGATCTCTGCGCTGTGATTGGTCGCAGTTTTTATACATAAGTCCCTGCATCATTTTCCTTTATATCAGCAAAATGGGAAAAAAAAAGGAGGTAAAGACCAACGCCGTTGACGCTCTGTAATTCCAGCATTCAGTGTTCTTGCGGTCGAGCCAATGTGTGTGTCGACTTCACCACGAAAATCCGCTCAACTTCCACCGCCAACTTTCTCCAAGTTAATGGCTTCAGCTCAAGAACGGGTCTCATGCATATTCTAAGACGCCGCATTCTAAATGCCTTTCTTAGACCAAACCTTCGCACACTGCTACATTTTTGTCTTCTTAATTTGACTTCTACAAAATATTGCATCACAATAAATTATTCAGGCCGGCCGGCTTTTCATCTTCTGAGACGCGTCTTCATGTGATCTCTTAACAACTATTTATTTAATACCAAACCAGAAATCTCGCGAACGCCTCGCACCGGCGCCCCGGGGCATATTTCTTAAATAAAAGCTCTCGATCTTTGTATACCTAGAATTTACATACGAAAGGAGCGAGCCGGCAGAGGCTCACCTCTTAAAAATAATATTAATTAAAAACTTTAAAAAAAAATGACCAATTCTGCGTTTTGGGTTTAAGGAGAAACGATGCCAAATTTAATTTTCGCTTTACAACTGTTACATTTTTGCATTTGATCATTTTTTTTTCTTTCTTTTCGCCGCATTTTCAGTCCGGTAAATTCAACACCTTTTTAGATGTACTGGACAGTTTAATAGGACTCAGCAGGGAAAAAAAAAAAGATTTAGTCGTCTGCATCAAGCGAGCGGGGAGATAGCGTCTGATCATCGACATCATTTGCATACAAATTTATAGTCTGTTCTAGATAAAGGTTAAAAGAGATAAATGAGCGTTTCTGTAATATTCGCTAGTCACGAGCCGCCACATAATTTACTATGTTTGTGCTTTCAATCATAACATCAATAAAGGTAATTATAGACAGTGGATAACTCACCTTAATTTCCGGTAATTGCTATATACCTCCCCTCCCCCACCTACCCACAACCGCACTCTTTTATTTTTCGCCGTATCATTTAGAGGTGATTTTGCTCGCACTAATTCCACGCTGTTACAAGGGGATATTTTCCGGAGTCCTCACCTATATTCAGGGGAGCTCAACCCAAATACGGCACCCAAAATTGCCTGCGAGGCAGATGGTGTAGTTCTAGATATCATAAGGGCTCATTCACACCAGGGAATTTACGCAGCTGACTTACACGCACAAAAAACCGCGACTATTAGAACCGACACGCGCAAAAAAAAAAGCACATCTAAAAAGAAAGGACATCAGCAACTGAAATTCCCTGCTGCACGAAAATATAGGTCTTAACCCATCCTTGGTGCGCAAAGCACAGACGTGTCCATAGACTCCTATGGGAGACTATGCGAGCCGGCCGGCAAAGGGAGAATAAGGGATTCCCCCACAGAGGGGATAGAGGGGATTAACTTGTTCTCCCCTGCAGGAGAAATCCTGTAAACCCCTTCATCCCAGCTGCGGGGGAATCCCTTGTTCTCCACTGCAGGGGAACCCCTCCATCCTTTTTGAGATGAAAGGAAGTCCCAGGGGAACCCCCTGAATTTCGGTGGGGCTTCCCTTCACTGCATAGAGAGAGATGAAGTGAAGCCGCAGGAAACCCCCTTCATCTCCAATTTCTACGCAGGAGATTTAAGTGGGATTTGCAGTGAAAACTTCTGGGGGCACCAATCCCAATTATTGCTACTAATCTGCTAATTAGACCGCATGAAGATGGCAGAGCTGTGCGCACGGACCCTGCGGCAGTTGGAGTCCCTCCAGCCCTATATCACAACTCTGTGTGCCACCATATAGTGCTTCCATACAGCGCTCTATCATAAAGATATCTTTGCTCAAAGCAATATAGCCCCAGAAGGGGTTTTACCCACTTATTAACCCTGCGATATCGCAGCGTTTTCTTCAATGGGACTTTCTTCTAATGTTAAAATCGCAACGCACAAAAATTGCAAGTTTATGGTTTTGCGATTCTTGTGCGATTTTAACACTAGATAGTCCCATTGAAAAAAACACAGCGATAAAACCCCTTGGTGGGTAAAAACCCTTCTGCGGCGTCTGATTGAGCACAACACATCGTATTACATAGGAATGCAACTAATGAAAAACCCTAACATGGCTCCACAGACACCTATGGGCGAGGTAGTACATGACTATGCAAGTCACACGTTGTAATGAATGCAGGAGTATATACAGAATGCATGGGGCACCATAGAGAATCTCAAAATTACCCCAAGCTGTCCTAGTGCCCCTTTTGCGCCCCATAAGGTAATGGTGCCTCACTCAGTAATGATTCGCCCACAGAGCACACAACAAAAATGACGCTTTCTTTGTGCCTCCCACACAATAATAATGCTCTTTTATGCCCCACATTATTCCTTTTTGTGCCCCTCCACAAGGTACTAATGCCCACTTGGTTCCTCATAAAAGTAATAGTACCCCCTCTGTGCCCCAGCTCAGCCTTTATCCAAAAGAAATGTCTGTCCCATTGAGGAGCTCACGCCCGCAGGGCTAAGGCCTCCTGCACACGGACGGAAATTTTGCGGTGGGATTTCCCGCAGAATTTCCGCCCCTGGACGCCTGCATAGGATTGCATTGCAAAACGCAATCCTATGCAGACAGCTGCGATTTGTCCGTGTGAAAGTACACACGGAAAACAAATCGCAGCACGCTCTATTTCTGTGCAGGTCTCGCAGGCGCCCGCACAGAAATGTCTCTCCCGGTGCCCCGACTCTGCTCTGCGCATGTTCTGGTTGTCCGGCAGCTGGCACATCACAGAGCCGGAGCCACGGGGGAGGTGAGCGCCGCACTGGTCCCTGCAGGGGCTCGGGTCGGGTCCTGCTGCGAGAATTCTTGCAGCGGGATCCGACTCAGCCGTCTGCAGGCGGCCTAATACTGCGCACTGCAGTTCCTCTCACACCAGGGAGTAGTCCCAGCTCCTCATTCCACAGCCTAGCTGCACAGACACAGGGGAGCATCCCCAGTTTCTCACACTGCAGCATGGCTGCACAGACTCAGACTCATGGGAGTATCCCCTCTCCTCACACTGCAGCCTAGCTTCACAGACAAAGGGGAGTATCCCCCACACCTCACACTGCAGAATAACTGCACAGACAAAGGGGAGTATCCCCCACACCTCACACTGCAGCCTAGCTGCACAGACAAAGGGGAGTATCCCCCATACCTCACACTGCAGAATAGTTGTACAAACTATCTCCTGCTCCCAGAGCTGCTCATTGTTCCCACTTCCTCTTAAAGCCACAGTTCTGTTACACCGAAAAAACTTCACATAACAACTAACATGGGAAGTCAAAAGTATTGTACTCTTCTTACACCCCAGTAGGTAATAGTGCCTCCTTTGTGCCTTCACAAAGTAACAGTGCTCACACAAAGTAATATTACCCCCTCTATGCCCCTATATAGTAATGGTGCCCCCTCCCTGCTCCACACAAAGTATTAGTGTCCTCTCTGTTTATGCATAATGCAATAGTGCCCCCACAAAGTAATAGTACGCCCTCTGTGCCCCTACATAGGTCCACAGCCACAAACCATGAATGTTCTGTCCAACAGCACAGAAGAGCCTATAGGCTGCCTGTCCACGGGCGATGATCCGTTGCTATGGAAATCGCAGTGCCAGCATCCACGAGCGGAGAATCATAGTGATTCTCCGCTCACAGGATTTAAATCGCGGCATGCTGCTAGATAGGCTCACCGCTGAGACCTTTCAGCTCTTCCCCCTCGTCCCCCGTGGCGGAATATGGCTTACAATATTCCGCCTCGGCTGTGGACAGGGGGCCTTATTCTTCACGCTGCTGCCTGGCTTTGTGCATAACCCAACTCCTCCCCTGTCTCCTGCTCTTAAAGTGCAACATCTGAAGCTCCGGAGAGCAGGAGGCGGGAGAGGAGTTACGCACAGTGCTGTGCGCATCGAATGGTAGCATTAAAAAGTACAGCTCATCCCATAAAAAACAAGCCTCCCTACTGCTGTGCTGATGAAGGAATTAAAGGGGTTGTCCCGCGCCGAAACCATTTTTTTTTTTTCAATAGGCCCCCCGTTCGGCGCGAGACAAACCCAATGCATGTGTTAAAAAAAAACTAAACGTTTAGTACTTACCCGAATCCCCGCGCTGCGGTGACTTCTTCCTTACCTTAGCAAGATGGCCGCCGGGATCTTCACCCACGATGCACCGCGGGTCTTCTCCCATGGTGCACCGTGGGCTCTGTGCGGTCCATTGCCGATTCCAGCCTCCTGATTGGCTGGAATCGGCACACGTGACGGGGCGGAGCTACGAGGACCAGCTCTCCGGCACGAGCGGCCCCATTCACCAGGGAGAAGACCGGACTGCGCAAGCGCGTCCAATCGGGCGATTAGACGCTGAAATTAGACGGCACCATGGCGACGGGGACGCTAGCAACGGAGCAGGTAAGTGAATAACTTCTGTATGGCTCATAATTAATGCACGATGTATATTACAAAGTGCATTAATATGGCCATACAGAAGTGTATAACCCCACTTGCTTTCGCGGGACAACCCCTTTAAGTCATAGCTCATGGAAAATGTCTGATAGTTAAAGGGTTAAGTACGCTATGCTCTAGGTATGGCATGCTCTTATTTGGCCATAGGCCTCTCTATAACACTTGAACTAGACCACAAAAAACCCAAGCAGAAAATAAAAACATGCTGAAAAACACGTGAGGTTTTTTTTTTTACTGCAATGAAAAACAAATGTGTGAAAAAGAACAAAACCTGCAAGTCTGGAAGTAGAGGGAAGCAGATAAACAATAAGTGAGCCTCACATTAGTGTCAGTAAGTAGCAGCTAGGTGAGAACGTCCGCACCTTGAGCCTCCCAGAGGCGCCGCCGCTCTCTAATCATCCCCTCAAAGACTTGTATTGAGATCTGCAGGGAAGCTGCATTCCAGAACTTGATATTTTTGCCTTATTAATCTGAACCTTGATCGCTCCTCCAAACCTCTGCGGGGCTCGCCGCCCGCATCACAACATCTGATTGGTGCATTAAAAATTGAATGAGCATAAACAATCCAGCTGCGCGGTGCGTGGCCGGCGCCGCCGTCCTCTTTGTGTCTTCATATGTAGCAACGCATTGCACAGGACGCCTGGGACTAGGAACTGCTAATTATTGTTTTTGCTGGAGGGCGCGGATGGCGATCTCAACAGGTACCTCATGCGTAGGTTTGTGCCGTATACAAGGAGAGATGAACTGCTCCTCAACCCCTCGCGGCTTTTCTTCATCAGTTCGTGGAGCAGAGGATATTGTCAGAAATGTGGAGATTAAACTGTTCTGATCAGCGCTGCGATGGGAACAAATTTTCCGTAATGAGATTTAAAGAGATTTTGCAATTGTTGGATAACAGCAGGTCAACGTGGAGGTTTATTCTAGATTTTGTTCCACTGATTGATTTGTCACGGTCATCAGACTGGAAGAGCATGCTGGAAGTTGTAGTTCTGTAAAAGGCACAGCGCGGACCGCTTGTCACACGTTGGGGTTGGCACCTTAGGAGGATTATTTCACAACGACGGCCCTACACCTCATGCTAGAGGAAAACATGCCGGGCTTCATAGAGTAACGAGGCGATTGCAGGGAGGATAAGACGGAATAGTTACCTGAAACGCACAAGAAGACACGTCATAGTGAGCAGCGGCCGCCCTGACGGACAGAGGAAGCCTTCGTATTAACAAGAAGACCCGTCATAGTGAGCAGCGGCCGCCCTGACGGACAGAGGAAGCCTCCGTATCAACAAGAAGACCCGTCATAGTGAGCAGCGGCCGGCCTAATGGACAGACGAAGCCTCCGTATCAACAAGAAGACCCGTCATAGGGAGCAGCGGCCGCCCTGACGGACAGATGAAGCCTCCGTATCAACAAGAAGACCTGTCATAGTGAGCAGCGGCCGCCCTGACGGACAGAGGAAGCCTCCGTATCAACAAAAAGACCCGTCATAGTGAGCAGCGGCCGCTCTGACGGACAGAGGAAGCCTCTGTATCAACAAGAAGACCCGTTATAGTGAGCAGCGGCCGCCCTGACGGACAGACGAAGCCTCCGTATCAACAAGAAGACCCGTCATAGTGAGCAGCGGCCGCTCTGACGGACAGAGGAAGCCTCCGTATCAACAAGAAGACCCGTCATAGTGAGCAGCGGCTGCCCTGACGGACAGAGGAAGCCTCCGTATCAACAAGAAGACCCGTCATAGTGAGCAGCGGCCGCTCTGATGGACAGAGGAAGCCTGCGTATCAACAAGAAGACCCGTCATAGTGAGCAGCGGCCGCCCTGACAGACAGAGGAAGCCTGCGTATCAACAAGAAGACCCGTCATAGTGAGCAGCGGCCGCCCTGACAGACAGAGGAAGCCTGCGTATCAACAAGAAGACCTGTCATAGTGAGCAGCGGCCGCCCTGACGGACAGAGGAAGCCTGCGTATCAACAAGAAGACCCGTCATAGTGAGCAGCGGCCGGCCTAATGGACAGACAAAGCCTCCGTATCAGCAAGAAGAAGATGAACAGAAGGCAAGAGACCTGGAGGACTTGAGAAGGCATCATGGTTCATTCCGTATCGGCGCCTACATTATTGTCCTCTCAACCCCTCCTGGTCTCTTGTCTTCTGTCCAGCGTGCCAACACCCTCGTCTTTTTTTTGTTCCTTGGGGGGGGTCCAAGCTGACATCATCACGCTGGCGCCAGGCCACGTAATGCACATGTGCAGTGTCATTCTGCTCTTTCCACCAAGGAAGAGACATCTTCCCTTTGTCTGTACTGATTGGCTGGTTGAGTGGTCAATCAGGAATCTCTTGTGGGGTATTTAAACGGGTTCTTCCTTGCAGAGGCTACCAGTTATACTCTTTGTGTACTAGTCATTGCTTAGTGTTTAGTAGCCAGTGGTCAGTTGCACTTGTTTTTCTCTGACTTGGACTTTGCCTCTTTCCAGCAGTTGGGTTGCCCTTTGCAGGGTAGTTGCCCTGCTTAGTAGCGGGTCCAGTTGGGCAGTTCAAACATTTTCCGTATTTACCATTGTCAGTTTTTGCCTCCTATATCTGGCTTACGTTTTCCTGTATACTCAGCGCTCAGTCTGTGGTCGTGTCTAGTTCCTTAGCTTTTTGCCATCTATTGCGCAGACAGACTTTAACAGACGTCACAAGTGGATTCTTCTTGCTAGCTGATTCCCTTATTCAGATTAAAGAATGTAGGGCCCATTCACCGCTGCATGAAAAGATCCATTTGTGACTTCTGGCGCAGATCTGGCAGAAAATATCAGATAAAATAGCACAGCATGTGGCACTACTTCATTCTGTAAAATGCCAGTCGGAATACTGAGGGTCCCCAGTACAGTCAGTGGGGTCAGTTGGGCTCTGGCATGTGCCAGATCCAGCGGTTCCGTCATCTTCATTGTTCAGTCCCAAGCCAAACAACAGAAGTTTACCGAAGCTCCAGGTGTGGGTGTGAATGGGGTCTGATATTGCTTTTAAAAGTACATATAAATCAATCACTCCCCCGAATATATGCCACGTACTCATATGATTGAAGATGCTCCACAGCGCGCTCATGTGATTGCACTATCTCCTGCATTGTGTTGTTTCTTATCCTGAAGATATGCCACATTCCCAGCGCTGAGAATACTAAACATCACTGATCATGTGACACTTTCAGCCCCACCCCCGAGGAAGGGTCATACGTGGCTGCAGTGGGAAAAAACAAAAGAAATCCACAACATTCATAGCACTGTATTGTGGTTGGGAGTTTAATCCCATCTACGGGCTGCAGAGAAAATCTTCAGCGTAAATTGACATGCGTTGCAAATTTTATATCCACGGCATTAATGCGCCAGCTCTGCACTACAAATTTCACTGCTTCAAATGAATGGGTGGAATCCATGGTGAATCTGCTGCAAAATCTGCGCCACTTATTGCAGATTTTCCTTTGTGGATCTGCTGTGGCTTTTTTGCTGCAGAAGAGCCGCAAAGAATCTGCCCTGTGTGAACATACCCTGAGGCCATCTTCAATTAAATCCACAGTATTTACAATGTGGATGAGATGTTTAAAATCTTGTCCACACACTACGGAAAAAAATCATCACTAAATCAGCGTGAAAACTGATCTGATGTGCAGAATTTAAATCCGCAGCATCCCAATTTTAACAGGTCAAAATTTGCACCAAAATCTGCAGAAAATCCACAATAGTAGCTGCAGATTTGGAGAGCAGAATATCTGCACGGAAAGTACAAAGGAAATCCGCAGCAAAATACACAACAGATCTAGAACAGATCTACAACTGATCTCCAACAGATCTCCAACAGATCTACAACTGATCTACAACTGATCTACAACTGATCTACAACTGATCTACAACAGATCTACAACTGATCTACAACAGATCTAGAACTGATCTCCAACAGATCTACAACTGATCTTCAACTGATCTACAACAGATCTACAACTGATCTACAACAGATCTACAACTGATCTACAACTGATCTACAACAGATCTAGAACTGATCTCCAACAGATCTACAACTGATCTTCAACTGATCTACAACAGATCTACAACTGATCTACAACAGAAGATGGGGATCTTCAAAGCGGATTTTACCCATTACAAAACACTACAGATTTTTGTCCACAAAATCTGCAGAAACCCATGGCGGATCCCCCGTGTGGCCACGGCCTGAGGGGGCGCTCACACGTAGAGGATTTGCTGCTGACTTTTTGCAGTTGAAAAATCCACAGTAAAGTCGCACCAAAATCTGCACCACTTGGTTTGGGGTTCGGTCACAGATTTTGGTGCCTCAAATTTCACACCTACAATTAAAATCATATTAACCCCTTGAGTGGCACGCCTGGAAATTTTCCGGGACGAGCTCCACTGCTCATAGCGACATAGCCCGGAAGATTTACGGGCTATGTATCACTATTATGTGGGAGCTGCAGAGCACAATGCCACAAGCTGTGACAGTGTGCTCTGCCTGCACAGACCCACAGAGAACAAAGCAAGGGCTTTGAAAAACCAGCAGAAGATATAGCCGATTTGCCAGCAATCTCCTGCTTTGTTTACAGGTTGCCATAGAGACCATCGGCTTGTCAGAAGCAAGCCGATGGTCTCTGTGGCAGGGAGAGCTTGGTGCTTGGCTGTCAGAGGAGAGCTAGGTACCTGCTCTTACAGCAGAGATCAGAGAGAACCTCTGATCTCTGCTGTGTTAACCCTTTACATGCGGCAGTCTATGTGACTGCAGCATGTAAAGGGCTGTCACTGCAGAATGTAAAGGGCTGTCACCATAGGACCCCCGGAATGTGACCAGGGGGTCCCGATGGGTCCCTGTGGAAGTCCCCTAAAGGGACAAAAAATTAAAATAAAAAAAAAAGTTAAAAAATTATAAAAAAATAATAAAAACACTTGTCTCCCTTTACTTTGTAAAAAAATCAAAAATACAATCACACATGTGGTGTCCATGTGCGTCGTAATGACCCAGAGAAGGAAGTTAATACATTATTTAACCCCTAATGACATGGCCCCTTTTTTTCTTTTTTCCCCATTTCTTTTTTTCCTCCCCCCTGTTTAAAAAAATCACAACTTGTCCCGCAAAAAACAAGCTCTTATACGGCCATGTCAATGGAAAAATGAAAAAGTTATGGCTCTTGAGACGCAACTGCAAAACTAGTTGAAATTCAATGATTAGACCATTTTAAAAAACCTGCCCTGGTGGGCACGACAGGGTGGTAGGAAACCCGCCACTCAAGGGGTTAAACGGTTAAAATCTGCCTCAGATCCGCATCACAACTTTACCAAATGGGATGTGGATTTTGGTGCAGATCTGCTGTGGATTTTTTCAGCTGTGCAAAAACCGCAGCAACTCAGCTAAGTGTGAACGCAGCCTACAGATGCCGGAGTTGCAGCGATCTCCGCCGGCTTCTGACTCTTGCAGCCCGGCTTATTGCACACATATACCGCTCTTAAGATGATTCTTTACCAGGACGAGATTGCAGACGTCTTGTCAATATTTCTTCTCCTTGAAGCGCCACTACCTGGAAAGCTTTTGAAATTGATCATGGGGGGCTTCCAAAAATGACTCCTGCCCTCCCTCAGTTACGTCAGTGCATCCTCTGTTTTGTGTTGGTGACTTTCCAGTGCAACTTTGCATTTTCAGTAAATTCACTCCCCGGTGATTCCACCAACCAGCCGCCAATATGGCAGTGCCAGCACGTGCCGGCGAAAGGGGCTTATTTTTCGTGAAATTGAACCATACAGACATATGTAAGATTTGATGCTGAATTCTGATGACACGGAGAGTACGTGGAAGAATCAGGAATGCTTTGAAAAGGAAAAAAAAGTTGCAGAAGCAAGTTTCAGAGCGGGAACATGAATGCACATTTCTCATACAGATTGCCTACATCTGGAGCGCTGAATACATTTCAGTGGTTGAATATTTGGAGAAAAAGGTATTTTCCTTAAGCATCATTAATGAGTTCTGTAACTGATATTTCAGGACTTTTACCGGGGCTTGAATATTTTAATAAAGGTTAAACCGCTGTGCATCTCTGACATATTGTGGCAATCTTGAAGTCTGCGGCAACCTTGGAGGGTTATTTTTTTCACTTAAATTCATGTATTTTGGGTTGACGATCATTTTTGCAATAGGATTAAAGGGGTTGTCCCGCGCCGAAACGGTTTTTTTTTTTTTAACCCCCCCCCCCCCCCCGTTCGGCGCGAGACAACCCCGATGCAGGGGTTAAAAAAACAAACCGGAGAGTGCTTACCTGAATCCCGGCGGTCCGGCGTCTTCATACTCACCTGCTGAAGATGGCCGCCGGGGTCTGCTCCCTCCGTGGACCGCAGCTCTTCTGTGCGGTCCATTGCCGATTCCAGCCTCCTGATTGGCTGGAATCGGCACGTGACGGGGCGGAGCTACACGGAGGCGGCATTCTGCACGAGCGGCCCCATTGAAGACAGCAGAAGACCCGGACTGGCTAATTTGGCCATTAGACGCCGAAAATTAGTCGGCACCATGGAGACGAGGACACCAGCAACGGAGCAGGTAAGTATAAAACTTTTGATAACTTCTGTATGGCTCATAATTAATGCACAATGTACATTACAAAGTGCATTATTATGGCCATACAGAAGTGTATAGACCCACTTGCTGCCGCGGGACAACCCCTTTAAATTAAAAATGTTGCAGTATTTGTCTTCTGCAGCTTCTACATATCACTGTATGTACACACTGCAGTCTAAGTGTTAGTAGGAGGTCTGAGGAACAGGGCTGACAGTGCAGATACAGAAACGAAGGTCCAGGCAAAGGTTTGAGGAAGGAGGTGAGCATAGTCTGATAAACTGAGCTGAGGTCAGGGAGCACAGAGGTCAAATCATCAGAGTCAAAGCGGGAGTCAAAACTGAGATACATGAACCTGGGCTTTGTAACAATGGCTGGTATAGACCGATTGCTTAGGTATTGTCCATGCTAGGAGGATGGCTAATATAGGCAGAGATTTGTAGGGATGGGTGGGGAGTGGAATTTGGGAGTGACCTTTCCATAGCGGGAGCATGCACCCACGTTACAAGCGGCTGAGGCACTGAACGGATGAGGGGAAGTGGAGAGCAGACAGGGGACGGTGTGCAGAGGGAGTTGAGCAGCGCCCCCTGACTGCGATTCCCATGTTAGCCATATATCCGTAGAGAGCTTACTCTTCAGTCTCTGGCTCACGTTGAGTACACACTTTTTGTAAAAAAAAAAATCAAGCCCCCAGAAGAAGTTGTCGTTTTGCTGCAAGACTTGGCATGCATTTACATGTTAGCCAGATATGCAAATGATGACAGTTGAGGTGATTAGATGAATGGTCTTGGCACCGGAGGCCCTAAAAGTGGTTCCCCCCTTGGCCTATAAGAGGCTCTCGGAGGCTCCTTGTGTGTAGTGACCTCTTTTTCCACTTGTAGAACTTGTTGACCACTAGACGCCTCTACAACATGATCAATGAGATTTCGCCCCTTTAACAGAGTCTGAGAGGGACGCATTATTGAAATGGGAAGAAGCTTGCTGGTCATGTCCAGGAATTGCCACCACCTGGGCCGTTCTCATCAGACTGTTAGGGGGTGTTGGGACCAGTGGATGTGTGAGGGCACACAAGGTGAGCAGGCTCAGGACGCCCCCTACAGAGCACCAGTAGAGAGGAGTGTCTGACCAGACTGTTAGGAGGTGTTGGGACCAGTGGATGTGTGAGGGCACACAAGGTGACCGGGCTCAGGATGCCCCCTTCAGACTACCGGTAGAGAGGAGCATCTGACCAGACTGTTAGGAGGTGTTGGGACTAGTGGATGTGTGAGGGCACACAAGGTGATCGGGCTCAGGACGCCCCCTACAGACCACCAGTAGAGAGGAGTGTCTGACCAGACTGTTAGGAGGTGTTGGGACCAGTGGATGGGGACACACAAGGTGACCAGGCTCAGGACGCCCCCTACAGAGCACCAGTAGAGAGGAGCATCTGACCAGACTGTTAGGGGGTGTTGGGTCCAGTGGATATGTGAGGGCACACAAGGTGACCAGGCTCAGGACGCCCCCTACAGAGCACCAGTAGAGAGGAGCATCTGACCAGACTGTTAGGGGATGTTGGGACTAGTGGATGTGTGAGGGCACACAAGGTGACCAGGCTCAGGACGGCCCCTACAGACCACCAGTAGAAAGGAGCATCTGACCAGACTGTTAGGGGGTGTTGGGACTAGTGGATGTGTGAGGGCACACAAGGTGACCAGGCTCAAGACGCCCCCTACAGACTACCAATAGAGAGGAGCATCTGACCAGACTGTTAGGAGGTGTTGGGACCAGTGGATGTGTGAGGGCACACAAGGCGACCGGGCTCAAGACGCCCTTGATAGACTAACAGTAGAAAGGATCGTCTGATCATCCAAAAAGTATGAGTAGCTTCAACTGTTTAGTTGTCCACCATTCACAGACAGGTGGCAAGATCGTTACACCTGGTGTCCATCTGAACAATTTCCTGGAGATTGGCTGAAGGACATTTGATTTCAGGGCGCCTATTATGTGTTCTGCCTTTTACACCCAGCCACCTTTGCATCTGTTTGCAGTGGTTTAGTGAAAGATGTAACAGGACACTACGGAGTGCAACCGGGTTGTCCTCAGTGACAAATCCAGGTTGAGTTTGGGTGCTGATGACAACCATGTTCGTGTCTATAGATTTTGAGGTTAGCGCCTCAATCCTGCCTTTGCTGTTGAGCGGCACACTGCCCCCTGCTGGTGTGCTGGTCTGGGGGCATCGCATGCAACAGTCGGTCCCCCCTACGGTAGTAGTAGTATGAGGGATAATAACAGCTCAGCGATATGTTCAGGACATCCTGCAGCCACATGTGTTCCTCTCATGGCGGCTTCCAGCAGGATAATGCTCGGCCGCACACACAAGGGGGTTACAGGAGCCCCCCACAACATTGTCACACTTCTGTGGCCGCCCGGTCACCAGACTTATCACCAATAGAACATGTATGGGACCATCTGGGCCCCCAACTTCAACAGCCTACGAGTTTGTACGTTGAATTCCGTTGCGGGATCCCACATGCTGAATCGGACCCGATCGTGTGCAGCCGGCCTTAATGACACTCAGATACAGAAATTTGATATTAATAGAAACAGAAACTCAAAAATTTTGTTGCACAACATCAAAAATGTCCCCCCCCCCCCCCCCCAGAGGTGTCCCTGTGACCCCCTTTGTCACCGGACACACATGGAGCCTGGAGTTCCTGCCACACACGTTGTAGTGGATCAGATGAACTGATGCAATGGCTTCTGGGATGCCACAGATCATGGTGGGCGGTACGGGGGGCCTGTAGATCTAATCACAAGGCGTAAGGTCTGGGTATGTGGTGGGCCGAGGAAGAATTTCAGTATCGTCACCACCGGCACGGCCGATCCACCTGTTTGTTAGTCGCCCTGTCTGGTTGGGATTCCCTGTTCTGGCTGTTGCAGAAGCCGTATCTGTAGCCTCTGGGTACGGGATTGTTTCCTCATGGAAGAAGAAGGGGACGCACACTTTCATACAGGTTATAGCGCAAAACACATCCACCTTGGGGGGAGTCTCCCGGATGCTCCACATAGAATGGTGGGTTCCCCTTCCCCACATTCTGACATCATGTGTTGATAAAGCATAAAAGCGCCAATCGTAAAGCGAAGTAATGGCAGCTTTGCGCACAATATTTAGGCGTCGGGACCAGTGGCCCATCTGACAGCGATGTCTCTCGTTCTCTTAGCGCTACTTTAACCAATCATTGTAGTCAGTCGTCTATCGCAGTTTATTAAATCCGCCGCCTCTCAGGTTATCACGTTCAGTTTTGGAAACTTTTCCATTAAATCCGTAGCTGCTCGCCGTCAGTCACACGGGGGCTCGTCCGCCGCTGACGCAGGCAGGAAGGCTGAAAGCTTTCAGTAATAATGATCGATAAAAAACGAAATATTATTCATAAATGTTAAATGATAGCAGAGAAGCTATTGATTTATAGGAGCGGCCCGCCCTGATCAGACCCGGACGCGCCCCCGTAAGACCAACTCAGTTAACCCTTATATATCAGGATTGCATCCTGGTCCTCTTTGGATGAAGCCCTACATTAGTGTTCCAGACCATAACGGGTTAATCTTAGGCTCACACGAGTATGTTGGTATAGCGTATAATACACTGTACCAATCTCCCATAGGCGGCCATGTTTCCACTCACACGAATTGCGCAAAATACGTACACAAGAAAAGTCACAGCATGTTCTATCCTGGCGTGTATTACGTGCGCAAACACGCCAAGATAGTGCATGGAGGTTGGCGGCTCGCAGCCGGTACGCAATGTCATTATGTACTAGCTGTGTGCCGCGTACGTATCCCTCGTAGCCAACACACTGTATATAGTCTATAGGGAATTGTTTCAAATCATAGGGGCAGATTTATAAACACCGCCTTAACCCCTTAATGACCAGACTGATTTGTTCCTAAAGGGCCAGACACCTTTTAGCCATTTTATGCATGCGGTGGTTTATTGCCCCCGATTTCTTTCTTGCGTCACCAAAATTCTTTTTGCTTCAGTTTCCTTTTTTTGTGACATTTAGGGCTATTTTAGGACCTTTTTTTTAGCTCTATTAGGGGTCATGTGTACAAAAAGTACTTTTTTTTTTCCGGGTTGTTCATCTTTAAAAGGAGTATATATATACGCTCAAGGAAAATACAGGATCGGGTTCCCCATTTTGTTTTGGATGTTTTGCTATATCGTTTGTATAGTCTCCCGTGGACAGGAGCCCTTAAGTGGACTTGGATAGCTGCAGCTACCCAATAGTAGTAATGCCCCCTCTCAGTGGCCCTATAGGAATTGTGTGCACCAAGTAGTAATAGTGGCCCCCATTGGTCCCAATATTAATAGTGGCCCCAGGAAAAAAAAATTATGGAATAACATATAAATACTGATGGTGCCAGACTCCTCTGGCCGCTTCCAAAATAATCAGGCACAGTAAATGAATAATAGTAGCTCTAGTCCGGTCGCCACTGATTATCACAGGTTCTGACCCCTCCTGGCGGCGCCTGCACCGCGTGTGCATGGGGTGCAGTAATGCAGACACTGGGGGGAGAGTTTAGTGGTCAGAGCCTGTGATCATCAGCAGCCCCAGTGCCCCCATTAGTAATAGCGGCCCCTAGTGATAGTAGTGCCCCTGGTACCTCCAGTGGAGCAGCAACCCCACCATGATGCAGTTTACCTTCCTCTGTAGCTCCGGTCTGGACGCTGTCCCTCTGTGTCCGAATCTCGTCATCAGCCACATAAAATGACGCGGTGGGCCGGATTGACCCCCCAACCTTTTTGTTTGACACATGGGATAAAAGCGATCAAATGATCACAATACAAGTCCGCTATAGGGACTAAAAAACGAAGAATAAGTGGAAAAAAATGTTCATTGATGTAAAAAAGGAAACTAAAAGCTAAAAAGAAAACTTCCCCATATTTATAATAAAAAATCAAAAGCAAGAAAAACCCAAACATTTCATACTGCTGCCTCAGTAAACGTCTGATACACCAAAATAACGTGTTACTTACCGCGCGGTGAACGTCACCAGGAAGAGAACGCGCCAGAATTATTTATGGTCCAAGAAAAAATGTAATAAAAAGTGATCAAAAATCATATGTCCTCCAAATAGGACCAATAGAAACAGCAGATCATTCCACCCCCAAAAAAACCCCCGCCCTCTTACAGCCCCGACGGCGGAAAGATAAAGCAGTCCTGCCTGTCAGAAGATCGCGGCAAAATATTTATTTTAAAGATATTTTACTTTTTTAAAGCAGTGCTAATGAAAAATAAATACATCTGGTGTCATAATCGCACGGACCCCCAAATAAAGTCATCGTGTCATTACTGCCAAGACAAGACCCCCCAAAGATGGCGAAACTGTGGGCTTTTACTTCACTTAGAAAGGGCTCATTCACACGGGCGTATGCGTCCTACACTGTGTACGCATTACAGCCCATACGCTGTGTTGGCAGGGAGCCGGCAGGGACTGCGTAGGGCGGCGATTGCGAGATGCGCAGTGTCATTTATTTTTCTTTTATTCCCCAATCTGTTCAGAGCGGGATATGTATTTTTACGTATTTGTATGGACAGCGTCTAGTATGTCGCCATTTCAAAGGTTGCATATGATATGTGGAAAAATAGCGCATGATGCGCTTTATTTCTCTTGGGTGTCGATATGCGGTGCGCACATGTAGGTGTGAATGGAAGAATGAAGATCCATTGACTTTCATTGCCCCCATTCACCGTGTCTTATGCAGTGTAAATATGCGTGCGCAATACGCGGTGACAATACGTCCGTGTGAATCAACCCACATTTTTCCAAGATTTCCAGCGCATTATATGGGGCTTTAAAAAGTGCCACTAAAAATGACAACTCTTCCTACAAAGAGGAAGCCCCCAGACAGCTGCGTCAATGGAAAAATAGGAGACTTTTTTTTAAACTGGGAAAATAAAAAATGAAAAAAAAAAAGGCCGTGTCGTTAAGGGGTTCTGTCACTAAAAAAGAAAAATTCTATACTTATCTATTCCTCTCCCCTTAGTCTACTTACCAGATCTTCACCTCCCTTATCTTCTCCTGTCTCCTGCAGTCCGGGGCTCACTTCACCTCCAGCTGCCTAATTCTTCTCCTTCCTGTGAGTTTACGTGCATTGGTTGGCAGTCTTCTGCTTGCCAACCAATGTACGTTATGTCACAGCCCACAGGCCAGCAGGAGGACTGCCTATCTTCTTCAGAGATTGCTCATGCAAGCTGTCTCTGTAATAGATTACAATTCCTTCCTAGGCAGTGAAGCTACAGCACAGGGATGTGACCTTCACTGACCCCATCGGAAGGAATTTGAGGAATGCAGCCTTCATAACAAGCTGCCCAGTGTGCGTTGAGGTGAGCCAGGACATTGCAAAAGCTCATCTAAGAGAAGATATACTAAGGAAAATGACAGGAAAGGAATAGGTAAGTATAGTTTTTTTTTTTTTGAAATGACAAAACCCCTTTAAGATTGATGGTGATGTAAAGGTGCTGGGGCTCTGATGTGACTTGCTGGCAAGTTCTGATTCAGAAAGAGAGTGGAGCCAATGATTTTCATTAAAGACTGTGGCTTATATGCCAAGGCATAACTACAAGGGGTGCAGGGGATGCGGTTGCACTCGGGCCCAGGAGCCTTAGGGGGCCCATAAGGCCTCTCTTCTCCATATAGGGAGCCCATGACTATGGATAAAGCATTATAGTTGGGGCCCTGTTACAGGTTTTGCATTGAGGCCCAGGAGCTTCAAGTTCTGCCTCTGATTGAACCGGCAGGATTCCCTAATCCTGGACTCTCAAGGTGCTTTTACACGGGCCGATAATCGCCTGGATTCCTAAAATGCAACGGGAATGTGAATGATTATCGCTCAGTGTAAATGCTGCTCCGAACAACAAGTGAGAAGTCGCTCGCTTCTCGTACATCATTCAGTTTCTGCATTTTTAAAAACCGACACTTATGAATGACTGCCTGCTTACTGAGAATGGAGGTGGTGGGCCAGAAGGGTCCGCGGCTGCTCCGCCTCCATTCACTGGCTATAATCATGCCTGTGTAAAAGCACTATTAATAACAGCCCCCACAGAGCCGTGTCCCCCATCACAACCCCCCTTCCGAGCCATGTCTACCCCCATCACAATCCCCCTTCCGAGCAATATCTACGCCCCATCACAACCCCCCTTTCGAGCAATGTCTACCCCCCATCACAATCCCCCTTCCGAGCAATGTCTACCCCCCATCACAACCCCCCTTCCGAGCAATGTCTACGCCCCATCACAACCCCCCTTCCAAGCTATGTCTACCCCCCATCACAATCCCCCTTCCGAGCAATATCTACGCCCCATCACAATCCCCCTTCCGAGCAATATCTACGCCCCATCACAACCCCCCTTCCGAGCAATGTCTACCCCCCATCACAACCCCCCTTCCGAGCAATGTCTACCCCCCATCACAACCCCCCTTCCGAGCAATATCTACGCCCCATCACAACCCCCCTTCCGAGCAATGTCTACCCCCCATCACAACCCCCCTTCCAAGCTATGTCTACCCACATCACAACCCCCCTTCCAAGCTATGTCTACCCCCACCATTGCAATCTGTCCTGCCCCTTCCAGTACTGCTGCCCTACAGCCCGCTCCTCCATCGCAGCACATTGATTACTGAGCGCTGTATGCCAATGATCGCTTTACTCCGCTGTGAAGGAAAGCACTCATTGGCTCATACAGCTGCCGTCAAACAGACATAGTCTGTAAGCGCTCATTATAGTCCCACCACAGCCGGCACCGGGGGTCTCCAGAAACATAGCTGGGCCGCAGGTTGTGCGCCCCTGGAAAAGGAAAAGAGGAAGCAAGGAAAAATCTAAAAACCAACAAGGTGCCTGATAAGTATCAGACAGGAGGCTGCACAGGGAAGTGAGTACAATATACAGAGGAGATGTCCACAATGTGACCGACAATCAAGTGGAGGGGGTCAGGGATGGAAAAATAATATGTTTTCACGGGAGTGGCCCTTTAAGAGTTACAATGTTACAGCATGAATAATAATATCATTGCTCCTCTAACAATGTTAAAGGTATTATTAAATGTCTGCAGTAGCGCCCAACGTCTCCTGACGTAAAGCAGACCAGGCCTTGAATGTCTTTTCCTCTTCTTCATAACGCTGTAGGTAAAGGCGGCAAGGCTGCCATCAAAGTGCGCCGAATTCCTGCTGCATCTAATTTATATAACAGACTCCCCATTATTACCACATCAAAACACGTCCACTAAGCTCCCATTTATTTTTGATGCAGCAAATTGTAACCAGAGCAAAGAGCAAACACATCGCTGTTTAAACAAACGGCGAAGAGTCACTCGCACACAAAGCTCTGAGAAAACATACAGAGCCTCAATGTTACCGCCGGAGATTATTTGTAGAACACCAAATATATTGTTGCAAGGATATTCATATCAATCTGCCGAGGCGCTTATTCACTGCGGGTCTGGTAGGGCTGCATGTCCATTCATTGTCAGAAGCAGTCACACCCAGAAGGAGTCGTCAGGAGCAAATGATACGTTCTGTCTGATTGTAACATTGATGTGATTACATATCAGAGCAAAAGGGTCATTTATGGTGGAGAAATGACCCCTAGTAGGGAGGCTCTAGTACCCTGTTGTACCACCTCTAGCTTGGATACAAGATGTGATACGGGGGGGGGGGCATGGAGGCTCTGTGTACCCTGTTGAGCCACCTCTAGCTTGGATACAAGATGTGATACAGGAGCATGGAGGCTCTAGTACCCTGTTGGGCCACCTCTAGCTTGGATACAAGATGTGATACAGGCAGGCATGGAGGCTCTAGTACCCTGTTGTACCCAGTCTAGTTTGGATACAAGATGTGATACAGGAGGGCATGGAGGCTCTAGGACCCTGTTGTACCGACTCTAGCTTGGATACAAGATGTGATACAGGTGGGCATGGAGGCTCTAGTACCCTGTTGTACCGCCTCTAGCTTGGATACAAGATGTGATACAGGCAGGCATGGAGGCTCTAGTACCCTGTTGGGCCACCTCTAGCTTGGATACAAGATGTGATACATACTGGCATGGAGGCTCTAGTACCCTGTTGGGCCGCCTCTAGCTTAGATACAATATGTGATATAGGTGGGCATGCAGGCTCTACTACCCTGTTGGGCCGCCTCTAGCTTGGATACAAGATGTGATATGGGAGGCATGGAGGGTCTAGTACCCTGTTGTACCTCCTCTAGCTTGGATACAAGATGTGATACAGATGGGCATGGAGGCTCCAGTACCCTGTTATAGTGCCTCTAGCTTGTATACAAAATATAATACGGGTGGGCATGGAGGCTTTAGTACCCACCTCTAGCTTGCAGCATATCTGTCCACATTTGCTGTAGCTGAGCCTCTAGATCATGCAGACTAAAAGACTGTCAAAGTTGGCATCCAAAATGGCCCGATATGTGTTTTTTGGTGATAAATCTGGTATCTGGTGGCCACAGAAGAGTGACAATGTTGTGGGGGCTTCCTGTGACCCCCTTGTGTGTGCGGCCGAGCATTATCCTGCTGGAAGCCGCCATGAGAGGAACACATGTGGCTGCAGGATGTCCTGAACATATCGCTGAGCTGTCATTGTCCCTCGCACCACTACTAGGGGGACCGACTGTTGTATGTGATGGCCCCCAGACCATCACACCAGCAGGGGGCAGTGTGCTGCTCAATAGCAGAGGCAGGATTGAGGTGCTCACCCCGAGGGCTCCAGAGGTCAGTGCCCAAACTATACCTCAATTTGTCACTGAAGACAACTGACTATTTAGTACACAATGTGCACTGCAGTGTGATTGGCCAGTGCTAATCACTTGGTCAGCACTGGCCAAACAGACAGCAGGTATAGTGCAATGGCAATCCAACACTACTACTGCATTATGGGTGATTAGGTAGTCTATCGACTGTGTCAGACATCTTGGATGGCCAAAAATAGGGCTCTGAACCAGTGAAACGAAGGGGCATTAGAGAAGAATAGCCCCCCCCCCCTCCACCCTCCAGTCCCGAGACAGAATTTTGCCCCTAAACCATAGGGATGCTTTTAAAAACAGAATTTTTGGTTAACTGAAGTTGATCCTGCAATGCGCAAAAAGTCTCATATGCTACATGGACTCATATACTTCCATATTCAAAGAGGTTTTCCCACGAAATTTAGCTCCATGTAGTCTTTGGTACAACCCACTTTATTGCTATGAGGAATGCATGGATCTGTCCATGATTGTATACACTTGTTACCAGATGGTGAGGCGTAAAGGTGCAATCGCACTGGTTAGAAGTATGTACTTAGGTTCCTGTACATGGTGCGTCACAGCCATGGGTCACGCATGTCTTTCATTGCTGTCAGGCTTATCCATACTTGCCATTGTTTGCAGTTGCAAGTACCAGTGCAGTTAGCTGTAACACGCCTGTTCTCCCCACGGCCGGGGATTCCCCATGCATTGGCTGATATATGGATGAGCACAGAAATGGATCAGGTGGATCGTATGGGTACCTAGAAGCACAAATCCCCCCCCCCCCTCCCATTTTAAGGAATGAGACCTTCCTCTTATGACTTCCCTGCTCTCTTATTATGTGATGCTTGCACCTTAATCTGTAATTCTGTAAAAATTGAAAGTGTTTTCTGGCTTCCTTAATTATTGCTAAAATTGTTCCCTTTTTTGGAAAATTTCACAAGATTTATTCAAAGATGACAACAATACACAAATGGAGAAAAAGCTTAGCAACATTTGGCAATGTGATGAAAGCGGGCGTTAAGTAATATTCCTTAAATAATTTTATTGTGAAGCTTTACATAACTTTGCTTTTAGGTTTCCAGTTTATTGAAAGGGTTTTTTTTGCATGATGCAAAGTGCACCGAGAGTATTAATAGGCTGCAGGCTCACATATATGAAGTGCTTATCCCATAGCAGGTTAAGGGAAGGGTTTGGTCATGAACTCACTAAAGTAGTGGAACATCTGGGCCACAACCGGTCTGACACTGGCTAAACCAACGTGTGGAGTCTAAGAAACCTTCCCATTCTTCACCCCTAAAGGGAATCTGCCACCATGAAATACTATAAGATGTAGATAGCAGAGAGATAAGATTACAAAGATGTAAGAAGAATATAATGCGGTCTGCAGAAACTGTAGGGCAAGGATCAGAAAAGCTAATAATGAATTGAGACTTGCAACATAGGCCAAAAGCAATAAAAAAAAGGGGGTCAAAGGCAAAAGGAAAGTCAAAGATGCTGTAGGATGTTTACAAGATGAAAATGGTGAATTGGTTAAGAATGATGTTGAGAAGACCGAACTTTTAAATTCCTATTTTGTATCTGTTTTCTCTCAGAAAGTAGATGGAACATCAACTGATCTTACCTGTACTATTGGGGAATACAAGAATACAGACTGTCTATAAGCAGAGAGATGGTGAGGGAACACTTAGCTAACTGAAATGAATTCAAGTCTCAAGATCCAGATGAATTACATCCTAGGATACTAAAGGAAGCAGCAGAGGTAATTGCTGAGCCACTCACCATAATCTTTGAAAATTCCTGAAGAACAGGAGAAGTCCCAGAAGATTGGAAAAGGGTAAATGTTGGCCCTATCTTCAAAAAGGAAAGAAGGTGGATTCAGGAAACTACAGGCCTGCGAGCCTGACTTCTATACCAGGAAAGATCTCTGAACAGATTATTAAGCATCATGTATGCAAGTACTTGGATGAAAATGGAGTAATTAACCAGAGCCAGCATGGGTTGGTAAAAAGTCATGCCAGACGGATCTATTTCCTTCTATAACAGAATCACCGACTGGGTTGCTCAGGGAAATGCAGTGGATATAATATATCTTGACTTTAGTAAAGCATTTGACAAAGTATCTCATACCATACTTATTGAAAAAATGACCAAATCTGAGATTGACAAGGAACTGTTAGGTGGATTCACAACTGGCTGAGTGATCGTACTCAGAGTGGTCATAAATGGCTGCACATCCAAGTGGAAGAATGTATCAAGTGGGGTACCGCAAGGCTCTGTCCTAGGCCCAGTGTTGTTTAACATTTTTATAAATGATCTGGAGGAGAAAATTGAGAGGAAACTGATCAAATTACACAGTGCTAGGAGGGATAGATATAGAAATGCTTGAACAGTGGGTGGTGACTAACAGAATGGTATTTTACAGAGAAATACAAAATCCTACATTTGGGCAAGAAAAATGAAAAAAATGCATACAGAATTGGAGAGATTGGGCTAAGCAAAAGAAAATGTGAAAAAGACTTGGGTATACAAATAGATCATAGACTGAACATGAGTCAACAATGTGATGCAGCAGCCAAAAAGGCAAACACAGTTCTGATTTGTATTAAGAGAAGCGTAGAGTCTAGATCACATGAGGTCATTATCCCCCTCTACTCTTCCTTAGTCAGACCTCATCTGGAATACTGTGTCCAGTTCTGGGCACCCCACTTTAAAAAAGACAGAGACAAACTGGAGAAAGTTCAGAGAAGAGTTCCCAAGATGGTGAGCGGTCTGCAAATCATGTCCTATGAGGAACAGTTAAAGGATCTGGGAATGTTTAGCTTGCAGAAGAGAAGGCTGAGAGGAGACTTAATAGCTGTCTACAAATATCTGAAGGGTTGTCACAGTGCAGAGGGATCAGCCCTATTCTCATCTGCACAAGGAAAGACTAGAAGCAATGGGATGAAACTGAAAGGGAGGAGACACAGATTAGATATTAGACAGTGAGGGTGATCAATGAGTGGAACAGGTTACCACAGGAGGTGGGGAGTTCTCCTTTAATGGAAGTCTTCAGAGGCTGGACAGACATCTGTCTGGGATGATTTAGTGATCCTGCACTGAGCAGGGGGTCGGACCCGATGACCCCGGAGGTCCCTTCCAACTCTACCATTCTAGGAGTCTATAATTACATGGTTGGAATCTCTTCTGTTATCCATACAATACAGTAGTTCATGGCCACTCTGCATGCTGACAGTTCTCCCTAACTCCGTCACAGAGGTATGGACTTCCCCAGGTCCTGGGATAATCACCAATTAACACTGGAAGTGTTGTAGAGGACACAGTAACTTGAGCTTCAGGCACGGTCCGGTGGATCATCCTCTCTTTGAATATGATATTGTATTGCAGGATTGCTGCGGGAAAACAACAGAACGCTGATGTGACATACAGGGGGGATGCAGCCAACAGTGCGGAGCAAGACTGCAGCCCTAACTACCAAGTGATGCAGTGTAATATACTCCTTTTACTAAGATTGCTCTACATAAAAGTTATAGTAGAGAATGGAGGCCAAATTGACTTTAACTTCCCTTCGGTTAAGACTTCTTACATGCTGCATATGAAGTGTTCTGAGGTTTCCGTTGGGAGGATCGCTGCCAGAAACCTCAGATGTGTTCGTTTAATGGATGCCACTTAGTGGCATCCGTCACCCACAGGCTGTCATTGGGGTGTATGGATCTACTTACCATACGCTCCAGGAGCTTTCCACATGCATAAGGTAAAAGTGCAAAATGCCCAACGGTTCCTTTACGTGAGGTGATTATTGCCCAAATCATGGCTTGAAACAGCGAATTCGGTTGATAGTCGCTCAGTATAAAGTGGCTGCCGACTGGGAACTGGGCGAGTATTCACTCACATGGCGGAGTCACTTGGGTTTTAGCAGAACGTAAAAACAAGCAACTATCGGCCGGTGTAGAAAAGGAGTCGCTCAGTCTTGGAGCAACTTCCTGTTCGCCGTGAATGGAGGCGGCAAGACAGAAGAGATTCCCAGCTCGCCTTCCTTCCATTCACTGAACCTCAGTCATTCCTATGTGAAGCGCAGCAGTGATGGTCGCTGGGAAGCCTATCCGGCACTAATGCCCCGACAGGCATCCTGTGTGATGGGAGCTTTACTTACTAAACCGGTTGAATCCAAGCTGATCGACCGGCCGGTTCCTTGCTTTATTAGATGAGTTTCGTTACAGAAGTATGTTAGAGAATTGCTGAATATGCAGTTCCCAAATATAGAAGAGAAAGTTCTGATGTCATCGTCCAGGGGACATCATGTCACAGACGCCCTACAGTTTACTTGCTGACTATGTGTTTCCTGACATTTTCCTTATTGTTTCGGATTCCTTGTGTTCTGACCCAGTTTGTCTAACTCCACCTTGAGCTGATCTCCCACTTAGTAACCTTTGCCCTTAACGCCGGATCTTACCTCCTGCTACTGATTCCTAGACCTGATGCCAGATAGCTATGACTGAACCAGATCTGCTTGGACAGGTCTCTGATCTGTAACCTGGCCATCTATTGGGCCATCTACTCAGGACTGCAACTTGGGTATTTAAAGGGCATCAGTGGAGTTTGTTCCCTCGGTGTCAGCACTGGAAGGCGCCGCTCAAGACATTGAGCAGTGCTGCTAAGTAGTCCATCCATTCTTCATTCCTTCCCACTCACCCCATTCAGCTGACGGCTGTTCCTCCTGACTCCGCTAAACACAAGTATCCTTGACTGACCATGTTTGTCTTTTCCATGAGGAATAAGCCCCTGCCAGGCTCCAATATGTCAATACTTCTTTCCCCTGACATCTGCAGTCGGGACGACAGTTGGGATGACCCCATACACATTATGTAGTTCTCTGACCCTGTGGGGTTCGGCTTGGCAATGCTTCCTTATGCAGCTCTTCTTCACAGTTTTGAAGCTTTTACTTGAAAACCATCTTGGGACCTCAAGGTGCGCTCTTCAGCAAATACTAACAGAGTCCGTTATACTGTTGACAAAGACAATGGTGTCACCCAGTTGTCAGTTTATACATTCGCTGAGCTCTTAGAACAAGTTCCAGCATTGTTATATCATGGCAAATACAAGAATTTACTAAAATGGATCTTAAAGGAGGATGGCCGAGTCCTTTCTTTACCTCTTCCTGACATGCATCATACATGCATCTTGGTTGGGTATCCGTGTATGGAGCGTGCTCAGGGCTTCAGCCCTTTCAATAATTGGCAGATGTCCGCCATCTTTTTCAACTGACACCCACCTGCAATAGCTGCAATTGGAGTTAATGCCCTGATTGACATTCAGGGGTCCCAAACAGCCCTCCTATGATGAGGTCACGAGGTGCCATCTGGGTGTCATGGTGCCTGGGTACTTCTGAAGGAGCATAGGGCTGCGATGAGTTAGTGCCTAAAAACGAGCTTGTGGCTCATCTTAATAGAACTCGTTAAGCTCCATTTGCATGGGACGACTGTTGGGCAAATGATGCTCGACACTCGTCCCTGCATGTACTCGCTCCTGTGCTGTTGCATGGGAGCGAGTACTGTTGGCTCGCAGCTGGACGGCTGGAGGAGAGATTCCTTTCCCCGCTCTCCCTCGCCCCTCTCCATTCACCTAACACAGCAGTCGTTCAGTACTGACCGCTGCTGTTTACACTGAACGATCAGCGTTCATCTTAGCTGCATAAAATCCTGAACGCTGATCATTCAATGGCCGTTGTATTATGCCTCCAGTTTCGTTGGCTGCTTCCAGTCTCACCAGCGGCCACTGGCCCACTTGACCCTGTCCCCCTCGCGGCTCTCCAGGCGCTCCGGCAGGCTTCCATGCTGGCTTCAGCATTGAAACACCATTCTCTTTTTGGTAATGTGCGTTGAATACCCAGCCTCGAGGAAGAGAATGCTGTGATTGGCTGAGGAGTGTCATGGCTCAGCCAATCACAGCCAATCATCAAGTTCCGTCTGTGATTGGCTCAGGCTGTGGTATTTAACCGACATCAGGAAGAGAATGCTGTTTCAGCGCTGAAGCTGACACAGAAGCTTGCCGGAGCGCCTGGAGAGCAGGGAGAAGGACGGGGATGCTACCTGTGAGGTGAGTAACTTTTTTTTTCATGTAGTCTAGCTAGGACTTTTTTGGGGGGAGGGCTTATGTTTCAAGCCTCTCTCACCCCCGAAAATTGAAATGTCTAGAATGAAGTCATTGGATTTACTTTGATTCCTATGGAAATAATTGCCTTTAGTTTCATTGGTTTCAAGTTTGGCCGATTGCTTTCAGACGGATTACCAACGAAACTAGAGGTTTGACTGTAGTACTAAATGTAAGCAAGCGATATAAATATGATATCGCTGTAATCATACCGACCCACAGAATAGAGATAACTTCATTTTCCCTGCACCATGAAGGAAACGTGGGGAGGAAAAAATAAAATGAGAAAACGAAAAAGGGCTGCAGCATGAAGGGGTTAAAGAGTGCCACTACGTGAACAGGAGGGGGGGGGGGGGGGGGGAGTAATTGTATTGAAGCTTTCTCTTTATTTCGCCCATTTTAGACGTTTGTTCTTTGTTCCCCCTTTTCTAATCTTAACATCAAGGTGACCAATTGCAGAGGGTATAATTGGTACTTCCTCATATTGACCCCTTTGCAATCAGCAGTGGCTGAAACTTTACAGCAGGCAGCGGGAAAGAGAACTAAGCCCAGAGTGTCTCAATCTTGGGTGTGCTACAAGACAACTAAAACATTGTGCAGCCGAGACGGAAGAAGAACTATTATAAGAATCTCTTTATTATATTTTACTCTAAATCTTTTAAGGAAGCAAAGTATGACCGCAGCCACGGGGCTTGGGGGTAACTTGTGTGAGTAGAGGGGTATTTGGCTTAGGAACATTGGTCTAAATACCTTAGAGCCCCGTGTGGCACAGAGTGTTAGGGCAGCAGAAATGAGGTCCTAAGTGCTCGCTCACGACCTGAAGGTTGCGAGTTTAATCCCCACAGGGTTCAGGTCAGAGGTGTAACTTGAAGCTCCTGGCCCCAATGCAAAACCTGTAACAGGGCCCCTAACTATAATGCTTTATCCATAGTACTGGGCTCCCTATATGGAGAAGAGAGGCCTTATGGTCCCCCTAAGGCTCCTGGGCCCGGGTGCAACCGCATCCCCTGCATCCTCTATACTTACGCCAGTGCTTCAGGTAGCGGCTCAAGGTTGACTCATCCTTACAAGGTCAGTAAAATATGCACCCAGCTTGGTGGTGGTGGTGGGGGGGGGAATAAATAAATTACCTGAATAAGTTGGCGCTATACAAATAACAAGATTTATTTAAGTAACCATACTACACGGTGACTCCATGCACTGTTAACTTGTCACACACTGATATAACTTTGTGCTAAATATGGAGGCAGCACCTGGGGTCCCCACTTTTCACCCTTTCACCCCTCCAATTGGAATTTGATCTATGTTTCTGGTTCCCGAGGCCATTTTTTGAATTAGTAGTCTCAGTTATGTGGCAGGTGATGCTACACAAGACCAAGGTGTTGTACCTGAGGGTACAAACAGAGATGAAACTGTGAGACTTAGCGGAGGTCAAGGCTGGCAGCCTAAATTTAAAGGGTATATACAGTGCTTGACTACTGACGGCTTATCTGCAGGACAGGCCACCAATAGTAGAGACCTGCCAATCAGCTGTTCATTGAACAAGTGTCTTGTACACTGAGCTGATTTCTGTATGAAGCAGATAGCTCCGTTCTCATAGCTGTGGCGAGGCATGGTATTACATGCAAACTTACCGTTGAAGTGCATGAGAACTTGTCATGTAATAGCAAGCCTGGCCACTGCAGTGAGAACAGAGCTGTCTGCTTCCTGCAGAAATCAGCTCAGTGCATGAGCAGATAAGCCCAGCAAACAGCTAATGAATGGTGGTCCCTGGCAGAAAATCTCTGCTAATCTACTATTGATTGCCTATTCTAAGGATAGACCATTAGTAATTTACAATTGGACAACTAATAATAATAATAATAATAATCTTTATTTGTATAGCGCCAACATATTCCGCAGCGCTTACATAGACGGGGGGAACACAGAAAGACAAAATACAAACAATTCCGAACCACGGTTACATATAGTAATCAGTTGATGGAAACAATAGGGGTGAGGGTCCTGCTCCAACGAGCTTACATACTACAAGTAATGGGGTGATACAGAGGGTAAAGGGGCTGGAGATGTGCACAGTATGGCGAGGTGGAGAGTGAGCGATGCTATACACATAGACAATGGTCAGACATTTAGCCGTGTGACGGCAGAAACGGTGTGACTGCAGGAGCGGTTTATGATGGCTAGCAGGGATTGCAGTCAGTAGGTCAGGGAGCATGTTATCAGGCGGAGTATAGAGGGGTTTGTTTAGGGAATGCGGTATGCCTCCCTGAAGAGGTGCGTTTTTAGAGCACGCCTGAAATTCTGCGAGTCCTGGATTGCTCGGGTAGCCTTTGGTAGTGCGTTCCAGAGGACCGGTGCTGCTCTGGAGAAGTCTTGGAGGCGGGAATGAGAAGTTCGAATGAAAGGGGCACTCAGTCTGGTTTCATTAGCAGAGCGGAGAGCCCGGGCTGGGTGATGGATTGAGATGAGGGAGGCGATATAGGGGGGCGCTGCGCTGTGGAGGGCTTTGTGGATGAAGGTAGCGAGTTTGAATTGAATTCTGTATTTAATGGGCAGCCAGTGCAGTGACTGGCACAGGACAGAGGCGTCCGAGTAGCGGCTGGACAGGAAGATGAGCCTGGCTGCCGCATTCAGGATGGATTGGAGGGGGTAAAGTCTGATGCAGGGGAGGCCGATCAGCAACGAGTTGCAATAATCGATCCTGGAGTGGATGAGGGCAACAGTAAGCGTTTTTAACGTCTCCACAGTGAGAAAAGAGCGGATTCTTGCGATGTTCTTGAGGTGCAGCTGACATGTTCGGGCCAGAGATTGGATGTAGGGGGTAAAGGAGAAATCAGAGTCAAATATGACCCCAAGGCAGCGGGCGTGTTGTCTAGGAGTTATGGTGGCGCCACACACTGAGATGGAGATGTCAGGATGAGGGCGGTTAGTGGAGGGTGGAAATACCAGTAAGTCAGTTTTAGAGAGGTTTAGTTTTAGGAGTCAGACAACTGAGTCAGAGCTGGCAGCTGGCAGAGAGAAGTCCAATAAATGTAGCCGAGGTCAAGGATAAAGAAGGTAGGAATAAGCAGGAGCCAAAAAAAAAATGGAGAACACACAATACTGATATGGCATAACAACAAGTGGAGCCAAATTGCTTAAGTATCCTCCTTAGGAAGGGGATGCCTGATATGGCCAGGACTGTGTGCGGATAGGCTGGGGAAAGACTAGCAGGATGCATGCTGACTATTTAAGTATGGGGGCGGGTGCCTGCATGTACCCTATGGGCAGAGGCTAGACACTGGAAGGTGGGAAGAATGTGGCATTTGCCGCATGAGGGAGTATGAACAGCAGCCAACCGTGGCAACAGCAACAGGGGCAGGTGAGCCAAGTTGGCAGCCACAGTGTGTGCCGTGACAGCACTACTGTCAGTACTAGTGCCACCCAATGTAGATGCCGTCATACAGTTATCAGATAACAGCTCTGTCTATAATCTAATAACAGTGTGTCATGGGATCATGTTTCATATATGTGTTTGCAAGGTGAATGCAAGTTAGTTAGTCTTCCTGCAGAAGTTAGTAAGTGAGGAGTCTGCAAGTCAGTTGGGGTGAGCCGAGTCTGCAAGTGGGTGAACCCCACAGACACGGATTGGTCTGTGTGTGGACAGAATGGAAGAAGCTGAGTGATTCCCTTCTGCTTGGCCTGGGACCAGCTTACCCAGGATATGCCAGTGTTACCCCTAAGCACTGAGTGAGAGTGAGAGAAGCAGCCATGCAGCATTGAGTGCCTTTTTCCTGATGTGTGTGTTGACCGGTAGAGAGCTGGAGAGAGAAGAAGAGTGGTCAGGAACAGAACCCCACAGATAACTAGGACTGTGGACTTGTCTGTCATCCTGTGAATGCTCCCTGTCACACCACCTTTGTGTTTGCACCGTTATCCTGCTGGCGTATGTAAAGTCGGACTGTATATAATTTTACTGCAAGTAAACGAGCTTGACCGGCCGTTGTTCATTTTGCTCATAACGTTATCCCTGTGTGTGGACTATCGGATTTTCAACTACTGAATTCACCACTGAGGATGGAACGGTGGCGTCACGAGTGACAAAGGACTTAAGGTAAACCGCGTATTGGGTTACCCTGTGAAACTTCCCCAGAAGTAACTTGATCAGATCCCATGTGACCCACAGGGAATGAGATGGTAGAGCCCCGTGACAAGGCCTCATCTACCCCGCTATCTCCTCGGGTGTGGGCCCGCTCCTCGGATGCTGCAGGGCAGAGCTTATGGCATCACGAACTGGATGATTCCTGCAAGCCTGTTCTTCAAAGATGGAGAAGAAGTGCCTTCCACCACCTTTCCAGACCCGGAGAAGACGTTGTGTGCCTGCGTCTGAATTTATACAGTTTTGTGGTTATCCAGCCCTCTAAGCCCTCTGAGAGAAGTTATTGGAGAAACAAGGCTGAGCTACCTGCAGAAAAAAAATGCAGTGAAAGGATAAAGACTCTTTACCTAAGTCCCACTCTTATGTCTCCAGGATGTGTTATACCCTGAGATGGGGAAATGTTGAACTATTGGACCCAGATGAAATGGCTAACCTCCATTTTATGACTGTTAGCAAAGAAGACAACATAGAGCCACAAAATGGCGCCCAGGCTTCTTCATCACCCTGTACTTTGGAGCCCGCGAAAATTTCCCACCACAAAGTTCTCACGTGGCTGAGGAAAAAGGAGGGGAGGATCGCCCCTACCACGGCGCAGTGGATAGTGCAGAAGACCACCCAGGGAAGGAGTCACCACTGCAGGTGAGTGAACCGCTTTATCTTTCGCTTGAGACCAGCATGAGCCACCCCCTAAGGCAAGATGGCAGCTAAAGTCCTTATAGGAGTTCCTGCCAGATACCCTCCGTCTAGACCTCGCTTTATTGGGGTGACGAGCCTGAGCTCCAGGGATTGGTTTCACCACCTTCGCCTGCATCTCCACCTCCAGTGGACCGCCTGAGGAAGCCTTCCAGATGGAGGCTATCCTGCGCAAGGATGCCCCTTCTTCTCCTACGCCTGCCGCGGGGGAGCAACTCTGGAGGCCACAGCGATACCGTGCTGGGGACAGTTTTGTGGAGAGCCGGTACCCCCCCCCCCATCAAACAGAACCCCATAGATAACTAGTACTGTGGACTCATCTGTCATCCTGTGAATCCTCCCTGTCACACCACCTTTGTGTTTGCACTGTTATCCTGCTGGCATATGTAAAGTTGGACTGTACATAGTTTTACTGCAAATTAACAAGCCTGACTGACCATTCACGATTTCGCTCATAACGTTATCCCTGTGTGTGGTCGCGTATTGAGTTACCCTGTGAAACTCCCCCAGCAGTAACATGGTCGGGTCCCGTGCTACCCCCAGGGGAGGAGATGGTAGAGCCTCGTGACAAGGCGTCATCTACCCCGCTATCTCCTTGGCTGTTGACCTACTCCTCAGACGCTGCAGTGGCAGTTCTCATTACCTTCTTCACAGTAGGTATGGACTTCCCCAGATCCTGGGGTAGTCACCAAATAACACTGGAAGTGCTGTAGAGGACACAGTAACTTGAGCTTCCGGCATGGTTCTGTGAATTTCCCCCTCTACCCTGCCTTAGTCAGACCTCATCTGGAATACTGTGTCCAGCACCCCACTTTAAAGAAGATATAGTCAAACTGGAGCAAGTTCACAGAAGAGTTCCCAAGATGGTGAGCGGTCTGCAAATCATGTCCTATGAGGAGCAATTAAAGGATCTGGGAATGTTTAGCTTGCAGAGGAGAAGGCTGAGAGGAGACCTAATGGCTGCCTACAAATATCTGAAGGGCTGTCACAGTGCAGAGGGATCAGCCCTATTCTCATCTGCACAAGGAAAGACTAGAAGCAATGGGATGAAACTGAAAGGGAGGAGACACAGATTAGATATTAGACAGGGAGGGCGATCAATGAGTGGAACAGGTTGCCACTGGAGGTGGGGAGTTCTCCTTCAATGGAAGTCTTCAGAGGCCGGACAGACATCTGTCTGGGATGATTTGGCAGGGAGTTGCACCCGATGACCCTGGAGGTTCCTTCCAACTCTATCATTCTATGATTCTATGAACTTTGTGCAAATCTTATCAATCTGCCATCTATTGTTTTGGGTTGCTATGTTTGCAGTTCATGTAAGTTTATGCAATTATTATTTTGCAGTTTGCTGAAATCTTTGATCACTGTGCGATGAACTACATTGTATTGCAAACAACTGCTGTGTGGGGTAAGTGTACATAGACATCGGCACCTCCACCCTATATTTAGGACTTTGTGAGCTTCGAGCACAAGGAATATGTAACAATGGAAAGAGGAAGCTTCTTATCAAAGATTTCAACATCAACACATAAGAAAGAGGAAATAAAGCAAAAATGCAAGTTTCTTCCTTTTGTTATAACATTTACCAATCCCTTATGGACGTATTCCCGTATGTTTGTGATAAGTGGTATTTTGCTTCTCTAGAATCGAATTAAAAGTAATCGTTCACAGAAGAATTAAAAAACGGTCAGAAACTAAAAAACAATCACCCTTTGTAATGGATTCTCAGTATTCCCTCTACAGTCCCATCCTGGTGGAGCCGACAATGTACTTTATCTACCCTACGCCCGGCTACAGCCCTGGTTGTGCCATGATGTTTGATTAGGGAAACTGGAGTGCGAAGCGTGGGAAGAACCTACAGGGTCTCCATGCAACAAAGCCGAGCGCCAACCGCTTATACCACAACAATGGGGCATTCTAGAGACGGGATGAACAGTAGCCACCGTGGGCAGGAAGGAAAGCAAGTGGATCCTTGACCAGACCTTATTCACATCTCGTCATTCACTACGTCCAAGGCTTCAATCATGGATTACGTCTGAAGAAGGCATTCGGCTGGGGTCTGGATGAGACCATTCATTTCTGTTGCTGAAACAGAGACTAATAGGTCTGCAGGGTTCCATTTGTGTTCAGCATTTGGAGCCAAAAGGAAAAACATGGTGGACCACGTGGGATCTTGGGATGCCTCTGCATAGAATAACATAGTTTACATCTATACCCTTAACCCCTTAGTGACCGGGCCTATTTACACCTTAAAGGGGTAGTCCGAGTTATTATTGGCAATGGAGAGATGTAGTGGACACACAATACTCACCTTCTGCTGCTGTGATGCCCCCCCCCCCACCGCTGCACCGGTCTTCTGTTTACAAGTTACATAGGTTGTTTACTCACGTGACCTCTGTAGCCAATAGAAGACCTGACAAGGACGTCACTGATGACACCCCGTAAACCTGCCGAGGCTTCTACATCAAAGGCCCACGTGGTAGGTTTATGGGACGTGATCAGGCCTTCTGAACAGGTGATGTCACCTGACAGATGCCACGGCGAAGGACCGCCGAAATGGTGATCTGGCAACGCAGTGAGTATATTAATTTTATATAGTTTTGGGCACGGGGGGGTGGGGGTGGGTCTAAAGCTATATAAAATAAATAACTTGGAAAACCCCTTTAAACAGCCATAACTTTTTTCTTGTAGACTTGCCATATGAGGGCTTGTTTTTGCTGGACAAGTTGTATTTTTTAATGTGTTGTATATCCTAAGGGGATGGAAAGAAGACACTGATATTCCACCATGGCTTATCACTGTGCGATAAAAGAACATGAAGATGTTCCTCACTGAATCAGCACTATCAGGCCGGGCTCAAACCGCGTGAGTCACACAGGGATTTACTGCTGTGGAGCTGGCCGGCCTATTGGGGCGTATGGCAGCTGTATCTCATATCTCATGCACGTATCTCACACAGGTATCTCTCGCACGTATCTCACGCACGTATCTCTCGCACGTATCTCACACATGTATCCCACGCACGTATCTCACACACGTATCTTGCACAGGTATCTCACACAGGTATCTCACGCATGTATCTCACACACGTATCTCACACACGTATCTCACACACGTATCTCACACACGTATCTCACACACGAAAACTCACGCATGTATCTCACGCATGTATCTCACGCACGTATCTCACGCACGTATCTCTCACACGTATCTCACACACGTATCCCACGCACGTATCTCACACACGTATCTCACACACGTATCTCACACACGTATCTCACACACGAAAACTCACGCATGTATCTCACGCATGTATCTCACGCACGTATCTCACGCACGTATCTCTCACACGTATCTCACACACGTATCTCACACACGTATCTCACACACGTATCTCACACACGTATCTCACGCACGTATCTCACACACGTATCTCACACACGTATCTCACACACGAAAACTCACGCATGTATCTCACGCATGTATCTCACGCACGTATCTCACGCACGTATCTCTCACACGTATCTCACACACGTATCTCACACACGTATCTCACGCACGTATCTCACGCACGTATCTCACGCACGTATCTCTCGCACGTATCTCACACACGTATCCCACGCACGTATCTCACACACGTATCTTACTCAGGTATCTCACACAGGTATCTCACGCATGTATCTCACACACATATCTCACACACGTATCTCACACACGTATCTCACACATGTATCTCACGCACGTATCTCACGCACGTATCTCTCACACGTATCTCACACACATATCCCACGCACGTATCTCACACACGTATCTTGCACAGGTATCTCACACAGGTATCTCACGCATGTATCTCACACACGTATCTCACACACGTATCTCACACACGTATCTCACACACGTATCTCACGCACGTATCTCTCGCACGTATCTCACACACGTATCCCACGCACGTATCTCACACACGTATCTTACTCAGGTATCTCACACAGGTATCTCACGCATGTATCTCACACACGTATCTCACACACGTATCTCACACACGTATCTCACACACGTATCTCACGCACGTATCTCACGCACGTATCTCTCGCACGTATCTCACACACGTATCCCACGCACGTATCTCACACACGTATCTCACACAGGTATCTCACGCATGTATCTCACACACATATCTCACACACGTATCTCACACACGTATCTCACACATGTATCTCACGCACGTATCTCACGCACGTATCTCACGCACGTATCTCTCACACGTATCTCACACACATATCCCACGCACGTATCTCACACACGTATCTTGCACAGGTATCTCACACAGGTATCTCACACACGTATCTCACACACGTATCTCACACACGTATCTCACACACGTATCTCACACACGTATCTCACGCATGTATCTCACGCATGTATCTCACGCACGTATCTCACGCACGTATCTCTCACACGTATCTCACACACGTATCCCACGCACGTATCTCACACACGTATCTTACTCAGGTATCTCACGCAGGTATCTCACGCATGTATCTCACACACATATCTCACACACGTATCTCACACACGTATCTCACAAACGTATCTCACACACGTATCTCACGCACGTATCTCACGCACGTATCTCTCGCACGTATCTCACACACGTATCCCACGCACGTATCTCACACAGGTATCTCACACAGGTATCTCACACAGGTATCTCATGCATGTATCTCACACACGTATCTCACACACGTATCTCACAAACGTATCTCACACACGTATCTCACGCACGTATCTCACGCACGTATCTCTCGCACGTATCTCACACACGTATCCCACGCACGTATCTCACACAGGTATCTCACACAGGTATCTCACACAGGTATCTCATGCATGTATCTCACACACGTATCTCACGCACGTATCTCACGCACGTATCTCACGCATGTATCTCACGCACGTATCTCGCGCACGTATCTCACGCACGTATCTCACACACGTATCTTACACACGTATCTCACACACGTATCTCACACATGTATCTCACACATGTATCTCACGCACGTATCTCACACATGTATCTCACGCATGTATCTCACGCACGTATCTCACGCACGTATCTCTCGCACGTATCTCACACACGTATCCCACGCACATATCTCACACAGGTATCTCACACAGGTATCTCATGGATGTATCTCACACACGTATCTCACACATGTATCTCACACATGTATCTCACACACGTATCTCACACATGTATCTCACACATGTATCTCACACATGTATCTCACGCACGTATCTCACGCACGTATTTCTCGCACGTATCTCACACACGTATCCCACGCACGTATCTCACACACGTATCTTACACAGGTATCTCACACAGGTATCTCACGCATGTATCTCACACACATATCTCACACATGTATCTCACACACGTATCTCACACACGTATCTCACACATGTATCTCACACATGTATCTCACGCACGTATCTCTCGCACGTATCTCACACACGTATCCCACGAACGTATCTCACACAGGTATCTCACACAGGTATCTCATGCATTTATCTCACACATGTATCTCACGCACGTATCTCACGCACGTATCTCACACACGTATCTCACGCACGTATCTCACGCAGGTATCTCTCGCACGTATCTCACGCACGTATCTCTCGCACGTATCTCACGCACGTATCCCACGCACGTATCTCACACAGGTATCTTACACAGGTATCTCACACAGGTATCTCACGCATGTATCTCACACACGTATCTCACACATGTATCTCACACACGTATCTCACACACGTATCTCACACACGTATCTCACACACGTATCTCACGCATGTATCTCACGCACGTATCTCACGCACGTATCTCTCGCACGTATTTCACACACGTATCCCACGCACGTATCTCACACAGGTATCTCACACAGGTATCTCATGGATGTATCTCACACACGTATCTCACACGTGTATCTCACACACGTATCTCACACACGTATCTCACACATGTATCTCACGCACGTATCTCACGCACGTATCTCATGCACGTATCTCACACATGTATCTCACGCACGTATCTCACGCACGTATCTCATGCACGTATCTCACACTTGTATCTCACACACGTATCTCACGCACGTGTCTCATGCACGTATCTCACACACGTATTTCACACACGTATCCCACGCACGTATCTCACACAGGTATCTCACACAGGTATCTCATGGATGTATCTCACACACGTATCTCACACGTGTATCTCACACACGTATCTCACACATGTATCTCACGCACGTATCTCACGCACGTATCTCACGCACCTATCTCATGCACGTATCTCACACATGTATCTCATGCACGTATCTCACGCACGTATCTCATGCACGTATCTCAAACTTGTATCTCACACACGTATCTCATGCACGTATCTCATGCACGTATCTCAAACTTGTATCTCACACGCGCTGTTATGTGCAGTCTTCCTGTTTTCTTACTTTGGATTTCCCACTCTGTTGCTTCAGAGCAGCGCACATCAACATTGCGTGTGGGCAGCATTGATTACACGCCATAGAGAACAATGGTTTCTCTTGCACGTTAAACGCAGCAAATTAGAACATGCTGCGCTCTTTTTTGCACCCACGTATTACACAATGCATGCATGCGAATGTAACAGAGTAAGGCAAAGTATTTGATTGCATGCGAACTACCGCATATCCCACATGCGTACATCATGCAGGAAACACGCGGTAAACGTACGGTGGTGTCAGCGCGGCTGCACACAGACACCACGCTTGTATCGTTTTTTATGTGTTACTACTTTTGCACACTAAAAATACTTTTAAAAATGTAATTTCGCCATCACAAGGTCCTCCGCATGATTACATCCTCATCAGCAGAGCGGTAGGAGGATTGGCTTTTGCGGAACAACCTGTAGTTTTTGATGGAACCATTTTGGGGTTCATATGGCTTTTTGATCACTTTTTTTTTTTTTTGGGGTGTTACATTAGGATTAGCAGAAAACATCAATTCCGGATTTTTTTTAGTTTTTTTATTTGCTACGACATTTACTGTGCAGCATTTTAACTCCATCCTGAGGGTCAATAAGATTATGGTGAAACCACAAGAATATGCAGTATATATGTTTTAATTTTTTACTTCTTTTGTAAAATAAAAACAATTTTTAAAGAAAAGTTATATTTCATCGCGGCATTCCCAGATCCATCACTTTGCTGTGTGAGTCTTGTATTTTGCAGTCAGAGTGTCATTATTACAGTATTGACAAATTTCAATCACTTTTTATTACATTTTTTGGGGGGAGTAAACAAAAAAATTGCAATTCTGGCATTTTTTAAATTGCTTCTTCTCATTGTTTTTTCATTGTCTGGGTCATTACAAATGTGACAATACTTAGTAGACATATTTTTTGTCATTTTTTAGATTTTAAAAGTGTTTTTGAGTGGAAAATTGTGTATTTTTTTGCACAGGATTTTTTTTGCAATTAAACTGTTTGTTTTTTATATTACTATTTAGTCCTTTAAGGGGACTTGAGGATGCAATCATTTAATGGCTAGGATAATACACTGCATTACCTATGTACTACAGTGTACTAGCGCTATAACATCAGCATACCAGTCCGTCATGCTGAAAAAAAGACATTGTTTTGGCATCTTTCAAGTGAATGGAGCCCTATGGATACGTCCGATGTATACACAAGCGTTTTCCTGGTATATGTGTCACACAAAGGATCGGACTGGATGTAAACAGAGTCTAATTTGGACCATTTTACACCCATTTGTAATGCTTACTTGTCACAAAATGTTGTAATCACAAAAGGACAGTGAAAATCATGTGACTGTCATGGCCACATGTATGATGTTCAATGAAGAGTGGACTTGGAGAAAATCATCATGATTTCTATTTGCATTCAGTTCACTATGTCCATTTCATAATCTGGACCGGTCTAGACTCATCTATTGGAACTCTACCAAACTGTACAGGGTGAAGCAAAAGTCTGGACACATCCATTTAACTGGTGTAATCATGAGAACATTGACTTTCAATGTGTCATTTGGGGGAGGCTGAATTATTTGGTGGAGGTGACAATTCTTGGCTAGAATTTCTTCAAAAACAGACTGGGAATATCAGTTTTGTCCTATCTTTACTTGTTTAGGAGTTAAGTGACATCTAAAAGCATTAAGTGTGGCGACCTTAGAGGCCATTCTACCTGACCTCTACACCCAATCCAGTGCCCAGGGAATGGCACATCCATCCAAATACTGTTAAGTGATGCATTGATGAAAAAAGGCCCTGAATGTCAGATGCAATTCACCATATTTTTGGCCCCGCTTAACAAGTAAAAATAATGAAAAACTGATATTTCTAGTGTTTTTCTGCGTGAATTCTAGCCTTGATTGATTGATATATCATATGACTCTCTGAGCTGAATTCAAAAACATCTCCTCCACCAAAAAAATGCAGCGTACCTCCCAATTAACTTTCACACATTCAATTTTCTCATTATTACTCTAGTTAAACAGGTGTGTCCAGACTTTTGCCTCACTCTGTATGTTGGATACGGTAGCAGCAATATGACATCTTCACTGTGATTTTAGCAATTGTGATGTTTCCAGCTGGTGAAAGATAGTTGTCTGATGAATTTTGCTTTCAATATTTTGCTTCACACTATAGATTCATTTCACAACTAGAACTCGTGATCTATCCGTGTTCACGTGTTGTATAACAGAAGCAGAAATGAAAGGTGACACAAATGGTGCTTAGATTGTATTACTCATATATGTGTATATATCGTCTCTACCATGAAATGAGGGGAAATAAATATATGGGATACTTCTAACCTCTAACACTTCAAGACCAAATGGAGGACAGTTCCTAGTGGCTGACTCACATGAACTAACTTGGTCCCCGGATGTTACGGTATTTTCCAGATGTCCTAATAGATGCAATCGTGTCTACTAAATAACAACTCAAAGTGCCAATCAGTGAGCTGGAAATGACGTGCTAATTATGCTCCTTCACAGCCATTTAGCAGAGCATGGAGCAGTGACAAGACTCACCCCATGCAATCTGGACTCCAAACCGTAGTTCCAGACTCTGTTCCTATGTCCTCCAGATTAGCACCTTGTAGGGCCACTTGGGTTTGCTCAGTTTGGTAGGTTATTCTATGAATATCTCAATGTGTGGCCTATAAGTAACAGGATCCAGGGGCGTCCCTACCATGAGGCAGTGAACTCAGTGGGGCAGCGGGTTACTGCCCGGCTGGTATATATTTTCTACCAGCCATATTAATGATTGGTAAAAAATAATTGCCACTTGTGAGCCGGCCGGGCAGCAATCAGACAAGCATTTAACTCACTTGCTCTGTAGTTTTGGTCCAGCGGCAGGGAGGGCCACCAATCTCTCCCCTGGCATCTGCATTCCTGCACGCAGACACGAGCCTGTATGCAGCACAGACACCAGGGGGAGAGGTCAGGGGTCACACTGTGATCACAGCAGCGGTGGAGGCTGCTGCCACCACTGGACTAGAACTACAGAGCAAGTGAGTTAAATGCTTGTCAGGTTGCTGCCGGTTGGGGGTCTGTAATAATCTGGTGTGAGTTTGAAGCCTCTTGTTGTAACCTGAGTGGACAGGTAGCGTAGTCAGGGAAAGCCAGAGGTCGGTAACGGTAGGTATCTGTTGCAGTACGGAGGAGCGGGCAGGTAGCGTAGTCAGGGAAAGCCAGAGGTCGGTAATGGTAGCAGCAGTTCAGTGGAGCAGGCAGGTAGTGGAGCTTGACTATAAGCTGGGAGCTCAATAATGACACAGTGAGGGCAGCACAAGGTCAGACTTAAATAGTGGGCCAAAACAAAGGAACAGGGTGGAGCCAGACAGGGAAACAGAACCTAGATTGCAGGGGCAAGGGACATGAAGTCAGGTTTATGCAGGGGATAGCTCAATGTGTAGAGCTGCCACCTGGAATACAGGAGCTCTTAGGTTCGAGTCCAGAGTCACCATTACTTCTAGGGCTACTAACAAGACTCACTATTACTTCTAGGGTCACTATGGGAGTCACTATTACTACTGGGGTGACTATGGGAGTCACTATTACTACTGGGGTCACTAACAAGGGAGATTATTACTACTGGAGTTACTAATGGGGTCACTATTACTGATGGGGAAACAAACAGAGTCACTATTACTATTGGAGCCACTAAGGGGAAAACTGGGGGCACTATTACTCTGTCACTTCAGACAAGTCTGAATGGTTACATCTGTGTTGGTAACCTTGTGTATTGGCACTTTTAAAGCCAGAAAATGATTGGCTTTTTTTAAGGGGTGGCGCCATTTCACAGTTCACCTTCAGCAGCATAAAGGTTTGGGGCGCCCCTGACAGGATCATACACAAAGCTGCGTGGCCATGTGTGGAACATTAGATGAGGAAGGTCTGATCTAGAAGCTGGAGTAGTAGGGAGTTTTGGACATCTTCATTGACATGGACAGACTTGGCTTTCAGCACATGTAGTTTGCCTTTTTGGAGACTCCATCACTTTAGTCTCATCTAGAACTACAAGGTTGAGGTTTGTGGATTGGACCACCAGAGGATCACAGAATCCTGGTTTGATGTAAGAACTAGGCCCAGCCACAGTAACGCTTATGAAGTGGTCCTCAGAATCAAGCATCACGTAATCATGGGGGCCCCAAACAGCACTACCATGAGCTCACCTTATAGTGAAGACACTGTATATAGTAGCATCAACAGCAATGGCAATTGACAGACTGCTTTAACCAAGGACTACATTTTTATTTTTTCCCTCGAAGTAAGATCATCCTTTGGTTGCACCTCCATTAACACTTGTGCCGTCTGAGTGTCCACAACTCCATTTATTGGCATGAGACATAAAATCCGTTTGATGCCACTCTGAAGTATTGGAATATGACGGCCTCATCAAGTGGCAGCATTACCCATGTGTGATAATCACTAGTTCACAATCTGTACATTAATATAGAATTAAACACCATTAGACAATGCTGTAATGATATCTACACTGACCGCCCCTCTATTACCCCCCATTTAGTCGCGTTGGACACCTTTGCCCTTCAGAACCGCAGCAGTTCGTCGTGCTGTAGATCCCACCAGGTGATGAAATGGTTCTGCCAGAATATCGGCCCCTGTGGACAGGAAGCTTCTTGTAGTTGTTGCAGATTAGATGGCAGTGCTGACACGTTCTGCCAGCTGACAGGAAGGGGTCAGCGATTCATGCTGCTTGCACCAAATTCTGACCTCCCATCAGCAGCAGAAATCTGGATCCATCTGACCAGGAGTCGTTCTTCCATTCACTGATGCAATATTCATGCTCTTTTGTCCACCGGAGCCTCACCTTCCAATTTCTTTAGACACATTGGCGCTGGAACTGTTCATCAGATGGTATCCACGTAAAGCAATGATGAGTTGAGTGCGCTGACACGTAAGTTGGAGCACTAGTAAGGTATTTGGCTGTAATTTGCTTGACCATGCAGGGCCTGTTGGTCAGAACGATTCTTGACATCCTCTTCTGACCCCTTTGGGTTACAAGTTGTTTCCGTCCATGGTATTGCCTTTTCCTAGAAGTTTTTCCTCGATCGCGCCATTCCTGGTATACTCTCCACACCGTTACACCAGAAAGCCCCATGCGATTGGCAGTGAAATCATTGGAAATTGCTGAGGTTGTTGGATTTTCCCAACTAATGTGGATTCACTCAAACTGATCCACGGAAAACTTGTCATGTGATTTTATGCCGCACTCCGGGGTCACGGGGAGAATTACCGTACAGAGAAGCGCCAATTGTGAATGAATGAGCCAGTTAAAGGGCCCATTCAGTGTAAATACCCTGTAGCATTGGTCTCCAAATGTGGTTCTCAGCATGCTGAGAGTTGTAGTTCCCCCACAGTTGGAGAGCCCCGGGTTGGAGGCCACTGCCCGATATGTAAAACAAGAATCATATTAATGAAAAACAAAAATATGTATGTATATTTTTTGTTTCTGAAGCAAATATCAATTCGCGACGTTTGCGACATTAGAGAAACACGTTTTTGAGATGTATCAAACACCATTTTATGTTGATGATTTTATTAGGCATTCATGCTGACTTCGACAAATGCTAATATTACCTTTTATATTCCTTGAAACAGTTGACAGAATAATCTGTTTAAGAAATGCAAAACATTAAAATATACAAAAAAACAACTTTGCTACAATAATTTGTATGCAGGAAATTATTCCGATTATCAGAGAGCGCTCGGATCACTTGCAGTTGGGGGGGGGGGGGGGGGGGCTGAGATGTTTCGATGAGTTGACATCTATTCCGTCCACTCTCTTCCAGAATAATGTTCGCATTATATTAGCTCACCCTGGATGCACGCATTTGCTTCACCTTACAATAACTAGGTCATTAGGGAATGTATTTCATATTTATTTTGCTTACATTAATGTCCACATGAACGAATCTATATTCTTACTGCAATAGACTTAAAGAGCCACAAACACCATCAATGAAATCCTGCAATACACTATGGTGACAAAGGTATTGGGACCCCACTAATCCCGTGACTCAGGTGATGGGGATATGCAAATCAGATGTGTGAGCATTAGGTATAAAGGAGAGGATCACGCAGATCCCAGTACGGAAACCATCAGAAGGTCAGCAGGTGTAGACTTGACAGACGTTCAGCGGGGTGTGGTGGTAAAATGTCATCTGAGCAACCCATCAGTAAGAAACATCAAAGCTTTTGGACCTTCAAATTCCACTGTTGGCCATGTTATTGGGGAATAGAGACCATCCAGTGTGTGCGGTGCCGCCATGTTCAGGGTGACCTCGTAAACTAACAGAACGTGGACAACGAAGCCTTGTACGAGCTGTGAAGACATCAAACACACATCATCTGCCCTCACTCATGACAGCTCACTGGCCATTGGACATCCATCAGCACCAGAACCATCCATAGGGAACGGCATGTGAAGGGTTACCATGGATGAGCGGCTGCACAGAAGCCCAACATCACAGCAGTGACTGCACAGATGCGCCTACGATGGTGCTTGGGGCATCATTCTTGGACTGTAAATGAGTGCAAGTGTGATGGACAGCTGAATCACAGACACCATCTTTCGATCACATGGCCGCTCTTGGGTGTGACAATTTCTACTTGACTGCATCATCCCAAAAGTGAAGTTTGGAGGAGGTTCTGTTATGGTGTGGGGGGTCTTACTGCTGGGAAGAACTGGGAAGGACCATTTATTATAGTGAAGTCCGCCCTCAATGCCAATGGGTACAGAGACATTCCAGACAGTGTGGCATTACGTTCCCTGTGGCAAATACTTTGGTACAGCTCCATGTCCCTACCAACATGACCGTGTTATACAGAACACAGTGTTGAGGCTTGGTTTGAGGAGCAGAATACCTTAAAATTTTGTTTGCTAGTCGAAAGTCCAGATCTCAATCCCATTGAGCATCCTTGGGACAAACTAGAACGCCATACCATTGCACGTCGTCCATATTACCCCGTATCACTATCTGAAGCTCTCCTCGAGAAATAGAGACAAATCCCTCACACATCTACCAGAATGTGGTGGAAAACATGCCTTGGAGGGTTACTGCATTCATTGAGGCTAAAGACAGCCCAACACTCTATTGAAAAATGTAACTAAAATCGAATGTCATCACCATGCTTCGTCATAGTGTATAAGTCATTATAAGAGTCCTATATCACAACTCAGTGTTAACCTGGTATTACAATAAGCCAATGTACTGTATTCTTGTATATCACGTGTTTTTGCTGGACCCTGTCCTTATAGGATCTTTTGCATTTTGAAAGGAGAACTATGCAGGTGAACCATACTGTATTTGTTGTCCACTCATCAAGGTCCAGTAATCCTTCTATGATAACTTAGTAGAGCTTACTAAACCTCTTTTTTCAACAAGGGACATATTTTTACAAGCTCTATATAGCCATATAGCCATTACCATGGCTGGCCCACCGTTGGATCCCAACTCTTCTCTGATGGCAGATGTTGGCTGATGAATTTTCATAGGAAATAATCCACCACCAGAGCTGTTTGAGAACACATGCACACTTGACCAAGTTGAGCATGCATGTGTATGGAGTGGTTGGAAGGCACTGCTGTTGGCCGAATGAGTGTTCAGTCAATAGCTATGAAAGATGTCCTATTTACAGAACCCTCCAGAAGTTTGGAAACACCACACAAGCAAGTGTTGTGGACAGATGAATCTCAGTACACCATCTTCCTATTGGATGGCCACCTTTGGGTCTAGCAGTTACCTGGAGAGCGGTGTCTACATGACTGCATCATTCTCACAGTAAAGCTTGGAGGCGGCTCTGTTATGGTTTGGGAGTGTTTCTGCTGGGAAGGACTAGAGCCATTGGTTAATGCCGTCTGGACAATGTGGCATTACCTACCCTTTGTCAATGTTTGGTACAGCTCCATGTCTTTACCAACATAACCAAGGACCGTGTCATACAGCATGCAGTGTTGAGGCTTGGTTTGAGGAGCAGAACATCTGCAAATTTCATTAGCAAGCCTCTCTCAATTCCATTGAACGTCTCTGGAACGAACTTGAATGCCGGATTTGTGCATGTCCAACACGTCCATCATTCCCCGTATCACTATATGAAGCTGTCCTCAAGGAATGGAGGCAAATTCCTCTACACATCTATGGAAATTTGGTGGAAAGCAGCGTAGGAGGGTTAACTGCAGTTATTGAGGCCAAGGCAGCCCAACACCGGATTGAAAAATGTGAATACAATCGAGTTTCATCGCCTTCTATGTGTGCCATGACCCGGGGAGAACAGAATAACCCCCCAGCTGTAGCCATCCCACCTAATAACGACACACAGACTTCTTCTTTGGCTAAATTGGCCACAGCAGCCAGTTTATTAAAAAACAATAATTAACATTGGAAGTAAAATATATAAATACAACGTACGAGGGGGAGTCCTTGGAGCCACAAAATCTGGTGCAACTATAAACTATGAAAGAACTTAGCCCCACAGCCGGACCGACAGGCTCAAGGGCAAACACCAACCGCCCATTGGGTGGCTACTACTACCATCACTTAAGCCGGAGGGAGTCTACTGCCCCCTCCACCAGCCAAGTAACCGCACCAGATACCATACCAATACACTAAGGAGGGGCTCTAAGCAGGTGAGACCCTGCCCCCCCAACTCCCCCCCCCCACACTATTTCCAATGACTCCAAGGACCCCCCCACCCGCCAAGCTGCTATGACAAGACAAGCTACCCCCACACCTCTCACCAAAACTATACAGGCGGGAGGGTGGGACTCTCAAGTACTCCAATCAAAGATGGTGCTGACTCAGCCCCCTTCCTTAAATAACCCCCCGCCTCCTAATTCTCCTACCAATCCCTGTCTTACCTTTCCCTGTTCTAGAAAATTTCTAACTCCACCCTACTTTTAACCCTTACCTTAATCCCCCCTTTGGTTATCCCCCCCCCCCCCCCCCGTGTCATGTCAGGCTTCCACTTTAAAGGTCCCTTGTCCCCTTCGCTGCTGCCTTAACCTATAGTTTGTCGACATCGTGTATGTCCCAATTGATCAGTAGCATTCATAGTTCCATAATCCTAGTTTGCAGCTGATACAGGCTGCAGAGGAGAAACATCCAATGTGAGCTCATACTTGGCTACTTTTTGTATCTTCTCATCTGAAAATGCTGACATCCTATAAGGACTCTTCTCTTGGAATGAATAAGTAGACCTGGGAGGTCTTCAGTGTTTTCCCACCTGTGATATGTCTTCTCTTCTGGTTATGGCTTGGCTTGGATGATTGGAGTGATTATGCACTAGGATTCCAATAAAGGATACTTTTGATTCTCATGTTGTAAATAATATTTTGTTGCCTAACATGTTAATTACAGAGTGTATCTTCAGTTCAGTGTACATTGCTATGTCTTGTAAAAAAGTTGCCAACAGAATAGGTTTGGAATGTCATAAAAATTCCCTGCAGTCAGCAATAGCTCCAGCATCAGATCCGTGCTGAAAAATGAAGACTGCTAAGGAAATGTGTCTACCCACAAATCTCATTTAATGGCTGAGATGTCAGGTTGTGTCAAAGTATAAAACAGTTTGCATTTAGATCATAGAAAATGGGATTTGTTCACTGTAAATAGTTTCAGTGACAGATTGAAAACTTAGGATAAAGTCACCAAAAATGTACCTCTGGGACCCCTGCTAATCCGAAGTACAATGGAACAATGATCCTGTCCAGATTTCTCCTGCACCATTGCATGTCAGCTGAATGGGGCTGTGTTGTATTTCCCCATGTAGCAAATGAAGGAGCTGCTGCAGCCTTTTCATTTTAAAGGGGTTGTCCAGTTGCAAACTGTTTATGCAGAATAGGCCATCAATAGTAAATTGGTAAGGGTCTATCACCCACGATCCCCGCAGACCAGCTGTTCGTCAGGTCAGTGAGCTCATGCACTGAACTGATTTCTGCAGGAAGCAGACAGCTCCGTTCCCACTGCAGTGATGAAGCTTGGTATTACATGCAAAGTTTCGCTTAATTCAACGGGATCTTTGCCTGTAATACCAAACTGGGCCACTGCAGTGGGAACAGAGCTGTCTGCTTCCTGCAGAAATCAACTCAGTAAACAGCTGATTGGTGGGGATCCTGGCCAGTAAACCTTCACTGATCTACTATTGGTATCCTAGATAAAGATAGGCCATTAATAGTTCACAACTGGCCAACCCTTTTAAGGATCAGCCCAAGCAGTCAAACATCCTACAGATATGTCACCACTCACTTTATAAGGAAATCCCTTAAAGATATTTTACATCTTTGACGCCTTTAAGAGACGGACGCTATAATGTTTCCTTACAGTCCAGAAACAGATTTCATCCATCACACTGAAAATTTTAAAAATATGGAGTTTTTTGTCAACTCTTGGCTCTGTTCTTCCTATTGGTCGCACTGATTAGTACGAGCATTTACTATTTCAATATCAATTTGTTGCCACCATGGCTTACGTGCAACTTCAAATTTTACTTAGTTGTTGGAAGTGCTGACTTTTGTTTTTTGTGCGCCTTATATTGGAGGAGGAGTGGCTACCTTCACTTTTGTCTTGCACTCCGTTCACCCTACTGCCCCAGGTGTCTTAATGAAAGTATATCGCCAAGTATCCTACTTTCCTTGAATCCATTTGGAGACCAGGAAGAGCTGTCATTGCCATCAGTTTTAGAGATGCAGTCAGAGGTGGATTGGCCATAGGCTCTACAGTAGGAAATTCCTGTAGAGCCTATGGGCGGTCTGGTCAGGCAGGGCTGGCATCGGCACCTGGGCAGATGTCTGGACTTATTGCACTACAGTGGGCTGACTGCCCCTGAATTAGAGTTTATGCAAGTGTTACGACCAGCGAGTGTGGACTCACTGTGCCGACTAACTGGTTTGATGTTTGGCTAACCCTAAGGGCGTTATCCTGAAAGTTCCCCGGTGTTCACCCTTTAACCCCTGTACAGGGATCTGGCCTTCACTGCGGGGAACTGAACAGGCCACTACCTCCAGGGATAATCCCGGCTGACCCACGGGGGTCGACGACACTGGTGCAACGCACTATGAGACAGGCTGAAGCATCTGGTTATGGACCATATGTCGGATAAGGCGGTATATAAACGAAATCTGGGTCACAAGTCCGAGGGCCAAGGCAGGCAGAGTTCAGGCAAGTCCAGTAAACAGGTTCAGGGGTTGGTACATGGTAGATCAAGATCAGAATAGCTAGCTGGGAACAGGAAACAAACAACACCAAAGCTCAGGCAAAGAGGAGAGTCTCTGGCCCAGTTACATAGAAGAATAATGACTCATTAGTTTGCAGCTGGGCTGGAGGAGATGGGAAGGATTAACTTCCACAGTGCTGAATTAACTCCCACAGTGCTAGAGGAAAAAGGCATGTTATACAGGAAGAACAGGGCGACGCCTAACAGCAAGATGTGGCACTTGCTACAGACCCCTGTCTTCTGCTGGCTCAGGTGGTCCAGGGAGAAGCTGCAGGCTAGTTGGGGGACCTCTTATTGTAGAAGGCAATATGGCTGTGGACCATGGAGGTGGTATTAGCACCTGTGACATCATTCCCCTTTGCATTCATTCTGTGGTGATAAAGAGCTTAGCTGTTCCATAGTGGAAAAAAACCAATCTTGACCTAATCTTGGAGTTGGCTCATAAATCTGCATCCAGGGGCAGAATGGGGGCTTAAAATGGCCCTAGAAAAAAATCAACACAATGGCCTCATGTTATAGGTGGGTCCAAAATACTAGCAGAGGGGCCAGCACAAGTACTACCTAACGCTAGTGAGATGTTATCCAGTGCTAATTGTTTCTCTAAGCCCGAATTAGCTGAGCCTGGGTCACCTGCCCTGACCGGATGACATCTCCAAGCATAGATCCAGCATCAGCTAACACTTGTGTTGGCTCCTCTGCTAGTAATTTGGATCCTTCTACAGCATGAGACCATTTTTAGATTTTTTTAGGGCTATTTTAACTTCCCAATCTGCCCCTGGATTCATGAACCAACTCCAAGATGGAGCCCAGATTTTTCTTTTCACTGTGGATCGCTATTTCCTGATGGCCATGAACATTCCCTTCTAACTCCCCCACTGGTTGATTACAAGAGCATGCGGCACACTGGAGGACCACATGGTAGATAATCTGAACAGGTATGAAATGAAAACTCCACACTATAAAAGTAAGTATCTGACCCCAGATAGTCTCCCTTGGTTTCACCGCAGAGAAAATCTCTCCTGATCTCCTTGTAAACACATCGCTAATAAAGAACCTTCATGTCACTTATTCCAACCTAACAATTTGATCAGTGAGACACAATTTTCTATCAGCGGTAGATGTGGAATAAGTCTTTCAGTTGATGACATTTCAGTTTGCAGAGACAGAATTCAGAAGGATTAACTGGGAATATAAAAAAAAGTGTCAGATTGATTATTTCCTTCTTCCCGATTCTCTACATCATAGAACCTGTTACTCTATTCACTAAACCCAAATCATATGATTGATCTCTCCACACACTTGACCAGACACTCCTAGACGGGCCGGCTCATCACATACATTAACTTTCCAACGATTTCCCTTTTCTGTCGAAGTAGATAAACTCTTTAAGTAGGGAGTAAGATGCTCAGACTTAAAGGGACCCTAATGGCTTTCACTCTTAGTATTGTTTCTTTGCCACTTACATAGGATTAATTTCTGTATTTACATGTCTACTTCCTAAAAGCAACCCTCCAGTTCTGGACCAAAACTTGTCTTGGTGGAAGGCGAAAGTAATATTACCTTGTGCCGCTGTCCCCTGAATCCCCCGTTTCCTATGGTCCCTCTTCTGACTTCAAGATGGCCGCCACACTTTTTTGACTACCCAATGCAAACTGAGCACTTGTGGCCCATAAGTAGTCTAAGGGCCATTCTACACAGGCAGAGAATCGTTTAGAATCATGTGATCACCTGGTCATGTAAATCTGAATGATATTGTTTAGTCTAAATATATGCACAACTGAACAATGAATGAGAAATTCATTCGTTATTCCATTTTCTGCATGCATAAAAACTGAACGACAAATCGGCTGTGTAAACAGGCAGCTGGTCATCTGTGAATGACTGCCTGTTTACTGTGAATGGAGATCGTTCTGGCCTCCTCCGCCTCCATTCACTAGTGATGGTTGTTCCTGTGTAAAAGCACGCCAATGATCATCTCTTGGACGGCCTGCGGGGCATCTGCGCAAAAGCCTCCCAAGTCATTGGCTTCTGTCTCATTGGATTTTTTTTGCCTTCCTCTGGATCAACAAGTCGGGATGGGGGAGGGGTGGATATAGGCTGAACTGGATGGACATTTGTCTTTTCTCAGCCTAGCATACTATGTAATGTGTGTCATTAAGCAATGCTCTGATTGGCCATCACTATTAATTTGAGCAGTTGTGGCCAATGAGAGTAGCATGAATCATCTGAGACTATCAGAGCACCAAAGACTACTTAAGCACAATGTTCACCGGGTAATAACAGCTACAAGACGGACAAGGGGCCATGGGAACCAGCAGATCTCAGGGACAACAGCACGAAGAGTGCCAGGTAATATTACTCCCCTCCTCCTTGTCCCAGGACCAATTGTGCCGCAGGAGAGTTGGCATAAATTACTTTGGTGTCCTTGTTGAAGGGCGCACCACAGAAGGCCCGAGACTCAAGGTTTCTGACTGCCACAATGTGCGTCCCCTATATAGTTTCATCAATCATATGTACAATTGTTGGTTCCCGATACATTCTGAGTTGGCCCATGTAAAGGCAAGGTAGACAAGCGCCAATCTTGTTCATCAGCGCTCATCATTCAGACTTTATTTTGTAATGTAACTGGGTTCTTACTGCTAGGTTTTCCTCCAAACTACAACGGATCGACGGGATTCTAGCAGAGGGAAGCTTTGAGATCACATCATTTCTGAGGGACCTCTCTAGCCAGTAGGGATCGCCCAAAGCGGAGAACCCTTTTATTCTCTCTCTATTTCTTCCCTCGTTTCAATGTGGTTATGAAACAAACATTCGTGTTCATTTTATTATAATCAAACAGGCCCCCGCCCGCCACTCAGATGCCTCCATGAGTCCATCATATGTTTACTTTTTGTCATAAGCTATATCATTCTTTGTGCGGTGCAGAACTATTATTTGCTCTTGATGTTACGCTGTTAAGTGAGCGTCCGAAACTGTTCTGCATTATTAGTATGTGTGACTAATTAGTATAATTTAAGCACGGTATGGCGCTCTTGTTTTGGCAGTATGAAGGCAGGCGCACACTTGCAGAGCGTGGGAGTTGCATCTAAGAGGGTTGGGCACAACTCGCATCGGACGCCACATGGGCACCTGTCCTTGTGCCTCCCGATAAACAGACGTCCTGCACATTGACATGTATTTGGATGTCTTAAGTCTCATCCATGATGCAGACAAGCATGTGAACAACAGCATTGTGTATAGCCCCATAGGCTATAATGGTTCCGTGTGTTTTCTGTGAATTAACACGGACCCAAACACGCTAGGATAATCAGGCATAAACGTTTGTTAGAACGCTCATTTACCTGATCATTGAGCCGTGGAAATCATCCTTCTTGGCAGCCTATCTCCTCGTGTTAAAGGACACGAGCTGCCAAGAACAATTCAAAAAGTAAATTTGGGATGAATGACTATATGAATGACCATTCATCCCCCACATCAGCCTGTGTGAAAAGACAGTTAATGCAATCCTCCAGTTTCGGGAGCAAAGGTGTGTCTTGGGACTTGAGGGATCAGTTATATCACCTACTGTTGGTCATCCATGCTGATGCCTAACCAATCCACCAGTTCTGGATCCCATTTTCAGCTCTTCAAGATGGCCAACACCATCTTCAGACTTTCTAATCTCCACGGTGCAATACACTATACCTGTTCTCTCATTGGCCGGAGCTGCTCACGTGATCAGCGCCAGCCAGAGAGCACTGTACAATATGCATTAGGTAGCTAGAAAATTGCAGTGGCCACCTTGGCAGCTGAAAACAGGATACCAAGCCAGCATATCGGAGGAATGACAGCAGGAAATATACCCTTTTGTTCCAAAACTGGAGGGTTACTTTAAACAAGCACCAATCTTGAAGATCGGTGGTCGTTTAATGGTTATATTGGCCTGTGTTAAGGGGACCTACGTTTTTTATAAGCAAAATGAACAGTGACTTAACCCAGAATTTCCTGTCCAGGTTTTTCAACCCATTGGATTAATTAGAGGTTCGAGTTCCTTTTAACTCGCCGTCTTATCTGAAGATGTCTGAAGCTCCACGTCTAAAGTACAGACACAAAAAACTGATCTACAAAATGAATTGTCCTTCTCTTCCTGGTGTATAAATCGTATTTCCAAAGTAAATGTTTTTTTAATTTTTGTGAAGCGACAACGTTACGGTGACGTCAGGGAGGGCCGAGGAACATTATTTCGTCTTTGCAGCTTGATAACAGTCACAGATGAAATATGAAAGCTTTTAGTGCATTAATGTTCCACGAAGCTGGCCGGCATTCTCTATTTGTTCATTTCTATGGTTACACCAGTGAGTCACAACACAACCTTGGGCTTCCGTAACTGTAAATGAAGAAAGCTGTGTTACCATACTCTCCAGCCACATGAAATAGCCGGGCTTGAAAATCAGCCATTAAATTCCACACTTCCTGAGAGAGGGAACCCACAAGGCTACATGCGCTGGCAGCGTTATCATAGACAATTATCAGTTACAGAACTGGAAAATAAAATGTTTCATATTCGTGTCTCCGGCACTTGTAGATAAAGAGAAGATTCATGATAGGACCTCGCTAAGTTTTTTTTTTGTGAGATTGGTAAGCAGCTAGTCGGTGCGAGGAAGGGATTGAAATTCCCGGTTGTCTTCTTCTGGTGGGGACATTCTTCATCATTTTATGTGCTACTAAAGCATTACTTAATGGGTGCGTCATGGAAAAATGAAATTTCAAAAACTTTGTCGTAAAAAGTTACATAAAACAGATTTTTTTTTAATACATCTGAAGATGAAGATATTGTTGCTCGCGACCGTAAGGAAGAACAATTCCAATTCCAGATTTTTTACAGCCAGTTTATTCTGAAATGAGCCTATTACCAAGTATCCTGATCGTATCAGAGGAGAATTGTATGTGGATGACAAACTTTTTTTTTTTTTCTGAAGAGGAACTTGAGGATATTAATATACATAGTTCTCAGCATGGGATTTGTAGTTATGGTTTAGTGCCGAACGCTGTGTTAGTCATTGACCACTATTGTAGACGGTGTACCAGACCGCTCACTTCTTTTAGTTCCTATGGCATAGAGGTCGCTACATGAAGTCTTCCAACTGCTACAACGCTGTTAAAAAAAATATATAAATTACAGAAAAAAAAGAAATTCTGAAAAAGGGGGAAAATATACATAAAAAAAATTAAAAGTCCAAAAAGTTAAGAAAATTCAAAATGGAAATATATCAGTAAAAATATATTAATTCCACCAACCTTATATTCGTGGGGGGCTCCTAAGGGTGGTCACTACTTTAAAGTGGTTGTCCTCACACACATGATGACTATGGACAAGGTAGGGTCCCTCCTTGAGGTCTCTAACTGATTTGGGGCTCCTTGGATCAAAAAGGTTTGGGATTAACTCTTCTGGATTAACACAGATGTAGGTAGAACGTCCACAACTTGTGTCTCCATCTAACTGATGTACGAGTCTGAGAGTGAGAGAATCCAGCGGCTCCAGACATCTGCTGGACGGCATTTCTTTCATTCTTCACAAAACATTAAAATACAAAATGTGGAAATGTTTGCAGGAGGATAATCCGCGCCGGACAAGAGAGTCACCCCCCCTCCCCCTCCTCATGTTGCCCCACAGTTTTTGTTTGTTCTATGTTTTTACGTTTTAACGTTACATTCGTATGTATCAGGTTTTCCACATTAGGAATCCGCTGTTGATGCTGGAGCTGAACCTCAGAATCCGCACCAAAATTCTTGCCAAAAGGCCCCTGTAAGGCCCTGTTCATGTATCTTACAAGAGAGAAGGCAGAAGCGGTTAAAAACTGCTTCTGCCTTCTCCTCCGGGTCCTCGGCTGTGACCACAGCTGAAGACCTGGCCTACTCCTGCTACAGTGCAGGGCAATAAGCTTTAATCCGGTGCTGGATTTTTTACAATTGGAGGAGATTAAAGCCGAAGCAGCCACATCAGGTAGCGGCACGCAGATCTTCTCAAATGAAGAAGTGAAATCTACAACAAAATCTGCATGCGAGGGCTCCCTCAGATGACCGTATGCGCCATTGTGCACGCTTCAGCGCAACGTATCTGTGCAGCGAACAAGGTTGATGAGGTAGACTTGTGTACTGTACTTTTTGCACATGTAGGGCCTGTTCACACGCGTGACTCCCTGCCCTGATTTTAAAGGCTATTGAGAACCAGTTGTTTTCCCTTTTTTTACGAAATTGCGCAGCGTATTGTTCATTTGCACACGTATTGAGTGCGTATTCGCGCTCCTCCTATAGACTTCCATGGGGTCCTTGGTGCGCGAATGCACATAAAAATAGAGCATGTCCTATTTTATTCTGCGTGTGCTAAATGCCCACAGAAAACACGTTCACGAAAGGAAACCCGTTGACAGCGATGGCTTCCATTCTCTGCGCACGTGTGTATTTTACGAGCACATAAACGTGCCTAAATACGGTCATTTAAAGGAGCCCTGAGAGTACATTGTGAATGCAGGCGACAGCGAACCGCACCCAACAACCTTGCACACAGCTCGCATTGCACAGCCCACGCGGACACTCCACCCATGTGCGGGCGATATGGGGTAGACCGCACATCTGCGTATTCTATCCTCATGAGAGGCTCGCATGAAGGTACAACGGGAATGGAACGCACAGAGAGAAAGTAGAATGGAAAGATCTGCATTTCTACCGTATTTCGGACGCGCTCCTGGTTTTGATAACAATACGCTCGTGTGTTTCAGCCCTGAGGGCTCCGGCACACTTGCATTTTTCTTGCGCATTTTTTTTTACGCAATTGTCAATGGGACTTACTAATGCATCGCACAAAAATCGCAAAGCACCAACTTGTGACGCGTATTTAACATTAGAAAGTCCCATTGACAATGGCGTAAAAAAAACGCGTGAAAAAAGCTCGCAAGAAAAACGCAAGTGTACAAAAGCCCTAACATGCAGATTTTGATATTCATTTTCTTAAGAAGTGAGTCATGGCCAAGACGTCGGGACGTTTCTATGTAAGGATGATGGAGGATAGGTCAGGAGGGTCATCATTTGTGAACGAGCCCATCAACTGAAATCTGAAATCACTTTCTGGCGCTGCAATCTATTCCTGCTGATGGCGGCATTCGCTCGCCGTCCTCATCGCACATCATTCATTTTCAATGCTTTAGTAAACAAATGCATTGGCTGCTTCCTCCTTAAACATGGCTGCTCTGCTTATATAACGGCGAGCGCAACAGTTCCATCTGGCTAACAATTACAGTCACTAATAGGTAGCAATGAAACGTGAGCGGCGGAGCGCGCTGGGCACACCGATGTATTTATAGGTGCAGCTAAAGTACTCCGCTAATAATTGTCCTCGCTGATGGCCCGCTCTGGGACCGCTAATGTCTGCAGTCAGACCGGCTGGTATTAGCTCTGCAAAATTAAATTCACTGTCTAAACACCCAGGACTTATTAATAAATGTGAAATATGGATCGGCTCCCCTATCTGGATACTCACATCCAAGAGATGTAGATTTAATGTGGCTTAACAGCCATGGAGTCTATTACCCTCATGAAATAGGCGATGAAATCAGTAAATTGTGGGGAATTAGCTGAGCCCTCTCTCCAAAATGACTGGTGTCAATGAGATTATCGGCATCAACAGTCACCCGTCGTCAGATGAGCCTCTGATACCGTTTGACGCGTTGGCTCACCCTTCATCAGAAGAAAAGTTACTTCTCACAAGATGTTACATTTAGATTTTTTTATATCTTAATATTTGAAAAAGTATTTTTTTAGAAAAGTAGGAATTTAATTTAAAGTTTTTTAATTAGAATTTTAAATTTAGAAATGAAAGGGGTTGGACCACAAGTCCCAGTTATCCCCCATCCACAGGATATCCACAGGGTAGGGGATAGCATGCTGATCGGTGGGGTCTCACCACCGATATAGAGAACAGAGGTTTCTGCACCCCTTACAGTGAGGAATAGCCTGAAGCGCCCATGCTCAGCCAGCACTCCATTCTCAGGGACGTCACTATGTGGGGAGAAGGGACTACCACGGTGACTGGAGGGCGAGACACGGGAGCCTTGTTCTGGAGGGGAATGTGAATGGTGAGAGATGTGGATCATTTCTCACATACTGGTTGAGGGGCGAACCGTGTCTCCACTCGGGAGTTTTCCTGAGATGTTAACATCACGGTTTGAGCGGTGGACATCTTCACGTCACGGAGTGTAGGTCGCTATCCGTGCTTTTCATGCATTGTAATAATGGACTGGGGTTTATTAGCATAGACACATTCAATTGATTCCTTCCCAGTATTGGATTCAGCTGTTTGAAAAAGAGTCCCAGTGCATCGAAACGCGTCAGAGCCGGTAAATAAAATCATTTCACTGTTCATCGCCGTCTCCGGTTTCCCACATAGAACTCTACCCACTCTGTTCTTTCCTTTGTGTTTCCCGTTCTGGAGATCGGCAGGAATCTCAACGCTGAGGCCCCAAAATTCAATAACTTGGTGCTAAATACAACAAATGGGACACTTTTAATAAACTTGAATTATTTTTCTTAGTAAACATAATATGATGGACATTTTAGTGGCTTCTTTAACCAATAACTTACACCTTCAACAACTGTCATTGAACGATTGCTTGGCATACAGCTGTTTGCTCTGACTCACCCCATACTCAGAACGTCCTCCTCAGCCAGGCATCCGTGTGTTTAGGGAGGTATGCCGCAGCCAGTCAGCTTGGGTGGTGGCTTATCTCTTAGGAAACAAAAGGATTGGCTGTTGCAAACTGAACATTTCTGGTCCTTCTTTTCCCCATTATTATATGTCAGGGGAAAGTTGAGAGAACCCCTACACATTGGAGCGCCGTCTGGTCCCACCATTTCTGGACACTGAGACACTAATGTGTAGGGGGTCCTTCGGCTCAGATAGGTTCAGATTTTCAGGTTCCAAAACATTTCAGCTGCCCCGGACCCCAGCATCATGGCTCTAAAGCAGTGTAGCTGTTGAGTGATATGTTATCTTCTAGCCTTTGCCTTACAGGAGACCGACCAGAAACATATAATGCACCTTTAATAGAGTGTGAAAATGTGAAAAACATTTTTTAATATCCTCTGTGCTGAGATATGATTGATTGAAATTACACACCCAAAGCTTAAGGCAGCTTTACCGAAATCAATGTATTAGGCGATTTGAGACGGCACAAGATGTCCATGTCAACATAGCACCTGATGGAAATAGGAGGAGGACATGCCAATAGATCATCACCTGAATACAAAATAACAAATAGTTATAATGTACAGTAAAACGGGCATTTTATGGTCTACTTCTGGTGTGTCTCCTTAATTACCCAGACACTTTGGAACAGCCAACAATAAAATGTCTCAATGAACCACCTCAACTTTTCAAGGATTGTTATGGCTTCACCACCGGTCCCAAGCACTGATGCTGTAAAAGGGTCCAGATACAACAAGGGCTGATACAGAACTTCAATGGCAGCTTAATAGTTTTTTCTTGCTTTTTTCTTTTAAGGGGGTTATTGACATTAAAGGGGTTGTCCCGCGAAAGCAAGTGGGGTATACACTTCTGTATGGCCATATTAATGCACTTTGTAATGTACATTGTGCATTGATTATGAGCCATACAGAAGTTATTCACTTACCTGTTCCGTTGCTAGCGTCCTCGTCTCCATGGTGCCGTCTAATTTCAGCGTCTAATCGCCCGATTAGACGCGCTTGCGCAGTCCGGTCTTCTCCCTTCCGAATGGGGCCGCTCGTGCCGGAGAGCTGCTCCTTGTAGCTCCGCCCCGTCACGTGTGCCGATTCCAGCCAATCAGGAGTCTGGAATCGGCAATGGAGCGCACAGAGCCCACGGTGCACCATGGGAGAAGACCTGCGGTCCACCGTGGGTGAAGATCCCGGCGGCCATCTTCGCAAGGTAAGTAAGAAGTCACCGGAGCGTGGGGATTCGGGTAAGTACTATCCGTTTTTTTTTTTTAAACCCCTGCATCGGGTTTGTCTCGCGCCGAACGGGGGAGCTATTGAAAAAAAAAAAAAAAACGTTTCGGCGCGGGACAACCCCTTTAATAGTTTTTTTCTTGCTTGTTTCTTTTAAGGGGGTTATTGACATTAAGTCAGAATTAATCTATTACTTTCCTTATTGATAATATGGCAAAGTAAACCCTCCCAATGTCCTCTGGTGGTCCTACAGTACAGGATGTGGTTGCACCTAGGACTTGGAGACTAAAGGGGCCTATAAGGCCTGAGACCATAACTATGAATGAAACACTATTGTTGAGGGATTGCTACAGATTTTGCTTTGGGGCCCGGCAGCTTCCGGTTACGCCTCTGCACAATACCTTAGTCTGACCTTGCAGCTGACCAAGTTGTCTGTCCATGTAATAGGTCCAATATCTCTGATCACCAGTAGTTATTCTTTGATACACAACGAACGGCCCATGTTCTAGACAGGAAGTAGTAAGAGGTGCCAAGTCACTGCATAGTCAGCTAAGATGGGCGCCCAGGTTGGGAAAATGAAGGGTCAGATAAAAAAAATGTATGAAAGTACAGCATGCGGGATTGGGGGAGTTTACAGCTGGCAAAAACTCAATTTCTAAGTCGACTTAATGGTGAAAGAAGCCACAAATATGTCCATTATATTATGTTTACTGAGAAAAAAATAATTCAAGTTTATTAACAGTGTCACATTTGTTGTATTTAGCACCAAGTTATTGAATTTTGATTAATGTTCCATTTTGGATATTTCGCTACAACCGCAGCATTTTGTTTTAATTTATGAAGCATATTTTCCAGGTTACGGCATTAATGTTGTCTCCATGTGTGTCCTTTTAATTGGGCAAAATGTGAAAAAAATAGAATGAAGATTTTATAAATAAATAGGTAACTTTTTCCCTTTTTTGCTGTTCTGTCCTGAATTTTGTGGTTTCATTGTATTACAGAAGAACAGTAAAAATACTTTATTGCTTGTTTAGCATTATGAAATAAGGACATGATATTGTGCCCATATGCCCACCTGCATGGCACCCAATCTGCTGGTAACTCAGCCTTTCCAAATTGTATGCAAACTGTTACCATGAAAACATGATCTGCATATACGCCGATCAGCTATAATATGAAAACCACCTAATACTGTGTACAGGGGCGTAACTATAGAGGATGCAGGGGATGCGGTTGCACCCGGGCCCAGGAGCCTTAGGGGGCCCATCAGGGGCGTAACTAAGGGCTCAGGGGCCCTGATGCAAAACGTGAGCTGGGGCCCCCCCTCTATCTGTATCTGTACCCGTACCCATACCTAAACCCTGCTGCACAGAGACATAATTTGAATCTTCTGGGCCCCAATGCAAAACCTGTAACAGGGCCCCCAACTATAATGCTTTATTCATAGTACTGGGCTCCCTGTATGGAGAAGAGAGGCCTTATGGGCCCCTAAGGGTCCTGGGCCCAGGTGCAACCGCATCCCCTGCACTCTCTATACTTACGCCCCTGGGGCCCATAAGGCCTCTCTTCTCCATATAGGGAACCCAGTACTATGAGTAAAGCATTATAGTTGGGGGCCCTGTTACAAGTTTTGCATCGGGGCCCGGGAGCTTCAAGTTATGTCTCTGACTGTGTAGGTTCCCTTCATGCTCTGAGTCTTCGAGACATGGACTCCACAAGATCTCTGAAGACATCTGGTGGTATCTGGCATCAAGATGCTAGCAGCAAATCTTCTAGGTCCAGTAAGTTGTGACCTGCAGCCACCATGGATTGGGCCTGGTTTTCCAGCGCATCTCACTAATGCCCAATTGGATTCATATCTGGGAATCTGAAGGCCACGTCATCTCCTTGATCTTTGTAATGCTCTTCAAGGCATTCCTGAACAAGTTTTGCAGTGTGGCTGGGGGCATTATCCTGGTCAAAGATGGCACTGCCGTTAGAAAATACCACTGCCACGTAGGATGTACTTGTCTGTACGATGCTTAGGCAGGTAATACGTATCACATCCATATGAACACCAGGACCCAAGATTTCCAGCAGGACATTGCCAAAGGTATCTCACGGCCTCTGCCAGTTTATCTTGATCCTATAATGTATCCTGCTGCCATCTCTTCTCCAGGTAAGTGACACTCCCGGCTATCTACAGTATGTAGAATAAGATGTGATTCATCTGACCGAGGATCTTCTTCATTGCTCCATGGTCCTGTTGTTGGCACTTTCAGCAGTGGACAAGAGTCAGCATGGGTACTATGTCTGGTCTGTGGCTACACAACCCTATATGCAGTGAGCTGTGATATTTTGTGAGATCTGACACTTTTCTATCATCGCCAGCATGAACATTTTTTCAACAATTTGTACTACAGTAGCTCCCCTGTGGGTTGACCAGATCAGGTAAACTTGGTCCCCAGTCATTGAACCTTGGGTGCCCATGACTCTGTCACCCTTTCACCAGTTGTCTTTTCTTGGACCACTTATGGTAGGTACTAACCGCTACATGCAGGGAACACTCTACAAGTCATTTACACATCACAATTTTCGCCCTTATCAAAGTCGCTTAGATCCACACACTTTTTTTCTGATTCCAACAGACCAGCTTCAAGAAAGAACTGTTCACTTGCTCCCTAATATGTTCAACCCCTTGACAAGTGTCATTGTATCGAGAATCAGTATTCTTTATACTTTACATGTAAGTGGTATTAATGTTGTAGCTGAATGGAATATGTATCAGTTTACCTGGTGAGGATCAAGTTGATCTATGTAGTCGTTGCTTTTTGTATTGTGTATTGTACTTTCCTGCTTTCTCTAGCATTCTAGCTTGTGGATCAACAAGTTCAGAGCTCAGTGGAGTCCTTGTTTCAAATACAGCCAGGCCCAAACCAGCACAATCTCCCTTGCAAACTAGATGTACAATGATACACCATAATGTGCTTCTTGGTTGATACTGCCATGACCTATATAAATGGCATGGTACCGGGGTGCTTTGTATAGAAGTAACTTGCTTTGTGGACCTCTGACCCGGTGCACACCTCGGTCCTCATCCCCGTTCATACTCCGCTGCAAACACTGCTGTGTTTTCTTTTGTTCTGCTTTGTGACATTGAAATATATGTTGGAGTTAAGGCTTTCTATATAATCAACTGTAAATATATTCCGATATAAGCTTCAGTGGTTTTAATGTTGACACAGATAATGCCGCCGTAAATTACATAACGGTAAACTATTAATTGTGAAATTACAAAAAAAAATAGGATTGTTAAGTCATTTTAAAGAAATTGCATTGTTCATCAGCATAAAACTTAATTTAAAAAGGAAATAAAGTTAATTAATCCCCACATCACAGAATTAGAAAGCTGCTGTTTAAACTAACTAGTTAGCCATAATATGATAAGTCTCCATGCAAACTGTAACGGCAATGCCTGGAAGAGCGAATCCATCAGGATGTTCCCTTCTCACCCCCACATATTAATTGTCTATCATTGTAAAACAATTGTCATGTTTTAAAAGGAATGAATTCATTTAACAAACTGCGTTCCACCATTTATCCTCAATCAATGCGGCTGAGAGGGAAAAGTCACCGCGTTGCAATTTGTTTAAAAATAACTGCTATCATTACCGGCAATCTCTCATTTAAGTATTAATTAATTCAACTGTGTTTTATTTGACATTATGTCTTCAACGAGCTACTCAGTGGCTCTCTCTTGTATAGGCGCCTTCAACACAACAGAGCCGAGTGCACCGAGCTTGAATGTGCCGTCTAGGGTAGCGAGAACAGCTCAGTAGTGCGGCATCTGATGAAACCCATATACAAAAAGAATGATGTTTGCCCACAGCTGGTTAAGGTTTACCAGGCGAAGCAAACCAAGTGTTCCAAATCTCTTTCCATCAGTATCCATACGTTACGCAACTGGCTCCACTGGAGGCCAAAGAATGGAACGTCAGGGGAGAAGTGAATGCCATTCCAAGAATCCCGGACACAAGTATTAATCTTCTACAAGGGGACATTCAATGCGCTGATGACAGGAAACCCGGGAAAAAGAACACTAGTTTATTAGGCTACACGTTTCAACAAGCGGAATAAGTTGGCGCTACACAAATAAAGATCATTATTACTACCGGTGTCTTCATCTGGCTTCTTGTGAGGATCGTACAGGACCAGACATGATCCTAACGAAAGACCAAATGAAGACGCCGGTATGGCATTGAAACACGTAGCCCAATAAACTTCTGTTCTTTTTCCCAGGTTTGCTGTCATCACTTTGACAAATACCCCCTTGCTATACTTTATGACTTTAATTGGTCTTCACTAGAGATGAGCGAACGCGTTCGTCCGAGCTTGATATTCGTGCGAATATTAGGGTGTTCGGGATGTTCGTTATTCGTAACGAACACCATGCGGTGTTCTGGTTACTTTCACTTCCTTCCCTGAGACATTAGCGCGCTTTTCTGGCCAATTGAAAGACAGGGAAGGCATTACAACTTCCCCCTGCAACGTTTAAGCCCTATACCACCCCCCTGCTGTGAGTGGCTGGCGAGATCAGGTGTCACCCGAACATAAAAGTCGGCCCCTCCCGCGGCTCGCCTCAGATGCGGTGTGAGTTAGATGAGGGACAGTGCTGTTTGTACCGGAGCTGCTGTAGGGAAAGAATTGGTAGTTAGTGTAGGCTTCAAGACCCCCAAAGGTCCTTATTAGGGCCACTGATAGCTGTGTGTTGGCTGCTGTTAGCAGTGGCAATTTTTTTTTCTCAAAATCGCCTCTGCAGACCGTTGCACCTGGCATTAGGGACAGAAGTGCTGCATAGGCAGGGAGAGTGTTAGATGTGAGTGTAGCCTTCAAGAACCTCAACGGTCCTTTCTAGGGCCATATTTATCCGTGTGCAGTACTGTCCAGGCTGCTGTTAGCTGTGCTGCATTTTTTTTTGCTTCTCAAAATCGCCTCTGCAGACCATTGCACCCTCCATTGATACTGCAGGGAAAGAATTGTATAGGCAGGGCCACAACACAGTTATTATTCATAGAATATACGCAGTGCTGCCTGTTGGTGGGAAAAAACTGAAAACAAATCTATTTGTCCAGCCTCTGTCCGTCCTAAGGGCGGTGGACACGTGTCGGCTGCGTGAAAAACATTGCTAAATCATACGCACCCAGCTACGCTTTACTGCTGGCTTCACCATTTGCTTTCCTTAATTGGGAAAAAAAATACCTGCTCTGCCAGAGTTAATAACTCTGCTACCCTCACGTTCTGTGACACATTAGCAGGAAAACAGCACAGTTATTAAACTTCTCATGTTCATAGAATATACGCAGTGCTGCCTTTTGGTGCAAAAAAACGGAAAATAATTCTATTTGTCCTGCCTCTGTCCGTCCTAAGGGCGGTGGACACGTGTCGGCTGCGTGTGCAACCTGTAAAAATCAGACGCACCCAGCTACGTTTTACTCCTGGCTTCACCATTTGCTTTCCTTAATTGGGAAAAAAAATACCTGCTCTGCCACAGTTAATAACTCTGCTACCCTCACGTTCTGTGACACATTAGCAGGAAAACAGCACAGTTATTAAACTTCTCATGTTCATAGAATATACGCAGTGCTGCCTTTTGGTGCAAAAAAACGGAAAATAATTCTATTTGTCCTGCCTCTGTCCGTCCTAAGGGCGGTGGACACGTGTCGGCTGCGTGTGCAACCTGTAAAAATCAGACGCACCCAGCTACGTTTTACTCCTGGCTTCGCCATTTGCTTTCCTTAATTGGGAAAAAAAATACCTGCTCTGCCACAGTTAATAACTCTGCTACCCTCACGTTCTGTGACACATTAGCAGGAAAACAGCACAGTTATTAAACTTCTCATGTTCATAGAATATACGCAGTGCTGCCTTTTGGTGCAAAAAAACGGAAAATAATTCTATTTGTCCTGCCTCTGTCCGTCCTAAGGGCGGTGGACACGTGTCGGCTGCGTGTGCAACCTGTAAAAATCAGACGCACCCAGCTACGTTTTACTCCTGGCTTCACCATTTGCTTTCCTTAATTGGGAAAAAAAATACCTGCTCTGCCACAGTTAATAACTCTGCTACCCTCACGTTCTGTGACACATTAGCAGGAAAACAGCACAGTTATTAAACTTCTCATGTTCATAGAATATACGCAGTGCTGCCTTTTGGTGCAAAAAAACGGAAAATAATTCTATTTGTCCTGCCTCTGTCCGTCCTAAGGGCGGTGGACACGTGTCGGCTGCGTGTGCAACCTGTAAAAATCAGACGCACCCAGCTACGTTTTACTCCTGGCTTCGCCATTTGCTTTCCTTAATTGGGAAAAAAAATACCTGCTCTGCCACAGTTAATAACTCTGCTACCCTCACGTTCTGTGACACATTAGCAGGAAAACAGCACAGTTATTAAACTTCTCATGTTCATAGAATATACGCAGTGCTGCCTTTTGGTGCAAAAAAACGGAAAATAATTCTATTTGTCCTGCCTCTGTCCGTCCTAAGGGCGGTGGACACGTGTCGGCTGCGTGTGCAACCTGTAAAAATCAGACGCACCCAGCTACGTTTTACTCCTGGCTTCACCATTTGCTTTCCTTAATTGGGAAAAAAAATACCTGCTCTGCCACAGTTAATAACTCTGCTACCCTCACGTTCTGTGACACATTAGCAGGAAAACAGCACAGTTATTAAACTTCTCATGTTCATAGAATATACGCAGTGCTGCCTTTTGGTGCAAAAAAACGGAAAATAATTCTATTTGTCCTGCCTCTGTCCGTCCTAAGGGCGGTGGACACGTGTCGGCTGCGTGTGCAACCTGTAAAAATCAGACGCACCCAGCTACGTTTTACTCCTGGCTTCACCATTTGCTTTCCTTAATTGGGAAAAAAAATACCTGCTCTGCCACAGTTAATAACTCTGCTACCCTCACGTTCTGTGACACATTAGCAGGAAAACAGCACAGTTATTAAACTTCTCATGTTCATAGAATATACGCAGTGCTGCCTTTTGGTGCAAAAAAACGGAAAATAATTCTATTTGTCCTGCCTCTGTCCGTCCTAAGGGCGGTGGACACGTGTCGGCTGCGTGTGCAACCTGTAAAAATCAGACGCACCCAGCTACGTTTTACTCCTGGCTTCGCCATTTGCTTTCCTTAATTGGGAAAAAAAATACCTGCTCTGCCACAGTTAATAACTCTGCTACCCTCATGTTCTGTGACACATTAGCAGGAAAACAGCACAGTTATTAAACTTCTCATGTTCATAGAATATACGCAGTGCTGCCTTTTGGTGCAAAAAAACGGAAAATAATTCTATTTGTCCTGCCTCTGTCCGTCCTAAGGGCGGTGGACACGTGTCGGCTGCGTGTGCAACCTGTAAAAATCAGACGCACCCAGCTACGTTTTACTCCTGGCTTCACCATTTGCTTTCCTTAATTGGGAAAAAAAATACCTGCTCTGCCACAGTTAATAACTCTGCTACCCTCACGTTCTGTGACACATTAGCAGGAAAACAGCACAGTTATTAAACTTCTCATGTTCATAGAATATACGCAGTGCTGCCTTTTGGTGCAAAAAAACGGAAAATAATTCTATTTGTCCTGCCTCTGTCCGTCCTAAGGGCGGTGGACACGTGTCGGCTGCGTGTGCAACCTGTAAAAATCAGACGCACCCAGCTACGTTTTACTCCTGGCTTCGCCATTTGCTTTCCTTAATTGGGAAAAAAAATACCTGCTCTGCCACAGTTAATAACTCTGCTACCCTCACGTTCTGTGACACATTAGCAGGAAAACAGCACAGTTATTAAACTTCTCATGTTCATAGAATATACGCAGTGCTGCCTTTTGGTGCAAAAAAACGGAAAATAATTCTATTTGTCCTGCCTCTGTCCGTCCTAAGGGCGGTGGACACGTGTCAGCTGCGTGTGCAACCTGTAAAAATCAGACGCACCCAGCTACGTTTTACTCCTGGCTTCGCCATTTGCTTTCCTTAATTGGGAAAAAAAATACCTGCTCTGCCACAGTTAATAACTCTGCTACCCTCATGTTCTGTGACACATTAGCAGGAAAACAGCACAGTTATTAAACTTCTCATGTTCATAGAATATACGCAGTGCTGCCTTTTGGTGCAAAAAAACGGAAAATAATTCTATTTGTCCTGCCTCTGTCCGTCCTAAGGGCGGTGGACACGTGTCGGCTGCGTGTGCAACCTGTAAAAATCAGACGCACCCAGCTACGTTTTACTCCTGGCTTCACCATTTGCTTTCCTTAATTGGGAAAAAAAATACCTGCTCTGCCACAGTTAATAACTCTGCTACCCTCACGTTCTGTGACACATTAGCAGGAAAACAGCACAGTTATTAAACTTCTCATGTTCATAGAATATACGCAGTGCTGCCTTTTGGTGCAAAAAAACGGAAAATAATTCTATTTGTCCTGCCTCTGTCCGTCCTAAGGGCGGTGGACACGTGTCGGCTGCGTGTGCAACCTGTAAAAATCAGACGCACCCAGCTACGTTTTACTCCTGGCTTCGCCATTTGCTTTCCTTAATTGGGAAAAAAAATACCTGCTCTGCCACAGTTAATAACTCTGCTACCCTCACGTTCTGTGACACATTAGCAGGAAAACAGCACAGTTATTAAACTTCTCATGTTCATAGAATATACGCAGTGCTACCTTTTGGTGCAAAAAAACGGAAAATAATTCTATTTGTCCTGCCTCTGTCCGTCCTAAGGGCGGTGGACACGTGTCGGCTGCGTGTGCAACCTGTAAAAATCAGACGCACCCAGCTACGTTTTACTCCTGGCTTCGCCATTTGCTTTCCTTAATTGGGAAAAAAAATACCTGCTCTGCCACAGTTAATAACTCTGCTACCCTCACGTTCTGTGACACATTAGCAGGAAAACAGCACAGTTATTAAACTTAGATTATACATTCACTAGAGGCAGTGGGGCCTTTCGTTTTCAAAAAAGGGAAAAAATTATATTTGGCCTGCAGTCTTGCGCCAATTTATTGGCTGCCTGTGAAATCAAATCACTGGTAATACAGCATGCTGAGGGGTAGGGGTAGGCCTAGAGGACGTGGACGCGGCCGAGGACGCGGAGGGCCAAGTCAGGGTGTGGGCACAGGCCGAGGTCCTGATCCAGGTGTGTCGCAGCCGACTGCTGTGCGATTAGGAGAGAGGCACGTTTCTGGTGTCCCCACATTCATCGCCCAATTAATGGGTCCACGCGGGAGACGGTTATTAGAAAATGAGCAGTGTGAGCAGGTCCTGTCCTGGATGGCAGAAAGTGCTTCGAGCAACCTATCGTCTACCCGCAGTTCTGCGCCGTCCACTGCTGCCAATCCGAATCCTCTGTCTGCTGCTCCTCCTTCCTCCCAGCCTCCTCACTCCACTACAATGACACCTGCTCAGGAGCGGGAACACTCCCAGGAACTGTTCTCGGGCCCCTGCTTAGATTGGGCAGCAGTGGTTCCTCTCCCACCAGAGGAGTTTATCGTCACTGATGCCCAACCATTCGAAAGTTCCCGGGGTCCAGGGGAAGAGGCTGGGGACTTCCGCCAACTGTCTCAACAACTTTCTGTGGGTGAGGAGGACGATGACGATCAGACACAGTTGTCTTGCAGTGAGGTAGTAGTAAGGGCAGTACGTCCGAGGGAGCAGCGCACAGAGGATTCGGAGGAAGAGCAGCAGGACGATGAGGTGACTGACCCCACCTGGTGTGCAACGCTTACTCAGGAGGACAGGTCTTCAGAGGGGGAGTCAAGGGCATCAGCAGGGCAGGTTGCAAGAGGCAGTGCGGTGGCCAGGGGTAGAGGCAGGGCCAGACCGAATAATCCACCAAGTGTTTCCCAAAGCGCCCCCTCGCACCATGCCACCCTGCAGAGGCCGAGGTGCTCTAAGGTCTGGCAGTTTTTCACAGAGACGCCTGACGACCGACGAACAGTGGTGTGCAACCTTTGTCGCGCAAAGCTCAGCCGGGGAGCCAACACCAACAGCCTCACCACCATGCGCAGACATATGATGGCCAAGCACCCCGCAAGCTGGGACGAAGGCCGTTCAGCGCCTCCGGTTTGCACCCCTGCCTCTCCCCCTGTGCCCCAACCTGCCACTGAGATGCAACCCCCCTCTCAGGACACAGGCACTACCGTCTCCAGGCCTGCACCCACACCCTCACCTCCGCTGTCTTCGGCCCCATCCAGCAGTGTAGTTCAGCGCACCGTCCAGCCGTCGCTTGCGCAACTGTTGGAGCGCAAGCGCAAGTACGCCGCCACGCACCCGTACGCTCAAACGTTAACCGTCCGCATAGCAAAATTCATCAGCCTTGAGATGCTGCCGTATAGGGTTGTGGAAACGGAGTCCTTCAAAAGTATCATGGAGGCGGCGGCCCCGCGCTACTCAGTTCCCAGTCGCCACTACTTTTCCCGATGTGCCGTCCCAGCCCTGCACGACCACGTCTCCCGCAACATTGTACGCGCCCTCACCAACGCGGTTACTGCCACGGTCCACTTAACTACGGACACGTGGACAAGCACAGGCGGGCAGGGCCACTACATCTCCCTGACGGCACATTGGGTGAATTTAGTGGAGGCTGGGACAGTGTCAGAGCCTGGGACCGCTCATGTCCTACCCACCCCCAGAATTGCGGGCCCCAGCTCGGTGCTGGTATCTGCGGAGGTGTATGCTTCCTCCACTAAAGCACCCTCCTCCTCCTCCTCTGTCTCGCAATCAAGATGTGTTAGCAGCAGCATGTCGCCAGCAGTCGGTGTCGCGCGGTGTGGCAGCACAGCGGTGGGCAAGCGTCAGCAGGCCGTGCTGAAACTACTCAGCTTAGGCGATAAGAGGCACACGGCCCACGAACTGCTGCAGGGTCTGACACAGCAGACCGACCGCTGGCTTGCGCCGCTGAGCCTCCAACCGGGCATGGTCGTGTGTGACAACGGCCGTAACCTGGTGGCGGCTCTGCAGCTCGGCAGCCTCACGCACGTGCCATGCCTGGCCCACGTCTTTAATTTGGTGGTTCAGCGCTTTCTGAAAAGCTACCCACGCTTGTCAGACCTGCTCGTAAAGGCGCGCCGGCTCTGCGCACATTTCCGCAAGTCCCACACGGACGCTGCCACCCTGCGCACCCTGCAACATCACTTTAAGCTGCCAGTGCACCGACTGCTGTGCGACGTGCCCACACGGTGGAACTCTACGCTCCACATGTTGGCCAGGCTCTATGAACAACGTAGAGCTATAGTCGAATACCAACTCCAACATGGGCGGCGCAGTGGGAGTCAGCCTCCTCAATTCCTTTCAGAAGAGTGGGCCTGGTTGGCAGACATCTGCCATGTCCTTGGTAATTTTGAGGAGTCTACCCAGGTGGTGAGCGGCGATGCTGCAATCATTAGCGTCACCATTCCTCTGCTATGCATCTTGAGAAATTCCCTGCAAACCATAAAGGCAGCTGCTTTGCGCTCGGAATCGGGGGCGGGGGAAGACAGTATGCCGCTGGATAGTCAGGGCACCCTCCTGTCTATTTCTCAGCGCGTACAGGAGGAGGAGGAGGAGCATGAGGAGGATGAGGAGGAGGGGGAATAGACAGCTTGGGCCGCTGCTGACGGTACACCGGCTGATTGCCTGTCATTCTTTCAGCGTGTATGGCCTGAGGAGGAGGAGGAGGAGGAGGAGGAGGATCCTGAAAGTGATCTTCCGAGTGAGGACAGCCATGTGTTGCGTACTGGTACCCTGGCACACATGGCTGACTTCATGTTAGGATGCCTTTCTCGTGACCCTCGCGTTGCACGCATTCTGGCCACGACGGATTACTGGGTGTACACACTGCTCGATCCACGGTATAAGGAGAACCTGCCCACTCTGATTCCCGAAGAGGAAAGGGGTTCGAGAGTGTTGCTATACCACAGGACCCTGGTGGACAAGCTGATGGTAAAATTCCCAGCCGACAGCGCTAGTGGCAGAAGGCGCAGTACCGAGGGCAAGGTAGCAGGGGAGGTGCGGAGATCGAGCAGCATGTACATCCCAGGCAGTGCAACAGTCTTTAAGGGCCTGGCCAGCTTTATGGCTCCCCACCAAGACTGTGTCACCGCTCCCCAGTCACGGCTGAGTCGGCGGGAGCACTGTAAAAGGATGCTGAGGGAGTACGTAGCGGATCGCACGACCATCCTTGGTGACGCCTCTGCCCCCTACAACTACTGGGTGTCAAAGCTGGACACGTGGCCTGAACTAGCGCTGTATGCCCTGGAGGTGCTTGCTTGTCCTGCGGCTAGCGTCTTGTCGGAGAGGGTGTTTAGTGCGGCTGGGGGAATCATCACAGATAAGCGTAGCCGCTTGTCAACCGACAGTGCCGACAGGCTAACACTCATCAAGATGAACAAAGCCTGGATTTCCCCAGACTTCTGTTCTCCACCAGCGGACAGCAGCGATACGTAAGCAATACGTAGGCTGCACCCGCGGATGGAAGCTACGTTCTCTCTCACCATCCAAAACGGGGACATTTCTGCTTCATCAATCTGTGTCTAATATTCCTCCTCCTCCTCCTCCTGCTCCTCCTCCTGAAACCTCACGTAATCACGCTGAACGGGCAATTTTTCTTAGGGCCACAAGGCTCACTCAAATAATTTTTCTGAACAATTTTTATAAGTTTCAATGCGCTTAAAAGCGTTGGAACTTTAACTTGAACCAATTTTTCGTTACACTGGGCTGCCTCCAGGCCTAGTTACCACTTAAGCCACATTAACCAAAGCGATTAATGGGTTTCACCTGCCCTCTTGGCTGGCCATGGCCAATTTTTGGGATGTACATTAGTACTGTTGATACAGCAATTTTTGTGGGCCCTCGCCTACAGTGTAATCAAATTAATTTTTAGCCCACCTGCATTACAGCTGACGTTACCTCAGCTGTGTTGGGCAATGCAATGGGATATTTTTGTGTACCGCTGGTGGGTTCCAGGGAGCCACCCATGCTGTAGGTGCACACTGAGTTTTTAATACATCTGTACACTTCTAAAGAACCCCAGTCTGACTGGGGCATGCAGTGTGGGCCGAAGCCCACCTGTATTACGCACGACATTACTACCTCAGCTGTGTTGGGCAATGCAATGGGATATTTTTATGTACCGCCGGTGGGTTCCAGGGAGCCACCCATGCTGTAGGTGCACACGGAGTGTAACCTACATGTGTCCACTTGTAAAGAACCCCGGTCAGACTGGGGCATGCAGTGTGGGCCGGAGCCCACCTGTATTACGCACGACATTACTACCTCAGCTTTGTTGGGCAATGCAATGGGATATTTCTATCTACCGCCGGTGGCTTCCTGGCACCCACCCATGCTGTCGGTCCACAGGGACTTCACAATAGGGAGTTGTACCTGCCTGTGTCTATGAATTAAAAAGCCCGGTCTAACTGGGGCATGCAGACACCTTGACAGAATGAATAGTGTGTGGCACATAGGTTCCCCATTGCTATGCCCACGTGTGCAGCTCCTGATGGCGGTGGCACAGGATTGGATTTCTCATTGCTTCTGTACAGCATTGTGGGCTATCGCCCTGCCCCTTTTAAAGAGGGTCGCTGCCTAGCCGTGCCAACCCTCTGCAGTGTGTGCCTGCGGTTCCTCCTCATGGCAGACGCACTTCTAAATAGACATGAGCGTGGTGTGGCATGAGGGCAGCTGAAGGCTGCGCAGGGACACTTTGGTGTGCGCTGTGGGGGGGAGGGGGGGCGGTTGGGCAGCATGTAAGCCAGGAGAAGTGGCAGCGGAGTGTCATGCAGGCAGTGATTGTGCTTTGTTGTAGCTAGTGTGGTGCTTAGCAAAGGTATGCCATGCTAATGAGGGCTTTTCAGAAGTAAAAGTTGTTGGGAGGGGGGGGGGGCACTTTTGCCGCTATTGTGGCTTAATAGTGGGACCTGGGAACTTGAGATGCAGCCCAACATGTAGCCCCTCGCCTGCCCTATCCGTTTCTGTGTCATTCCCATCACTTTCTTGAATTGCCCAGATTTTCACACATGAAAACCTTAGCGAGCATCGGCGAAATACAAAAATGCTCTGGTCGCCCATTGACTTCAATGGGGTTCGTTGTTCGAAACGAACCCTCGAGCATCGCGGGAAGTTCGTTCCGAATAACGAACACCCGCACATTTTGGTGTTCGCTCATCTCTAGTCTTCACGCCTGCTGCACTATGGAGCTTTTTTTCCCCCTGTTTTGACAATCTTCTATACCGGTAGCTTCCTCACAATTAGACCTGTCCATTTCCAAAACCATCTGTCATCTCTAATACAGAGGTAGAAAACAAGATGTAGTGCAATAAAGATTTGGCAATCGGAGAAGAATGGGCAGGTCCCTTTCATTATACCCACACCGACAAAGTTAAAACAGCGTAAAAGCAATCCATCATGGAGAGCCCTCCTCTGTTTTAGTTCCGCAGCTTCTTCCAGGGAACAGTTCCTCCCAGCCATGCAAAGATTATATACCATTCCATATTAACATAGTCCCACCCCCATACATAAACTAAAATAAAATAACAAAAAAATGTATATACAAAATGTAATCCACCAATGTAATTTCCATTCTTTAGCTAACCACCTATATCGCCTGCATCATTTAAAACAACATTCCTCAAAGTGACTACAAGAAGCATCCAGTCCTTTCAAGGATGTTCAGTTCTATTCCTAAATGTATTTATAATGGCTTTACTAAAGTCACATGATATAAAACTTCCATTCACAGTTTACACACTGAACTTCTCAGACCAATCAGGTTCACTTACCGTGGCTAGGAGAGACTATGCCTCAGAAGAAGCCGTGGAAGTGAAGTGCGAGTCAAGAAGAGATGGGTTCTCCATGTTGGATGGCTTTTGTGCTGTTTGTGAGTGTAATAAAAGAGACGTACCCATACTTTTCTTTCTGCAAAACTGTATTGCATTATATCCTGTTTCCTACCTCTTTATTAGAGATTACAGATAAACCTGATGAAACGTGTATGAAATCAGAGGCACAGAATAGCTATAGGTCCTGTAATACTCCCGTGTGCATGGAACCATAAGAAGACAGACACCAAAGCCAAGATATTCAACTTGTTACCCCTTAAAGCCCATACATGTGTAGTGGGCCAGAGTTTGGGGTCCCCTACAGCACCTCAGAATGCATGTTTTGTGCTTGTCTCATGCACTGTCTTGGCTGTTGAATGCATCAGTTATGTGTATTGGATGGCTGCAGGCAAGAATGAGTTAATGTCTGGGTATGCCTGGAAAATGTATCGCCTTGTGTGTGGTATAAAAGAAGGGTCACATGTCTGGAGAGGTAGAAAGTGAGAGAGCGATACATATCTGAGAGTTAGTAGGACAGAGGAGAGATCTGAGAGTCAGGGAGACATGGAGAAGACCAAGAGGTGGTCTGCTATTCCCGCTTGGGCCTGTCCTTCCCAAAGAACACCCCACTGTAACTAGCTACCAAGAGTGCATGCACCCGGACTCAGAAAAAGCCACGCAAGAACTGCGCACATCTGGTGAGATAGAGACACCGCTAGCAACCGAGAGAACCACGAGTGGCTGGCAGTGGAGAGGAAGAGAGTTGCCAGGAGAGAGAGAACGGGCAGATAACTAAGACTGTGGCTGAGTAATTCTCCGGGAAGCCTCCCTATTCCAGCATCATTTCTTCGGAGTGTTGTTTCATATTAAGACTGTTGCATTGTTCAATTGCTGTGAAGGGAAGTTAAGAAAATGGGGAGAACTGAACGTTCTCAGTTCTTACTCAGAAAAGTATACTTTGTGTGTGGGCTATTTTGTTCCTGGGAATGGATGTCAGAGTGATCCATCGCAGAGGACGGAATGTTGGTGTCACGAGTGACAAAAATCGGACTACAGGTAAACAGTTTTACCATCCCTGTGAACTCCCCCAGCAGTAACAAGCTCTGGTCCCGAGCTACCCTTAGGGAGGAGACGGTAGAGCGCCGTCACAAGGCGAACACTCTACCCCGCTGAGGGCCTGCTCCTCAGACTCTGCACATGCATAGTGCAATCATGTGGGCAGCTGCGACCCTACCAAAACGGGCAGAAACAGAGGAAACTCAGACGCCCAGGTGTGTAACCATTGCAAAACTGCAATCATGGCATCGTCCAAAGAAGAAGGTTTACATATTCCACAACGCTGCACAGACTTTGCCTTCTTTGTCATCAATCCTTCATGAAAGTTCATCTTGAAATGCAAAAAAAAAATCTCAGTTTGATACAGACATTGCCCTGTAAGCACATATGGCAGAAAAAGTAAGTGAATCCTTTGGAATTACCTGGTTTTTTGTATGGATTACACTATAAAATGTGGTTTATATGATCTAAATCGCAAATTTTAGAGATATTCAATCTGAATAACCACACACAATTCGCTGTGACATTCTTGTCTTCTATTGAGCATATTAAGTAAACATCCACTATGCAGGGAGAAAAAGTGAGTGAGTCCTGCTGTTAATGACATCTCCAGTAGCTATTTGAGAAAAGATATTTCAGTTAAGATGAGTTTAGAAGTGCAGGTATCATAGGTGCTTTGACCATTAAATTACACATGCACAGCCTGGTTACTGACAAATTTGTTCTTCTCAAGAAAGATTATTATTGAACCCTGCCTCGATGTAAAGATTTTTTTGAAGTTCTGTTAAAGGGATGTGTGACACTGGAAAAGGCTACAAAATCTAAAGCCCTGGGTCTACATCAAAACAACAGTTTTGGCAAATTGTCTACAGATGTAGAACATTGAGGACTGTTCTTCTCTCCCAAAGAGTGTCCTGTTATATTACTCCAAAAACACAACAATTATGAAGCTTGGTGGAGGGGGCACCATGGTTTGGGCCGGCTTTGCTGCCTCACGGCCTAAATGTCTTGCGATCATTGAGTAAACAATCTTACATGAGACTATAAGGGCAGCTGTCGATGACCTTAAGCTAAGTAGACATGATGCGAGAAGGCAATGATCCAAAACATACAAGTAAATCAAGTAAAGAATGGTGAAAAATGAAGAAGATTTACATTTTGGAATGTCCAAGTCAGATTTCTGACCTTAACCCTATGCAGATGCTGTGACATGATCTGAAGAGGGCTGTGCATGCAAGGCATCCCAGAAATCTTGTTGAACTTAAACATATTTGTGGGTAGGAATGGACCAAAATTCTTTCTCAACATTGAGCACATATTGTTTTCATCTACAGGAAACATTTGGTGGAAGCGATTGCTGCTTGAGGGACATCTACAGGTTGGAGCCAATTACTTTTGCTCCCTGCACTGTGGTTGTTTTCTTATCAATGTACAAAAAACTTTTTGGTTGGCAGCAGCACACAAACGTACCTTAAGTCTGAGTAGAGGCTTCTATGTCAGGCAGAGGATGCAATGCTCCTAAAATGGATCTGGATCCATAGACCATATAACCAAGCACATTCTTTCCAAATGGAGCAGCATCCGGGGGTGCCGATACGGATGAAACAATACTCACATCCTAAAAGGGCTTTATCTTTATTGTGTCCAAAACGCTTTGGACGGGAGCTGCTGGACATTCAAGCTGGCTTCCGCAGAGGACGTAACACCAGAGACCAAATCGCGAACCTGCGCTGGATCATGAAGAAGACCCGGGAGTATCATCAGGACATGTATATGTGTTTCATCGACTACAGCAAGGCATGTGACTGCGTCAAACATGAAAAGCTCTGGAAGTGTCTGAAGCAAATGGGCGTCCCAGAACATATACAGCTTATAAGGTCGCTTTACAACAAGCAATAAGCAACGATCAGGACCGCTTATGGAAACACGGATTGGTTCGGAATCAAGAAAGGCGTACAGCAAGGCTGCATTCTATCACCAGTACTTTTCAGTCTGTACGCAGAAACGATCAGGAGGCAACGCAATCTGGACAAATCAGAAATCGGAGTTAAAAAAAAACGGTGACAGAAATGTCAACAACCTCCGATAAGCAGATGATACAACCCTGCTGGCGGGAAGTGAAAGGGAAAACCTTATCCAATGAGTGCAAAAGGGCAGCAAACGCATGGGACTGTATGTCAACTGCAGGAAAACGGAAGTCATGACCGCGGTAGGCAGCGGTACAGTGAACATCAAAACCAACAAAGAAGAAGTCGAGATGGTCCGAGATTTCATCTTCCTTGGATCCAAAATCGATCACAACAGGCAATCTGGACCCGAGATCAAGAGACGGATTACACTTGGTAGGAATGCAAGGAATGGAAAAGATCTGGAAAAGCAAGGATATTAGCATTTCAACACAAACCAGACTGGTCAATGCACTGTCTTTCCCATAACGACGTATGGCTGTGAAAGCTGTACAATCGGGGAAACAGACAGAAAGAAAAATTGATGCGTTTGAACTCTGGTGCTGGAGGAGAATGCTGCGGATACCTTGGACCGCCATGACAGCGAACAAGGTAGTGTTAGATCGCGGCAAACCGAAAATATCACTAGAGGCCAAAATCATCAACCAGCGGCTCTTTTATGGCCACGTGATGATCACAAACTCACTGGAAACAGTACTGATGCTCGGCAAGGTCAGTGGGAAGAGAAGATCAGGGCGACAGAGAACAAGATGGCGAGATACAATCAAGGCCACCAACCGCCGAACTGAAAGAAGCCGTGAAAGACAGGAATGCGTGGAGAACATTGATCCATGGAGTGACCGGAGGTCGGACGTGACTAAACGGACAATCATCATCATCATCACTATACTCGGGATCTGTTGTGTACAGGAGGCCTTGTGATTGTCACTTCCTAATGGGCAGATTTCTCTGTAATGCCTCTTAGAGAACGTAGTATCTTCCTGGTTCTGACCATTACTATTGTGACTTCTACTTAGTGTGGCTAAGGACTTCTGCCCCTACCGTGTTCATGTAGTTATATAGTAACTTACTCTGTAGCATCTTTTGCACTAGTGAAATGCTTTTACATTGTCAGAAGTGTTAATTTGGCATTTCTGAAGTCCCACAAGATCATGGGGCCTTGTATGCTACTGCCCCACCATCCCGAAAGTCTTCAGCAATACATGTAATTGTATGCTACTTCAGGACAGGACATCAATATCTGATCGGTGGGAGTCCGTGCCCTGGGACCCCAGGCGATCAACTGTGAGGCCGCGACACTTGGTCACATGGCTTTTCAACACCTCAGTCCCAGTCAGGGATTGAACTGCTATAATAGGCACCGCGGTGAGGAAATGTACTGTGCTGGTAACCATTGAAGAGGTCCTGGTGCTCACGCGAACACTATGGCCTCTTTAAAGGGGTTTTCCCACTACTTAAATTTGCTTCACTGTCCCTCTGCACTTCCTGTTCGCTGCAGCCAATCACTGGTCACAGCACGGGCCTTCTATAGCCAGTCATTGGCTGTAACAGTCACATGTCTTGATCAGCAGCAACCAGGAAATACAGATACAAATTTAGGTAGTTGGAAAACCCCTTTAAACAGCTGATTGGTGGGAGTCCAATGCTGCGAAAACATAACAGGTGCCTCTATTCTGGCATTGGAAGTGATTCCGAGGATTTATGCCGACCAAAGCAATTTCAGTCTGCAGCGTTTATACACCACATCTGTCTGTGTGAATGGCCGGGACAACTTGATCGCGACTATTTGCAGTCCATGCATTTTTTACCTGCGTTGTGGCCGGCATAGAAGCACATTGCCCGAGTGGATGAGGCCTAAGCCTGCCAAGTTTACCAAATGTGAAGTACTATATGACTGGCTGCCCTATTTTTTTCATATCATACAATCTCCAAGATTTCACACTCAGTTTTCCAGTATCCAATGGTATCTGCAGGACCGATGATATATAACTCGTATCCGCGGTGTGGAGGTTATTGTATGGTAGTAATATCCTATGATGGTATACTATATAGTGTCTACATGTCCCATGTATATCCAGGATCTGCGTTCTGTGCATGCTAGATCGTTATGCATCGCATGTTTAGGGCTCGGTCAAATGAAAAAACACATTTTTTATCGCATGAATAGCCGCGCTGAAAAAAAAAATCGCATATCGCGTGTAGAAAAATCACGTGACCAGTTCATTTGTGCTCGCATGTCCGATCTTTTGCAGGTCCGATTATTTAGTGCTTTTAAAAAAACGGAGATGTGACCGCTTTCACTGGAAGCATTGGTTCCAATATAGCCAATTTTTAAGCGCGCCTATTTATGCACTAAAAGAATCGCTCATTTGACCGCGGCCTTAAGGCTCTTTCACATGGGCGTATTTGAGCAATATGCAGTGAATAGAACCCATTGATTTCAATAGGTTCATTCACGTTTCCTTTTCTTGCGCATTCAGAAAAATAGAACATGCTCGATTTTGTGCCTATTTGTGAAACAACGGGCCCCATAAAAGTCTATAGGGACTGCGCAATACGCAAGGGAATGTGCAAAATAAAGCGCTAAACCGCAGGGAAAGGACACATCTGGACCTCAACAAGGTAAATCGCCTTTTAAATCAGGGCTGTGGAGTATTGCTCGCGCATATGCCCTGCGTGTGCAAAAAAAAGTGCAGTACAATGTGCAGAAACGTACAGAAATCAACCTCATTCATAGCGCAAATACTTGACGCTGAAGTGTGTGGATTTGCGCATACTCGTGTGAACCCTAAGGACCAGTGATATATACATGTGTGTAGTGAGGAGTCAACTTGTGAAAAGTTCAGTTTGGCCAGTTTGCCAAACTTTTGCAAAAGGTTCAGCTTGGTCAGAAGTTTACCACATCCCCTAAAACTGGGGTATAACACCATCTAAGAGCCATGAAAGTCCCATATAACATTTCGAGAGCCTTCTAGGGGGCTTTTATGGCCCTTAGACAGTGTTATACTCCAGTGTTCAGGACTAGTCCTGAGTGAACCGAAATAGTAGAACCCTGTTTCGGGTAGAACCTTGCTGAAAGGTCTTCGAGTTCATGCCAAACTGAAACGTTAGCAAAGTTCTACCTGAAACAGTCTTCTATTATTCCAGTTCGCTCCACACTATCCATGGGTAGTCTTGGTGTCATACAATATCATATCCGTTACATACAACAACCATTAGATTTACAAGGATTTTACCATCATGGAAAGTTATCCTTTGTCCACAAGATAGAGGACTACATGCTCCTACAGCTGGGAACTCCACTGATCCAGAGATTTCAGCCCCGGTACGTCCTGAAGTGTGGACAGTAGAAGATGCTCCGCTACATTCTTTGCAATGGGACCACCAAAGACAACTGAGCGCTTGAACTCAGGTATCCCTGGCAGTCCTTTTGAAGGGATTGGCGCAGAGGCGTGCATGCTGATCCCCCACTGCTCACACTTTGGAGCGTGCCAGGGCTGCAATCTCAGGAAGCTGCAATCTCGAGGGGGTTCTAGATGTTCAACCCTCACCAATTTGCAGGTTATCCTGTGGATAGGGAAGACCTTGCTGTGGTGGGATGACCTCTTTAACATCTTTAGTCAACAGCGCTTTGGCACTACAGAGGAATCTGGAAGAAGGCAATGCTCTAACCATAATTACTGAGCTAATTGGTCTCATACCATTGTGACAAAACCCCATTCATGTATTCCTGGTACTGACTCTCCTGACCTCCGGACTCCCTGAACTTGGCTCTGTATTTTGGACTCTGCTCTTCTCTGCTTCCTGCCCTGACATAATGCCCAAACCTTAATAATGCACCTGTACTGCCAACCCTCATTCAGACCTTCAGGTATGGCGCCTCGGCGCAGTGCAGTGTCAGCAGCCACACAACTGGGATTATCTGTGTAACGGCTTGGGGATTCCACAGCAAAGCCGGTATCCTGCTTGGAGGGGTTGTTTAAAAAGCGGGGTTCCCCAGGTGCTGCCACCTGACTTAGCCCATAGCCAAACTGGTATGTGGCAAGGCGGATCCACATTTATCTGCCTGACAATCTCCTACAGGTCCTGAAGATTGAATAGGACCAATTAGGAGACGTCTCTGATGTAGACCGCTACCAGGAGGCTATCAGGTGGCTATATTTTTGGTTTCATATGACAACTGCTGAACTCAGACCTCTTGTAGGTCTACTAAACTTTATAGGATTTTTTGGTGATCTGTTCAGGCGGTGCGGGCATTGTGCCCACAATACAGACACTAATATGCTTCCTAAATCAGAGAAATGTAATTGGTTGTATCTGCTCTGTCTTCTGGATTTTGACCCGAGCCAGTGGCACTAAAGTGCTAGCTTACTAAATGCCAGATTGAAAGGGCTTTCCCATCCATCATTTATATCACCTACCTATATTATAGGGGCCCATTGTATGTTCGATGGTGGAATACGTGCGCAGCCACTCCACTCAAACTCTTTCAGATTGTCGGAAGCAGGCAAGCACGGCCAATTAACCTTTCCTTCCCAGGTGCTAATTCTAGACCTATTTTAAGTGTATTGGTTAGCTTAAAGGGCCACTCCAGAAAAAACATATTTTTCAATCACTGCCCCTCACTCATGATAGCCGCCTGTCACACTGTGGAGGTCTTATCTGTGTATTGCAGCCACTTCCATGCAGTACAGCCCCCTGTCTGATGCTTATCAGGCACCATCTTGAGTGTGATATTTTTTACCTTCTGTTTCACATCTATCCCATGATGCATCAGCACAGCGTTAGCTGAAGCTATACCATTTCTGCCTGCTGAGAGATCGTTTAATTATCATCATCTTTTATATTCACTTAAATAAGCTGCAGACCGTAAGTATACAGTTAGAAAGATGAGCTGTGATCTCCTCTATTATACCTGTGTGATCATCATCAGTAACTGTAGCAAGAGGGTCTGTGTCCTCCTCTAGGCAGTTTGTGTGATAGGGTTCATATAATAACATCACGTAAACTAAGAAACTGACTAGAAACTGAACACATAAATCCAAGTAGATCTGAGTTGGTCAGAACTGAGTTCACATGGCCATCGGAGGAGAAAGAGTCCGGGGATTTCAGATAGAAATGAATTACTAACCAAGATAACACAAGGCAACATAATGAATGAAAGGATAGCTACATAATGAATGAAAACAATCACCGGAGTGGCCCTTTTATATGGTGCCATACGTAAGGGCAGCATACTCCTTATAGCCAAAATGGTATTAAAAGGATGCTCTGCCAATTGGCTAAGAGGAGCAATGAAAAAATAAAGCACATCCCTTCCCTGCCTCACCTCCTCCCACATCCCTCAGGGCTGATAGCCAGCTGTGTATGCACATACACACAACTGTCCTGAAGGGCGGCTCCCCCGGACCCATAACTATCAATGTGCAGTATTCTTTCAAAGTTCCAATTAACCAAATGGCATAAATCGTTTTAGCTCTGTTTCGACTACTACAGGTAAAAACCTGTGGTTGTAACATGCTGTCCTTACATAGGCCAGCATATTAGGCAGGCACATCTACTTTTAGCTGCTTACTACAGGAAGCAAACAGCTCCATGCATTGCGCACTGGCCTGGAGTTGGTACTGCAGTTTGAATTATTCACTTCATTAGGACACAGCCTGCAGTACCAACCTGGACCACTGTGCAATGTACAGAGCTGTCTGCTTCCTGCAGCAAAACAGCTAGAACAACCCATGTAACCCACTGGTATCATAACTGTGTGGCACTGACCCAATTTCTCCAAGCTCTTCCCACCCTATTCTCTGGACGTCACTGTCAATATTATAAACATCACTTAATGCCATGTCATTCTATTACACACCGATTGTCCACTATAACACCACCACATCCGTATAGAGGCAGAGGTTTAGGTGGTAAACAGTTAATAGTAGCCCTGAAACTCCATTGGTTGAACCAACAACACGGCATTCTCCATAAGTTTTTCACTCTAGTTTGGTACATCCTTTATTGCCACAACGATTCAGACCTAAAGCTTCAAAAACCTGATTGGCTAGAGCTTTATATGTCCAAGAGACCCTTGTTCAGATAGTCACATCCGGGCCTTAGGGGGCTTCTATTTGTACCGCTGAACCAAAAAAACTTGTCTTAGCCCCAGAGAATAGCATAGTGCTGAGTGATACTTGAGGTTTTTAATTATTTTTTTATTTTTCTCTTGGTCAGTGTACAAAAAATATGGGACATCAAACCAGAAAAAGTACAAAAACAAAAGAATAAAAAAATGTACATTAGAAAAATAAATTACAATTGCATTTACAGAGACAATCTCAGTGGATTTGTTTGTCTTTTACCGAAATGACTCAGTAGATTACTGACATTGTAGTTTTTGGCCTGTCTGCCCATCATACATTTACAATGGTCTAGCTGGGAGAGAACCAGAAACGAATCTGGTCAAAGCAAAAAGAAAAAAAAAAACTACCAAAAAATGACATGCTATTTACAAAGCCAGAAGTCAGACATGGAATTATTTGTAATGTTATTTGTTGTCTGTAGCCACAGAGAGGTAAGTTATATAGCGGTCCGCATGTAGAGAACAGCCGGCAAACGCCGTCCGGGAAGAGGATACACGGGGGGATGTAGACAGAAATAAGTGAAATGTTTTTGTTTTTTCCTAACTGCTCTGGGCAAGCATCGAGTCACAGCCTGATACATGGTATACACTCAGCCGACTCGTGTTCGCTCCGTATTACTAGCAGTTAGTAAAGTTTAATATTTTTGTTCGAAATTAAATGTAAAAACATTAAGAAAGAAAATCTGATTTTTTTGTTATAAATTAAAGGGATTTCTGGGATTTCAAACAAAATTTAAAGGCTTAAAATGGTAAAAAATAAAGAAACATATACTCACCTGATCCAGCAGCTCCTGATCCAGTGCTGAAGCCGTGGTCCCCACCACTCAGAACCCAGAAGAAGACCATGGAAGAATCACCATTAAAGCCGGTGATTGGCTGAGTGGTCACATGCACAATGAATGGCACGTGACTGCCAATCAGCTTCTTCCGGGTCCGAGCAGCGGGGACTGAGGCTTCAGAGCTGGATGCCGCTGGAGCAGGTGAGTAAATGTTTTTTCTTTATTTGATCCATTTTAAGCCTTTTCATGCCCTGGAAACCCCCTTTAAGGTTTGTTCACATCAGCTTTGGAAGCCAAATGATAATACAATCCAGGATGAAATCCCACAACATGTTGTGCTGTTTTTTTCCTGGATTACGCCAGACACCATTACATAACCTGAACAGATCGCATTATAATCAAGGGGGTTTATTTGGCTCCTTATGATTTAGTGATAAGACAGATCCGTCCAGCCAGGGGATTTCCAATGCTGATGTGAAAAACCTGTTAAAGGGGTTGTCCAGGGAAGCACAATACTGGCATGGACATACGATGTTGGAACGTCCACCTCTGACTCAGTTGACATGGTATGACCTGTCTCTTTGTGCCCCATCAGGGGGTTGGCCATAACAGAGAAGGGGGCTGGCTTAGTTATTAAGATGTGTTGAACAGCCTTGAAGATGTGATGGACACAGAGAGAAGGGCCGTACCACAGGACCGCTCCATGGATAACCCTTTAAATTATTAACTTTATTTAAAAGGTTTTTACCATGACAAACATTTACAGACTATCACCTGAATACACCCGATTGGTCTAATGTGACTGTAGAGTCCTCCATTGATCCTGAGAAAACGGTTGTCTATTCTCAAGACCAATGGCAATACTTGCGCAATCATTTCTCAAAAATGTTTATGGAACGAGTAGCCCGTTACTGGGATCCCAACAGTTGTTCCGCCGCCGATCTACCGCGTTTCTCCAAAAATAAGACAGTGTCTTATATTAATTTTTGTTCAAAAAGGTTTAACTTTTTTACATGTATACTGTAAAAACACTGGACACTATTTAAATTGACTTTTTAAATTAACTGTTAGCAGGGCTTAATTTTGGAGTAGGGCTTATATTTCAAGCATCCTCAAAAAGCCTGAAAAATCATTTTGCATCCTCAAAAATTCAGGAAAATCATGCTATGTCTTATTTTCAGAGTATGTCTTATTTTCAGGGAAACAGGGTAATAGTCATGGCACATCCAACGGACGGCTCGTAAATGTTTGTCGTGGGAATGTCAGCAAATAACAGAACAAATATTCTAGGCTGCACTGAGGAACGGCCCGCTATATTGGACTTAGATTGATATATTTGAGCATTGCCTATTTTTTTTTTTTAATTTCCTGTTATTTATATTAAAACTTCACCTTTCTTTTAAACATCGGCAAACACAGAGGACGTAAATCACAAATCCACAGGAGCATAAATACCGTTCTGGGAGAAACCACACTTATGAAGGAGGGTCAACATGTGCAAATAGTCTACCGAGAGTTCATCAATATAATAGAATATAAACATAGAAAATGACTTTATCCATCAGCTCTACAAAACCCACCAAGATCTGTTTAAGTAGTCAGTCACACTTTGCATAGTTTGGCTACATTTTTATTTGAGCATGGTCATTTTCAAGAGAAATTACAAATTGAAAATTCAATAATACTTTTACAAAGACAAGTCAGGAAAGATTTTTTTGTCATGGTATTATACATTGTATTTAACAGTCCCTCTTTTTTTTTTTTTTAGCTAAAAAACAAGATGAAGAAAGTGGAATTTTTTCAGTTGAAAATACAGTGTTTTCACAAGATCGTATCAAAAGTTCCCAAATTTGGAATTTCCAGTAATTGGAAAGAAAATAAAATAATAAAAACAAAAAAAAAAAAAAAGAAAATAAAATAATAAAATTGAAAAAAAAAAAAAAAAATTCGCATTTTACAATTAATGTTTCAAAACACATAAATGCTCTTCTCTTTACGTAAAATTTGCCCAAGTGATCAACATCATGTTCCTTTTTTACTAAAATATATCTATATTGAAGAACTATTATACTGTACACTACAGTATGAAATAAATAAAATTAGGAAATATAAAATGAGCCACATAAATAAAATGTTATTTGACCTAAAAATTAAATGAATGCAAAAACAAAAATTTTTTGCAAAAAAAAAAACAAAAACAAACAAAAAAAAAGTTTGGTGTAATACTGACAAAATGAATGAACAAAAAATAAAAAAAATTACAGAAAAAAATTGCACAAACATATGTAAACTAAGGAACTGCCGCCTATTCTAATACTGACATGGGTGCTTCAAAGAACAGGGTAAGCTTAACACTGAAGCTGGTGCGTTGGGTAACACATGTCACCCCCTTTAACACTGTACAAGGATGGCACTTGCAGAAACACACAGATTAAAAGGTTTGCATATAAGGCTTTTTTTTTCTTTTAAAAACACCTTACGAAGGCTTTCTCTGTCGTCACCTTTCTTTTTTACCACCGTTTCCAGGTCGCTCTTAAGACTTCGGAATCTCCATTTTTTTTTTTTTTACACATGCATCACTTCATGTTCCTTCACATTAAAAAAAAAAAAAAAAAAATAGGCCTAAAATTGTGTGGTTATCTATCATGAAACTGAGAGTAGCAAAGGAAAGTTATGAAGGAATCGAAGAAAAGTCGTATTGCAGTGCGAGCACCATAAATTAAAGTGAAGTGATAATACTGATGTACAGCAGTGCGGGCACTTTTTTTTTTTTTTTTTTTTAGATTTTAAATGTATTAATATAAATTAGAAATATCTTTTTTTTTTTTAAGTCTGTAGTGATATATAAGTAGAGTGCAATTCGTACAATTAACTATTTTGTGCTTAAAGAATAAATGCTATTAAACACAGGGTTTAGTCTCTGAAACCACACAGTTTCTAGGCCTTTAATACTGTACAAAAAGTTTGCATAATGCAGTTCTCAACGAAGACCACCTCAAACTTCATTTAACTTTTTTTTTTTAATGTTTTTGGCAGAACTGCCCACCCCTCCCCCCCCCTCCCATCAGTTCATCTATACAGGCTTCGTGGAAGCTTCAGGCACGTGCATGAACAGCTTAAACACAGCAGAGTTTTCAAGCAGGTAACAAGACTACTGGAGAAAATCGGAAGCTTAAAATGCAGTAGTTTATTACATGCCGTCCTCCATGTTTTCTTCTTCGTGATCTGACTTGATTTCCATTTTACCATCCTCCGAACTATCGTCCATTGAATGTTCACCATTCTCTTCCTCGTCTCGGATCGTGTCCGGATCCGTGTCCATGCTCTTGTTCTCGCTTTCTTCCTCTTCCTCTTCGAACTCTTCGTCTCCATCTGGTCTTCCCAGCTTATCGTAAACGTCCTCCACCTCCTTATCATGCTCTCTTTCGCTCTCTCCGTCTCTCAGCATACTTTCTCGTTCCTCTGAGTCAGAGTAGCCCTGAGGTGTTATACTCTGTAAGTAAGCTCGATTCATCAGCAGCTCCGTCGGTTCTAAGTGACCCTTCTCTCTGGCTTCCCTCTCGGCCGCCTCCCTTTCTTCGGCCTCTCTTTTACAGTAGGAATACCTGTGGTTCATGTGCTGTGAGTAGGACCCAGAATGTGAGAAACGCTTCCCGCACTTGTCACATTGGTATGGCTTTTCGCCGGAGTGCAGACGTGAATGTTCTATTAGATGGTGTTTGTGTTTAAATGCTTTTTTACAAATCTGACATTGGTGTGGCCTTTTTCCTGAAAAACAAAAAATATAGACATTTCTGTTAAATTTCATCCAATTAAAAAAAAAAAACTAAAAGTACAAAATCATTTTTTTCATTCACTTTCATTCTCCAACCTCGTGCCCCATTAGACAAAGTGTACTAAATAAACACCACTGTGTAATCATCAGTCGACTGTCCAAGAGGCCAATGCTTTTATGACCAGTAGGCGTATTACAAACATTCATAAACATTTTTTCATTCACTTTCATTCTCCAACCTCGTGCCCCATTAGACAAAGTGTACTAAACACCACTGTGTAATCATCAGTCGGCTGTCCAAGAGGCCAATGCTTTTATGACCAGTAGGCGTATTACAAACATTCATAAACATTTTTTCATTCACTTTCATTCTCCAACCTCGTGCCCCATTAGACAAAGTGTACTAAACACCACTGTGTAATCATCAGTCGGCTGTCCAAGAGGCCAATGCTTTTATGACCAGTAGGCATATTACAAACATTCATAAACATTTTTTCATTCATTTTCATTCTCCAACCTCGTGCCCCATCAGATAAAATATACCAAAAAACTGTTGTGTGATCGACAGTCAACTGGCTAAGAGATCAATGTTTTTGGGACTGGTATATATATTCAAAAAGTCCACCCAATTTTTTTTTTTTTTCGTTTTTCTTCTCCAACCCTGATCCCTATCAAATAAAACATACTAAAAAAAACTGCTGTGTAATCGGCAGTGAACCTTCCAAGAGACCAATGTCTTCAGGAGCGGCATGTATATCCTTCAGCCCAACATTGGAACTTGAGAGTCATGCCAAGCCTAAACACATCTGGCTGATTCCAGGCTCCAAATAGCCTAGGAATGCCTTTCACACCTACCATCGCGGCCATGCTTGACGCTTCATTCAAAAATAGAGCTGACACTAAATGCTTGACAGCATGATGCCCAGGCACCAGACTGAAACACAGAGGCATTAATACGCACTACAACTATATTTCCCTGCAGGATGAGGGATAGTAGAAATGAATGAAGAAGCTCTTGCGTATGTTTGCCCTTCTACTGGAACCAGGAATGAGAAGCTTACTAGTCTTATGTCTGCTATTTGACATTACCAATAGCCAATCTATAGTGTGTATCCAGAATTAGCATCTGCACTGCCAATCTGTAGCCAACACCCACACAGTTGTCCGTGGTTTGGTTTAATAGTAGCAGATTTTAAACCTATTTTTTTCAAGGACTGATATGTATAATATATTTTCTACAACATATATTACATACAGTAAATCTTATCCTTTGTGTGATTTCCAACATTGGCAGATATGCCTGTGATATGCCACCTGTGATCAATCGGTGGGGTCCGACTGATGCAGCCCCCATGGTTTACTAGAACAGGGCGGTTACCATTCAAAATCGATCCTGCCGGAATGTGAATGATAGTCGTCCCGTGTAAATGGGAGAATTCTTCATTCGTCCGGTTTCTGCACGCAGAAACTGAATGATGAGCCGTTGGGTGTAAAGAGCAGTTGGTCACTTCTGGACAAAAAAACGCTCCCCGGCTGCTTCGCCTCCATTCTGGCAGCGCTGTGAGCGATGCCAGCCATACTCGCTCCTGTGTAACAGCATAGGAAGGAGTATCACTGGGAGGAGCTGTAGAGCATTGTTTGTCCAACAGCTCGTCCCGTGTAAATGGGCCTTATGAAGCCACTGTTGGTCCTCGCGACATGTTGCAGGCTGATGGCGTGGACTTCCATCTTTTATAATGGCTGCCAATAAAGCTACCACGAGAAAGGAAATGGAGCTGACAAGCTATGAGTAGACTAATGCTCTTTTACCTCCAAGCTGAAGCAACCCCTTAGTATTGGCTAATTCATCCTCTCATTTGATGGGCCATGTGATAAACAGATAACGAATGCTGAAATGCTAGAACTTTGCTCCATGAATCATGACTTTTGTCAGCGACCGTGTGTTACAGATACAAAGGATTGCATTGAGGACATCTGTCCATGACTATAGTTATGATTGGACTCTCCGTAAAGTGACCCTAAGGTCCTGGAACTAAATGTTATCCTGGGATAAGAAAGGGGGAGACTATAATACCCGGTGTCCTCCTTACAACCACCGTCCTGGTGTCTTCTGGGGCCTTGTCCATGATTCAAGATGGTTGTGCTGCTTCTTAAGATTACACAATATACCCTGTGCCTTTGGTAGTCTAAGACATTCTACACTGCCAGCAGCATGCAGTGGCTGATTACCACTGCACAGTGTGCTTCGGGTAGTCTAAGGAGCGTCACAGCCATATTGGATCATCGGAGCGGAGCCTCAGCAACCGCCACATTGGTGCTCTATAGGGGCTTGTAAGGAGGGCACCAGGAAATATTACACCCCTCCTTAATTTTATCCCATGACTTGAGGGTTGCTTTAGAGGGGCACTAACGTCTCAGACAACCTATACGCTTTTCCTAGCTTGTGATAGACTCTTCCTTCTTGTAATTTTGTTGCTTTACCGCTGTAAATCACGTTTGAAGTGGCTACCTCTAGGGGTCTCTCTTCCATCTTCTCTGCAATCCAATCTATGTTGTTAGATACAGAGCTTCTGCACTAACAAGGAAGTTTCTATAGCAATAGGAGAGGGGGGGGGCTATCTTCACAGGCAGCTCCCATTAACTCGCAGGCTGACAGATCTGCAGACACTGTGAGAATGATCTCCACAGTCTTTGCTTTTATAGCACGTGAGTGTCAATAGGTTTACTAACCATTTGGCCAGAATGTCTCTAAATGCCTGATCATCCTGGCAAAGCAGGGGGCAGCCATTCGAATACTGCATGGGAACTAAGGGCAAGGAAGTCAGGACAGTGAACTACTGGCAGAATGCTAGGCTTGCTACACATCCAGTCCATGAAAGTGGATTGCAAACAGCAGGACAGCCGAAAAATGGGAAAGACCACCTGAAAATCAGAACCTATGGACATGAAACAGGGTGCAAATGAGGGATAAGGAGAACCCGGGGGGTGTTCGAAAACGTGATGAAAATTCTGGTGCACTTTAACATTGGATGCCAATACATTCTACCAGTAGTTTTGCATCAAACAGCAGGATGAGCAGAATTATTAGTTCTGTTTCTGAGCTGTAAACAAAACTGAAATAGAACGACTGAGAAAGAGAGAATGGAACGCAGAAGCAAGCAGTTTTATAACATTCGGAAAACCTCCTTGTAGAATTGGAAAATGATGTTGTGTAAAAACCAGCCGGTCAGTCATCAGCCGGTCAGTCATCAGCGGTCAGTCATCAGCCGGTCAGTCATCAGCGGTCAGTCATCAGCGGTCAGTCATCAGCCGGTCAGTCTTCAGCGGTCAGTCATCAGCCGGTCAGTCATCAGCGGTCAGTCATCAGCCGGTCAGTCATCAGCCGGTCAGTCATCAGCCGGTCAGTCATCAGCGGTCAGTCATCAGCAGTCAGTCATCAGCCGGTCAGTCATCAGCCGGTCAGTCATCAGCGGTCAGTCATCAGCGGTCAGTCATCAGCCGGTCAGTCTTCAGCGGTCAGTCATCAGCGGTCAGTCTTCAGCGGTCAGTCATCAGCGGTCAGTCATCAGCCGGTCAGTCTTCAGCGGTCAGTCATCAGCCGGTCAGTCATCAGTGGTCAGTCATCAGCCGGTCAGTCATCAGCCGGTCAGTCATCAGCCGGTCAGTCACCAGCCGGTCAGTCATCAGCCGGCCAGTCATCAGCCGGTCAGTCACCAGCCGGTCAGTCATCAGCGGTCAGCCATCAGCCGGTCAGTCATCAGCGGTCAGTCATCAGCCGGTGGGGTTACTCATTATAATAATGGGTTTCAGAGGCGCTCGGCGGAGCATCTTGTCCACACATAGAAGGAAGCCGTTAGACTACGGGAGATAAAGTCATTCTTGTTTGCTGTCAGGAGCCGAGTTAACACGACTGAACTCTGGGAGGAAGGAGAAGGATTCTTTTCTTGAGCCTGAATATCTCCGCCAGCGATCTCTGTTTGCATTTCTTAATGAAGGTTTTGAAACCGTTGCTCAAATAAAAGAAAGTGCGCTGGTGTGAAAGAAACGTCATTACTTCCTAATGGTGAGCATTAAAGTGCCAACGCCATAACTGCTTCTTCTATTGAACAATTGTAATGAGACGAGCGAATCGTGCTTGAATTTTTATGAATCGACCTCAAAGTGAGCAAAAAAGAATGTACGATGGCAGCCGGGGTCGGTGTGTGACCAGCGGCTATGTACACCTGCTGTGTCAGCACCAGAACGGGAATGACAGAGGAGAGGAATGCACACATCAGGGGTAGGCTGGCAGGGAATGGCAGGAGGGTGGCTGTGCTGGCGGTGGTGGGGGGCCCTTGTCATATTAATTATCTGGGAGGATCACATACCAGCAGCTGAAGAGTTCGAAATGTGCAGCTGCTTCAGAACCTCTTAAAGAACACAAAACAGCAAATATATATATATATATATATATATATATAAAAGGAACAGCAGACTAAATGGCAAACAGCGTACTTTAATTTCCCCTCTACATGTGACTAAACATGCATCTTCTTTCATTAGTTGGAAGGAAGGGGGAGAGACTAAGCAGCTGCCCGATGAGTCCATTGGGTCCTTCTCTTCTCTCATTGTGTAACTGGGGAAATGCCTGGTACTCATCATTGGCAGTACATTATAATAGATCCCAGCGAGTTGATTTTGCTCTATTGTCCATGGCCACCTGTCTTTATTTTCCTTTTGATCCTTCCCTAGGATGTGTCATCAATAGTTGACCGATAGGGGTTCACCACTCGGGATCCATGTCAATCAGCTGATCGTTGGGCCGTTGTTAGTGCCGACAGAGCTGGAAGCAGATAGCACTGTCCATATTGCAGCAGCCCGGTTGGTTCTACAAGCACACCTCCCATTAGAATCAATGGGAGCTGTGCCTTTAGTGCCAAAATGGGCCGCTGCAATGTTGACAGCGTTAACTGCTTCCAGCGCTGCCCACACTGACAGCGGGCATGGGTGTCAACTGATTTGCAGGGATCCCAAGTGGTGGCCCCCCATCGGTCAACTATTAATGACCTTTCCTGAAGATAGGTCATCAATAGTAAACTCCTTCAAGATTTTTTAAGATGTTGTTCCATGTTTTAAAGAAAGCTGAAATAATATATATATAAAGCTCTGTTCACGTCTCGTTTTTTTCTTCCCATCAGCGATATACTTAAGGAGTATTCCCCAATGTATACCTCTGATGCAGTGTATAGGCTTACAATGACGCATCTGAGTCATTGACTCTCATTGTAAAAAAAAAGTATATTGCATAATATAGTTTTTTCTTACCATTTTCCTCTGCATAGGAAACCTCAGTAGACTACAGTTTCCTATAGAGGAAAAAAAAAGGCATGAAGGAGCATGGCGGCCCAGTATGCCAGGGCACGCTTTTGGCATATGCTGTGTGCATGGGGCCCTATGGATGCGTCTATTGAAAGCGCCAGAAGCTTTGCTGTCTTATATGCCGCATGTGTTCACAAAGCGAGATGTGCACAGTGGCAACACTAGAGAATGGCCAAGCACAAAAGATTAAGATGAGTCACAATGGGGCCGATTGCGTGTATATCAGATCCATCCAACCATGAACAATAAATGCCAAGCTGACTTGGCGGATCAGAGAAATACTTAAAGGGGTTGTCCAGTTATAAACTACGGATAGTCTATCCTTGGGAGGGCTCATCAATAGCAGACTGGTGGGTTTGGTCACCCAACTGATCAGCAGTTCGCCAAAGCCAGCAAGCTTGTGCGTTGAGCTGATTTCTTCAGGAAGCAGACAGCTTTGTTCTTGCTATAGTGGCCAGGCTTTGTATTGCCAACCAAGCTCCCATTGAAATGAATAAAAACTTGGCCTGTAATACCAAGCCTGGCCACTACAGTAAGAACAGAGCTGTCTGCTTCCTGCAGAAATCAGCTCAGTGTATGAGTGTGCTTGCCCAGCAAATAGCTGATCAGCGGGGGCCTGAGCGATGGACCCCTACTGATCTACTATTGATGACCTGTCCTGAGGATAGGCCATCAATAGTTTACAACTGGACAACCCTTTTAACAAATAAGTGGCAAATTATTGGCTGTCACTCCCATCATGCACGCAGCTGCCAAAAAAAGAAAAAAAATCCTACATAGCTAATCAGCTTTTCAGGATACACTGGCCATTGTGTAAATTTGCTCAAAATCATCTATTTCGGTCATTCTTCATTTTCTGTATACGGACAGTCAAGGTCCTAAGAACAAAATGCAAGACGCCCGCTTCTCTTGTACGAACAGATTTGGTTTACAAGGGGACTAGTTATTTAGGGTGCTGTTCCTTTAAGAAAGAGTATGTAATAACTCTGTGGTCAACTTATCTACACAGTATCATTTGTAGATACAGGTGAGACGCCATGCATTTACCTGTATGTTCATATTTGTGTCTTAAGAGGGAGCTACTTTTCTGGAATGTCTTATCACATAAATCGCAGGCGTACATGCCACTCTCTGTCTTTTTAATCTTCTTCCGACTTAGGCAGGAGTCAGAATCCGTCATATCATCCAGACCCGACATGTAATCCGGGGTTCCATCAAGCATTTCACCCTGCAATACAACAAATTAAACGTTAGCGCTTTATTAAACGTTGGTGCGGTTCTAAAACTAATGAAAATCGCGGCGCCGTCATTAAAAATATTGTTTTATTCAAATTTGAGCATATTAATTTTTATCAGACAATAAACACCGAACGAAGAAGTGAATTTGTTTTCATTTTTCTCCTTTCTAAAAAAAAAAAAAATGGTATAATTGAATTTTATGATCAGATGCAAAATGTTATTACACAATCCATTTAGGTTTATGTCTGCTGACAAGATGCCCTAAGCGTAATATTTAATTTTGTAATTTAAAATGGAGAATCTTTTTTTTTCCTCAATGTTCGAGGTCCACATGCCTTCAGCGTGAGCCGATGATGAAAGTGGGCTGCTAAATCATTCTGGGTATTTAGATTTATTTTCGGCTGACTACAGAGAGCGCTCGCATACGTTCACATCCTACATATGGCTTCTTCTATTTGACTTCTAATTAATTAATAGAAACCAGATTACTTTGGCTTTGTGGGGTGGAGGCACTTTAATTTAAGTTCCAGATCAGGCTATAAAACTTGAAGGCATATTCTTTGTATACAGAACCAGATCCCATGGAGATGAAGCCGTAAGTCATCCTGTGGACTTCACCGTCACTTTGATACAATGTAAGAGCAAATGTATCAATAGCGTAAAGTCTCTTTGGCCCGCCCTACAAACACAAGTGACACGGAGTAAAGTAACTCTGCGTTAAAACTTCACCCTGAGTCTAGATACTATTGTCCGGCCTGTCGATAGTTCATGAAGGCTCCTAAATACTTATGTGAATGTCGGCTTGTCTCCACCGTGAACTATCGCTTGTGGGGATGCAGTCTATCACAAATAGCTAGTGGTGTGGAAAAGTCATCAACCTCAAGAACATAATTGGCGCAGTGAGTGAACAGACCCCTCTGGAACACTGATGAAGTTACATTTAGGGCACAGTAGTTGTCCAGCGCACCTTCCATAGTTTTGGAGGATTCATCCCATTGTCATCGTGCCTGAATGAGGAGTCGTTTAAACATACAGTATTGTGTAAAAGTTTTAGGCAGGAGTGGAAAAAATGCTGCAAAGTAAGAATGCTTTAAAAAATAGAAGGTGTCTAAGTGGCTCCAAATGTATTCTGCAGCAGGACGACAACCCCCAACATCCCGCCAGTGTCATGAAGAACTATCTTCAGCATCAGGAAGAACAAGGAGTCCTGGAAGTGATGATTTGGCCCCACATCATCCAGTCTGTCTGGGGTTACATGAAGAGACAGAAGGATTGGAGCGAGCCGACATCCACAGAAGATCAGGGCTTAGTTCTCCAAGATGTCTGGAACAACCTCCCTGCTGAATAGCTTCAAAAACTGTGTGCAAGTGTACCGAGAAGAATTGATGGTCTTGTGAAGGCAAAGGGTGGTCACAACAACTATTGATGTGATTCAGATTTAGCTTTGTTCAGTCACTTTGCAGTTTGTTATTTGACAAAACTAACTATTAACACTTCTATTTTTGGTAGAATTCTTACTTCACGGCCTTTTTTTACCACCTGCTGAGAACATTTACATTTTATGATTGTGCTCAGCCGACTCCGGTGCTTTGAGGAAATGTTGTGCCTCGGTCCTTCCAGGAAAAGTTAAGGTTAGGATAGCATAATCCTGAAGGCTAGTTTCACGCGGGTGATTGCGATTTTGCCACAAGAGAATCGCAACAAAATCGCATCTTTGTTCCTGCGTGTTTTTGAGTGTCAGCAATTCTTCTTTTTAGAATGACCCCGCATGGCATCGCTGCCGCCCGCGGTAAAATCACGCTGTTTTTTACGCAAACGTCAATAGGACTTTCTAATATAGAAGGAAACATGGAAGATAAAAAAAAATCGCACATCGCAGAAAGATAGAGCATGACGCGATTTTTTGTTTTCTCAACATGGCATCAGTGAAAACATGGCGGATGGGAAGGAAACCATTAAAAATCATTGGTTTCATAATGTGCTTTTTTACTGACTATTGCATCAGGCGAAAACCGCGCAATTTTCTCGCTCGTATGAAACCACCTTAAAGAGGATCCACCATGTTTTCTGATCAGGCTGTGCAGCTTTGCAGCTATGGCGCTAATAACTCTATTACACCTCTTCTTTTCTTCGTACACCCACCCATTCCCTGCACTGACCTCCATTAGAGTCCGATCCTGGTGCTTTGAATTTTTTTAAGTGGACGGTTTCCTCTGCTCACTCTCAATAGGTGATGTCAAGTTTTCTCTGCCCACTGATGTTCACCATTGACAGTAAGTGAAGACTGCCCACATGACAGACTAAAGACCCATTTTGACGATTATCACTCAAAATCCGCTCAAAAGATGATAACCGTTGCGTCTAAATGCGCAGTCATCATGCACTTTTCGTGCACTATTCGTTCTAGCAAGCTAGAAATCAACGATGACTCTTATCAGCGCCGCACGCTGATTTTCTCAGTGGGCGGCGCTGATAGTATTCTTTCAGCTGGTATCCCGCTCACAGTTCTCAGTGGGACACCAGCTGAAAGCTTTGAGAAAAATGCAGCTATTTGCATATACAAAACAGCTGCATTGTTCTTTGAGCTATCGCGGCGGTATCCCACTCCGCCTGGATTAACTCTTAAGTAGCTAATTAGCTACTAAGAGTTATGCAAAGATGATCGCTCAAAACTATCACTCAAATTGTTATTTGAGCGATTTTTGAGCGATTATCTTTCAGTGTAAATGGGCCTTAACAGAAGTGGAATGTGAATCCATTGGAGGTTGTTGTAGAGGAATGAGGAGTTGTGCAAAGAACAAAGAGGTATGATAGAGTCAACGAGGCTGTGCCTGGAAAGCTATGCAGCTAGCCCTGCTGATCGGAGGACATGATAGGTCTCCCTTATCTAGTCTTCTGACTTTTCTATACTGTGAAGTGTGGGGGCTTCACCAGTCACAACCCAACCGAAGTCGAAGCGATAGCATCCTGGCAATATGCCATCACTTCCTATGGAAAACCCTTTTAGTTCATCTGCATTAATATCAGTCTGAGCTTTGGAAATGAGATCCTTGAACTAAAATGGGAGCATGTAGAAGGGTATTTGGGAAACTTGCTGAATGTTTATTCATCTTTCAGAATTCTCTGCCTTCAGCAAGTGTAGATGACAATTACATTTATCCAACCAAGGTTGCTAGGTAGGAATTTGTTTTCTAATCCTATATCTTGCTCACAGTCATCTTCTATGCCCAGTATTTCCCGGCTTAAGCAATGGCAATCTAATTTTCGGCTTTCTCAAGAAGATCTCTCTATTTAAACCTGACAACATCTCTATACCAAAGTGTGAAGGCCACCTAAAAATGCAGAGATGGTTCCAATGTAAAGCTCATGTTACTTCATTGTAGAGCTGACCATAGACATGAGATAAAGAGGGGCAGAAGGCCAAAAATCAAGAGAATCAGTTGGGGTCATTCTTTTGGGCTCTTCAGTTTCTCATGTCTATGGGCAGCTTAAGGAGGACCTGTCATGTGTTAATGTCAGTGCGGCTGGCTGCATAGCTTTCCAGCAGTGGCCCTACAGACTCCAAAGACATTTTTCTTCTATTTCTACTCTCCCCCATTCCTCCATACCGGCTGATCGTATATTCAGCTACCGGAACTGTGGATGTGTTAAGTAGGCACTCCCCACCGGTCACTCTCAATCATGTCTGATATCTGACAGTGAGAGTTGAGGGCACTTACTTGACACATTCACAGCATCGGGAGCCAAATCTAAGAAGAGGCTGTTCCCGAGAAACAGGGGTGAGTATAAATAAAAAGACGTTGCTGGAGTCAGTAGGGCTGTAGTATGCAGCCGCCCCACTAGCATGAGGACATAAAACATCTCCTTCAACTGGCAAGTTCTGCACCATGAGAATATTTCAGTGTCAACATGGAATCATATTAGCAATGGCATACTGTAGTTAAAATTGTCCAAATCTAAAAAACACACAATAAGCATAAAATTACCTGAAATCCCTGTTTTCGCTGATATTTCCTCCGCTGCTGCATATCGGCAAATGTAGCTGCTCCAGTTGGGTATGTGTAGGCCATATGTGGAAGGAAGCTCATCTGATCAAGCCCTGGGTAGGGTCGTAACCCAGGGATGCTCGCCTGTACTGGAGGCATGAAAGTGGCTGGTGGAAAGGCGCTCTGTGGTGGAAGCGCCGTGTACAAAGGTTTTCCGCTAAATGGGTTCAGACCAAATAGTGGATTAGTGCTTTTGTCCAGATTATTAGAATTACAAAACTCTTTCTTAATGTACGTTAAGTTCAGGGGCTCATCTATCATGTCGGAAGATATAGTAACACTGTTATGTTCAATGGTGATGTTATTCGGTTTGGTTTTGTTCTTTGTGGCTATAATACTTTTAATTTCCTTCATTTGTCTTGGTACAGATAAGTCCAAAGGCTCAGCTTGAAGCTCCTCTGAGGAAAAACTGTTTGGAGTGTAAGAACTACTATGGGAGTTTTTAGAAGATGTGGAAGAAAGATTTAAAGGAGATGGAGTATTGCTCCTTGAGTGGTCCAATTTATCAATAACTGGCTTCAGACCAGCAAAATGACTAGGTTTTGATAGCCTGAGAGGTGTATCACAATTCGATACCCGGTTATGAAGTTCTGCTATAGACGGTGAAGTGATAGAGTCCACAGGTTTTACTGGTGATCTGGCTGACATAGAGTCTTTAGTGGGAGTGGTGAGTACTGAAGCCACTTCCAAACTGGTCCTTTCCAAAGACGGTGACCTGGAAGTTGCATATTGGTAGACTTTTCTTTGTTCAAACCAGTCCTTCACAAATTCCTGAGGAAGGCCAACTGCTATGGAAATTTTCAGTAGTTCATCAGAGTTAGGTTCCATATTCATAGCGTAATAAGCTTTAAGTACAGACATGTGGTCCTTGTATGGGTTGATCGGGCTAGTCATTCCTTTTTCGGCAAGTACCGACGACAGCAGGAGTGCTTGTTTCTCAGCAAACATTCCCTGTTTATTGAGAATCAGGTTTTCACTGGGTTGGAGGACTGCTTTTATTTCTTCATTCATTTTACATAAGTATCGTTCATGTTGATGCAAAGGAATGGGGCCGTTAAAACTTTCTTTACAAAACTGGCAAGAAAATGGAGTGGATATATTATGGCTCTCTAACATCTTTTCTTCACTTACAAGGTCTATCAACGTACGTAACTTTTCCTTCTTAATACTATTGAATGGCCTTCTTGAATCCGTGGTCAAGCTCTGTAAACAAGCTTTGGCTTCATTCACCTTCTCCAATGTATAGTCTATAATACTTTTAGTGGCACCATTATGACTTACTACAGGAAGACCGACTTGTGGAATACCAGGAGACGTCATACCTTGTTCCTCGCCTAGAGGTCCTGTATCTTTCATATGATATCCTTTCAACTTTGTGATCTCATCAGCTTTGCATTCCATTTTCTGTCTAGAAACAGTGTTGTCCACAATTTCTAAGACCTTCTGCACCTCGCTTAAATTACTGCTTAGGGTTGGATACCCAAGTAGAGCTGCTTCCATCCCTACAGTTAAGTGCTGCATTGGACTTTGAGCTGAGGAGTGAATTCCCAGGGGGCTGGTCGCACCAAGACCACCGTTCATGAATGGATTAGGACCATTGAACCCGTGAGTGGCTGCCATAAGAAGTTTATAATCATTATAATCTAGTGTTTCGGTTTTGATCTTCAACAAGCCTGAAGATTCATTCATACCGAGTGGTTTACCATTCTCCAGTTTGTGCCGGAGCTGTGTTATGGCTGAGTTGGTGGGAGATGAAGACACGGAGTTAGGAGATGAACCCGCCTTCATGTTGTTTCTCATCCTCCCGTTCACAGAGATTAGGCCAATGCATTTTTTACTGCTAATGTGTGAACTGTAGGACCCTGAATGGGAGAAGCGTTTCTTGCAATTTGGGCATTCGTATGGTTTCTCCCCTGTAAAGAGAAAAATAAATGAATGTATCAAACATTTGGAGCATTGGGAAAAAATAGTTTAGATTAATCAAAAATTACATTTTTGAAATATATTATAAATATTAACATTGACTGGTTTATGTTTAAAGGCATTTTATGGGACTTTGATATTGATGACCAATCCTTAGAAAAGGTCATCAATACCCAATTAGAGGGGGTCTGCCACAAAGGACCCCTGCTCATAAGCTGTTTGAAGAAGCCACAGTGCTCCGGTGAGTGCCACTGCCTCTTCACTGCATGCTAGGCACAGTGCCATTAATGTTGTAGTATGAAGTAAAGGAAAAGAAGATATCTGGCCACAGCACCCTTGAGAGGGAATCCACAACAGAGGTGGCACAGTAGTGTACTGTGTTCTAGAAGATCATAGAATGGTAGCGTTGGAAGGGACCTCCAGAGTCCTCAGGTCCAACCCCCCCGCTCAATGCAGCATCACTAAATCATCCCAGACAGATGTCTGTCCAGCCTTTGTTTGAAGACTTCCATTGAAGAAGAACTCCCCACCTCCTGTGGTAACCTGTTCTACTCATTGATCACCCTCACTGTCAGAAATTTTTTCCTAATATCTAATCTGTGTCTTCTCCCTTTTGGTTGTTGTATGATGTAGAGAACGTGCTGCCGGCCTAGTACATTGGTCAACCGATGGTCAAGTTAGCACTGGGTATTGCTATCGAGGGTAGTCTAAAACAGCTAGAGCTTTTTGCACGACTTGTTGGCGAGTACTAACTGGAAAACAGAGTAGAGTTGGTGATTTTGACTAAAAGAGTATTTGCTTTGTTTTAAATCAGCATATACTCTTTTAATAATCATTTTTGGCTCATTTCTCTTTCTGAGGCAGCACTTTCTAATAAGGTGTGCCAGAGTTCTAGCTCTTTTAGACCACCCTCAATAACATTAACTTCTTTGTGGGTGTACCTGGTGTAACACTTGAAGGGAACTGAGCAACTGATAGGCCGCGTGATGAATGAATGTGACATCAAGAGGCCATAGAGTTCATCTGAGTACTGCAGCCTCTTCAAACAACTGATTGGCAGGGGTCCAAAGTGGTGGACCCCCATTGGTTGAATATTGATGAGTGATGACCTATCCAGAGGATAGCTCATCAATATCCATATCCCATAAAACCCCTTTAACTGTTGTGTGAGAACTTCTCATTGGTAGACAAATTACTGTAAACTAAACGCTAGTCAGACCAATCCGTAGATATCAATAGAAAGCAACCTAAAACAATAAAAATTGGTCCCGTTTTCTATTAACCAAACACTTACCGCTGTGTATTCGCAGGTGTTCCTTTAAGTGGTGTTTGTACTTGAACGCCTTGCCACACTCTGTGCACTTAAACTTGCGATTGCTAGCTCCCTGGGTCAACATTTGGTGCTAAGTACAAAAAACCCAAAGATATAAAATTAGTATAAAAGTAGCAAATTTTATTTTAAAATGTCCAGTAAAATACAATTCGGCGCTCACCAGTCTTATTTCATTGTACAAAATGAGAAATATAATACAATTTATTTTTTTTATTTTTTTTAAAAATCTGCTCGAATTTACCGAATCCCTAAGTGAAGGACTCCGTTCCTAGAATTATTTTTTTTTTGCATTACGTATCTGCGTTTCACGTGTATAAATTGTAACCGGAGAAACATGATGCAACCCTCGCAGAGAACAGATTGTGCCAGAAGAGGAAATCAGGTGTACGTTGAAAGCATTACAGAAATATATGAGTTGTGACAGAGAATGTTGAAATAACGGAGCGTCGATGCTCAAGGTATGTCAGTTAGCTTCAAGCAGTAAGGACACAAAAGCTTCACACAAAAAGAGCTCAGAAGCCGTATGACAACTGCTGGGGTGTACTGAGTCTTCCCACATTCCTGGTGAGACAGATGGTGTACACAGGACACAGGGAGGTTTGTTCAAACACCAGCAACCTTCAAAGATCAAGCCTAGCCCAACCCGTCGAGCGCCATTGAGGGACCACGGTTCATATGTTGCCGAGTTGCATAAACAAACAGCAACAGCTGCTTGTCCTCCCCCCACGGCCCTCCGAGGACCACTATAAACTTTAGTTGTGCCACTGTTAATATGATACAATCATTTTAATTTACTAATTGTAAATGCCACGAGCAAATGAGGGGACTTTTCAACACCAAAGCTTTCTATTCATACCGTGCCAGCACAATCGGCATCTACACATTTTAGGTTCAACTATTACACACCGGTAAAATGTGCTTGTAATGCCAATCATGTGCCAAGTTACAGCATCCGATGTGGGCAGGATTCGCAGATATGTTACGTGTTAATCGAAATAGTCACAATTTAAATTTGGAAATTTTGGAAATATATAAAAATAGAGTTAAATTGTCAAAGACAAAAAGGATTGCAAAAATGTTCTAAAAAATTTTAGGAAATTGTCTTCATAATTAGTGAATATTTTATGAAGGTCTCTCTGATCACATGACCGCTGATCATCAGCCGTAGCGGTAAGCCGTACCGCTGAGTACTTGTACTTCTAACAAAAATATATAGTGTCAATAGTGACAAAACCGCTATTATTATTGCTACTATGGTGGATGTTAATGAGTTGGGTTAATTACTCAACTATACTGCTGCCTGATACGATTGGAAGAAATTCTAGTTTTAGCGTTCATGTTGTTTACGTGTTAATAACTGCAAATCCAATTTACAGGGGTTACCATTCTGAATATTAGCCAATCAGAGCTAGTTCTAGAATGCAGACTTAGGATTGGTTGTTTCATTCTTCATTTAGGCACACGCATATATTAGAGATTAAAGCTTGGCTCTGCTCTCCAGTAATAACACCACATATTCATTGTCATGCAGTCACTTAATAACACAGATGTCTTAGACCTATGACTCATTACGGAATGAGATACACAAGAAGAAGGTTTAGGACGGCGCTCCGAGAATGTTTTTTATATTAAAATATAGAGATGTATCAAAAATATTTAGGGACTCACGTGGTGTGGGCTTCCCATCTTACGACAGGCCGTCACACCGCTAGCCCCAATTGGCCTTCACTGATGTATGGCACTGATCCACTCTACCACCTAATCCCTGTGAAGATCCATGTGCACAGGCAAGGCGTCAAAGGAGGGTCTCGCTGGTGCCTCGGTCGCAGATACAGGCGGGTTAATAAGGATCGGCGCTCTCAGTGTGCGAATGGATGATATGGAAGATAAATGAAAGATATGCACTTCTTTAAGGAGTCTGCAAGAGCCTACAAGCCTCCTCAATTACCCAAAGTCACTTATAGAGTGTCACACATGGGTCACGTATCTTAGGGAACTCCACCGGCTCCTCTTCGAGGAAAGAGAAGCCGATGGAGTTCCCTAAGGTACGTGACACTCTATGAGCAAACGTGGGTGATTGCGGAAGCTTAAGGATCTAGTGGACTCCTCACAGAGGTAAGTGCATGTCTTTCTTTTTTCTTACATATCATCCACTCCCACACCGAGGGCGCTGGATCCTTTTTAACCCGTTGTCTTCCTGCGTCATTACAGAGATTCCGCGCACGTTATCATTTTCCACATTCCTTCATCCACAAGTACGAAGCGCGTTTCAAAGTTAACGCTTGTTTTGTAATATTTTGCCAAATGACTAAAGCAAATCTTAGCGGCAGCCATTTCTCTTAGAACCCGTTAATTAAAAACACCAATGTTTCATTCACCTTTTGAGCGGCATTAAAAAACGTTAAACTCGAGTGAAGTTATCGTGCAAGTAAAATTTCTAAATTAGAAATTAACACACTCATTCGATCGTGAACATAAGACTATTAAATTATATTAGGAGACACCATCAAAAAATCATTTAGACCTCAATTAAGGCTATTACCATTAAAAGATCTGCATCTTCAAAATGCCATGAAAAATTAATAATGATTGCCAATCAAAGCAATATAGTTTCTCTAAGGGGTAATTATAAAAAGAATCACTTAAAGCCGAACCCCCACCTGATCTCTCCCCGGCTTGTGCGTCACCATATGCCGCTCGAGTTGGGTGCGGTAGGCGAACGTATAGCTACAGAGAGGACAGGAAAAGTTCTCCTCGTTCTTCTCGTGGCGGTATTTGATGTGCTCCTTTAGTGACGTCAACCGCTTGTAGCCTCGGTCGCAATAGGGACAGGTCAGCAGCTGGGCAAAGGCATCTGGTGTTCCAGGTGGTAGGTCTACAGTGGAGATAAATGAGAAGGAGAGACAGGCCAAAAGGTCAGTAAATCAATGGCAGCTAATGGGCTCTTTGCCCAGGATGGTCTTACAACGGCAGCAGCGGCGTATCATCATCTCACACCGGCCTCTATACACTTCAATTCCCTCTACACACCAAGGAAATACTTGGATGAATCGTTTCAAACTGCTATAGAAAATTAATTAAGGACCTGGCTCCTCATCTTCTCTAGTTTGTAGAAGGTACATTGGAACCTGGCCTCATGCGGGAGCTACAAATGGAGTGCTCATGTACAATCTCCTCCTTGGCCTTTGGCTACGTAGATCTTTTTCTTGTCTCCTCACAAATTACAATTAGCCGGATGAATTGTTACATTTCCCAGCGTACGGGCGTCTCGTTCTGTTATTATTTATGTTGGGAATTACCTAGAACACTTGCTCGTTATTAAATTTCAACACTAGTTAGGTTCAATTCATCCCGAGATCCTAAAGCTCAGCAATTCCTGTCCTTCAAGTGTAGAAGAAAAATGTTAGGAACTTGCAAACAGGACAGCATGAGCTTATTGAATGTTCAGCTCATGAAATTCCAGGCCCGTGCAGCTGTTGCCGAAATTTTAAGGTAAACACCCGGCAGTCCATCGTGCATGTACAACTGCAACAGCTGCAGAGGGTCCTCCTCAAAGTATCTAAGAATGAATCGCGTGGCCTTACCATTCTCTTCCTGACCGTTGGCCTCCGGTGTCCCCAAGCGGCAAAGCTCCTCAGGGGCTTCTGGGTAAATAATGGCCGTGTCCGTACGATGCAAGTACTCTGCTATGCTAACTCCGTGCCCTTCGCCATCATCCATTTTTCTTTTGGCGAAATACTCCTCAAATTCCGAAGTGCAATTCGTGTTCTTCACTGTTGAAAGAAATCAGGTTTCCAAGTTGTCAAAAAATGTAATTTTTCCGTCTCTCAGTCTATCAAAAGGTAGAAAATAAGTGACAGTAATGGGCAAATTGTGCATTTCCAGTCTGCATTGACGTGAAAATCTGAACGGTGATCGGAATCCACTTTATTTGGTGGGATTAAAGAAATGTCATCCATTATTACTCTCAGTGGTGAGAAAGCATGCCCCGGGGAGGAATGTTACTCGCTAACAGTCAAGTAGGATACACTTACGTAAATAAACACAACTAATGCTTAACAATCATGTCTTCTATAACTGGCATTCGCTGACCCATGGTGAAGTGCCGGAGCTGCTAACTTTGCCTGAAACCTCTGACCCCATTCTGATTCTTAACAGCTTACAAGTGGACCCTCCACCTCACAATATCCAGTAATTGCTGGCTGAATAAACAATCTTATTAGGAATGAAAACCCGGCACGGCGGACAATTAAAAAATGATACAATGCTTCGGAATATCCTGTATGTAGCGTGTCCAACACATGCCGTCTGTGCAGCTCAGACTGGAGACACGGGCCATTTTTTTTGCAAAAAAATCAAATAAAACTCAAATGCATAAAATAAATTGCAAGTAAAGTTGGATTTAATAGACAATAGTGATATTTACAAAGAAGAGCGTGCAATTTGATCTTTCATGTCACATGTGCCATATCCACCAACACAGACATGGGGTGGATATCCTGCAGAATATCCAGCATTAATGGGGTATTCCAGGCTTTTCCAACACGGATGACCTATCCCCTGCGTAGGTCATCAGTAGATGATAGATGGGGGAGGGGGGGTCCGCCGCTCAGGACCTCCGTCCATCAGTTGATCATTGGGACCGCTCTCAGAGCAGCGATCTCAGATGTTGCCATCAGTGATCAGAGGGGGAGGTTAGAGCGCCGACTTCCCTCCCATTGAAATCAATAACAGTTCAGCGCTTCTTCTCCACTTCCTGCCCAGGAGCACGGTCAGTCCATCACATCCTGTCCTCAGCAGGGGGTGTAAGAGCAGCGCAATTTAGGGCTTCAAGAGAGGCAAAACCCATGTCTGCAAAACGTGACAAAAGCGAACCTATTGATTTCAATGGGACTGTTCTCATGAGCGAGTTTCTCTCATGCGCAATTCCTGCGCATGAGAAAATATAGGAGCTGCCCTAGTCTTCTGCATGGGAAAGAGAAAGCTGCCACAGAAGTCTATGGCAGGTTTAAAAATCAAGGGGAAGGGTGTGACTGGCGGACAACCATTGTTCAGATGTGGTGAGCAAACTTGCGCATATGTTTGTCTGTTGGAGCCCTTACACGCAGATTGTGGTGCAGATTTTGGGGTGGATGCACAGCAATACCCAGTATTGGTGAGCACACCCTTAACCCTTTCCAATCCACTGTCTGACGACATTCTAATTGAAGGCTGTACAGCTTCGATGTTGGAAGACGTCCAGCAGGGTATTCTTACTGTATATTACTGGCCGCTCTGCTGTCGGGGGCCTCTCCAGCATGTTCCATACCGCAGTACTGGCTCTAGCCAGCAGATGGCGTCATTGTATAATGGCAGAAAGAGAAAGCCCCGTAGGAAACCCTGAATCCAAAATTGGATTGCAAAGGGTTAATGTACGGCCAAAGAGGTGGAGCCACTGTGGATTATCGGTTGCAGAAACCATGGTTTCTTCACCGGAGGAATCGCTGTAGAATTTTCCGCAGTGAATTCCACCTGAAAGATCCATGACTTCTGTCGCGGTTTGTTGCACGGATCCGCACACGGAATTTGTCCGGTCAATGACCAAACTCCTCGTGTGAAATCCGCAGCGCGCCGAATTATTGAAATACAAGGGTTATAAATAGGAAACCGCAGCGAAATCTGCGCCACGTAGACGTGGATTTGGTCACTGCGGTTCTCAAGCATATTTGCTCTGGGTTTTCCGCTCTGGAAGTCATGCAGCCATTACGCTGGGTGTGAAGCCGCCCTTAAGGGAGGTCGTGCAACAACCGCACCGAGTTGTACCTGCGTGCTTCACCGACACTTGTCAAAACAGAAATGCACCAGAAATCCTTGATCAATCAGTCTTGTAAGACTTAAAGGAGCTCCCAAGACTCAGATATTGATGACCTGTCTATGTGTTGCATCCGGTATTGCAGTTCGGCTCTGCCGAAGCGAATGAGGCCTCTGTGATACGATCTGCTATTTAGGTACAAATCACATGTTTTTCTTCCATTTTGTAAGCCAGGAAAGTAACTGGAATCTGATTGTTTGCTACATGTCACATCTCCGCTAGTGAGGCCTGTAGCAACCAATTGGATTGCAGCTTTCATTTTTCAAAGTCCACCTGACTGGTTGCTAAAGAAGAGGATCACACAGAAGACTCCAGTACAGAAACCATCAGATGGCCCCAGGTGTAGAGCTGACCACGGGGTCTGGCGGTGGGATGTCACCAGGTGTAGAGCTGACAACGGGGTCTGGTGGGGGGATGTCACCAGGTGTAGAGCTGACCACGGGGTCTGGCGGTGGGATGTCACCAGGTGTAGAGCTGACAACGGGGTCTGGTGGTGGGATGTCACCAGGTGTAGAGCTAAGAATGGGGTCTGGTAGTGGGATGTCACCAGGTGTAGAGCTGACAACGGGGTCTGGTGGAGAGATGTCACCAGGTGTAGAGCTGATAACGGGGTCTGGTGGTGGGATGTCACCAGGTGTAGAGCTGACAATTGGGTCTGGTGGGGGGATGTCACCAGGTGTAGAGCTGACAACGGGGTCTAGTGGTGGGATGTCACCAGGTGTAGAGCTGACAATGGGGTCTGGTGGTGGGATGTCACCAGGTGTAGAGCTGACAATGGGGTCTGGTGGTGGGATGTCATCAGGTGTAGAGCGTACAATGGGGTCTGGTGACAGGATGTCATCAACCAATCAGTAGGGACATTGCAACGTCTGGGCCTTCCAGAGTCCACTGTTGGCCACTTTATTGGGAGATGGAAGGAAGCCATCCGGTGTGTGCGGTGCCGCCAAGTTCAGGGAGGCCTCAACAGAATATGGACAACGAAGCCTTGTACGAGCTGTGAAAACATCACACACATAGTCTGCTCTCACTCAGGAGGTCTCACAAGCCATTGGGACATCCATTAGCACTAGAACCATCTGTAGGAAAGTGCATGCGAAGAGTCACCATGGACGAGCGGCTGCAACATCACAGCAGTGAATGCACAGCGGTGCCTGCGATGGTGCTTGGAGCGACGGACTGTAAGTGAGTGGAAGCAAGTGTTGTAGACAGATGAATCACAGGACACCATCTTCCGATCGGATGGTCACACTTGGGTGTGGCAGTTGCCTGGAGAGCGGTTTCTACGTGACAGAGAAGTCTGGAGGAGGTTCTGTTATGGTGTGTGTGTGGGGGGGGGGTTCTGCTGGGAAGGACTAGGGCCAAAGGACTTCATTGACCAGTCCAAAGTCTGTGCCTCAATCCCATTGAGCATCTTTGGGATGAAGTAGAATGTTGTATCCCTGCACGCCCATCACCCTCCACATCAGTATCTGAAGCTCTCCTCTAGGAATGGAGGTAAACCCCTCCACACATCTATGGGAATTATGTGGAAAGTGACTGCAGTCATTGAGGTGAAAGGCGGCCCAACACTGGATGGAAAAATGTGAATAAAGTCGAATTTCATCCCCTTCTATGCGAGTCCCAAAGCTTCTGTCAACGTAGTGTATAATAAGCCAATTAGATTCCTTCTTTCATTCTGTAGCCTTCACTGACAGAATAAGAGCTGGGATCTGATTGGTCACCACATTCTCCCTGTACCTCCGCCCCCCGCTCCATGGCTTACCTGTACCGTTGTTCATAGTGGTTGCATGAGTGGCTTCTGGCCCCATACAGTCATAATCTCCCTTCATGTCATCTGGAAAGTAAAACAAAACCCCTCATTAGAATAAACATTAGTCATGTGACGGCGTATTCGCCACCCTCGCTCCGTTATTACATATCGGTCGGATCGCGGGTTGGATATGATTGTACCATTAATCATTAGTAATGGGAGATTTCTGATGGAAGCGGGATAGCAGCTTTATCTCCCGACTCCCTTTCAGCCTACGATATGACTCCAGGCAGCGCGATTTGCATATTTGCGCGGAGCGGACTTCGTTCTGAAATGAGGTTTATGAAGTGTTTAAAAGAAGGTGTTAGGTTAATCTGACCCTCAGTCACACAGGCGCTTCCGGCGTGTCCCAACTGGTATCTGCAGCGCACGGAGTCTGACGCCGCTGACACCTTGTAATAATCCCTCAGCCGGGCGCATTATTCCACTAATGTGACGGCGATGGAGGAGCTTCATACGTGGAAACATAGAAGGGCGAGCGAGACTCTTGAAGACACAAGTGGCACTTGCCGCTGGATAAAGACTCGTTGGGCTATTGTGGCCTTTTTATTTAGCGAGGCGGCAGAAGTATCAGCGTGCGAGGAGCGGCGGATCAGATCTTTGTTTGGCGCGTTTCTGCAGGCTTTCTTCAGATGTAGCAGAGAAGAGTTTGTCATTAAACATTGTGATATCACGGTGTTATCGGTGGCTCTTCATAGGACTGCAGGTTAACCCTATGTATGACATGAGCCCGAAGACTTACAGGATGGCGTAATACACGGCGAATACGTTCACGGCGTATCTATGCACGGAATCAATGGGACTTGCTTGCGTTTTTTTTTGCGCACTTAAAAACGACCGAAAAAGCGCAGTATTGGTCCATAGATACACTGCGCCCTTATACAGACCGCACGACAAACTCAGCTCAGCTGCATCTGTATATACACCGTGTGAGTCTCTCACCAGGCAAAGATAAGCGTGTCGTTTGGCATCAAGATACCAGAATGTGTTATCTGTGGCCTCACATGCTTATCACATCGCTCACGCCTTCCTTCTTGGACAGACGGGATGTAGTCGGGTTTACTTTGTCAATTTTGTCAATTTGGTGAAATTCCTAGGGGTTAATTAAAAAGGGGTTTTCGGGACTCCAATGCTGATGAGCGATCCTCGGGATAAGTGAGCAATATCTGATTGGTGAGGGTCTGCCGCCAATCAGCAGTTTGAAGAGACCGCCATACTTGGGTGAGCGCTGCAGCCTCTTCTCAGGCCTATGATGTCACATTCATCAGTCACATGACCTGAGAGCAGCTCAAATGAATGGGATTGAGCTGCAATACCAGGCACAGCCACTAGTAAATGTACGGCGCTGTGCCTGGTGTGCAGTGAATAGGCCACGGTGTTCACTCCAGAGGCGGATCCCAACAGGTCTGATATTGAGGACTGATCCTGAGGGCGGAGTCAAGGAAGACCCCCCTAAGGGTGCTTCACACACAGCATGATTAGTGCGCATTCTCTGCAGTGGAAAAGCAGCACTAAAATCTGCATCCAACTGCACCAAAATTAAGTCCGAATTCACAGATTGATGCGGGTTTTGACGCAGATATTTTTGCAGTTTTGCGTCAGAATTCACTACTTGCTCCACTCTTGTGGTAATAAAACTTGCACTTTTCGACACATACCGCGTTCGCACAAAAAGTTGCTATTTTATGCTTCGGTCAAGAGTGAATTTGCATAAATAATAGAGCAAATCAACACCTGATCACAGCGGGCAAAGATGCGCCAAAGTTCATTAAGAGGCGTGTGAATGTGGCCCGTTTACTCCAATGCCAGTAGGGCCTCGTTCACACGGGCTACAAGACGCGTGTATGTGAGGCTCGAGGTCTGCAATGATTTTGTAGCCCGTGTGACCGCGGCCTAAATGTCGCATCATCGGCGGCGGTTTGAATACGTGAGATCACTCAGTTACAACTGAAATAGTTTAGCAACACATTCAGCTCTGCTACATCTGATACTTTTCCGTATGCGGCGCTAACGAACACAATACACATGTGACCTAATCGCCACGTGACCCCCTGCCGGCTGAAGTACTTTTAGGTTAGATCCTTCGAATTGGCTCGCACTGCGAGACGCTAACGGGGTGACGTCGACGGAACATTTCTCTACATCCCCCACCTCCGCCTGCTGCCGTCAGGCCTCACAATAACAGCTCACAACATGGAGACCAAATGAGGAGGCGGTCTGCGATCCCATTGACCCCTGTGGGTCATTAATAAAACACGGAATGGTCGGTGCGACTCTTACAATATTCCTCATGCCGCTGCGAATCTTTACGCCGCTGATATTTGTGGGACAACAGGTTGCTTTTTGGTTTGGTGATGCAGACGCCGCGCAGCCCATACGTCACGCGTTACTACAGCCTGCAGTTCCCATAGCGCTCCGCACTTTAAATCCTAAGGCTTTGTTCACACGGCGTGAGTGTCCGCAGCAAGCATTCCAGCAGAAGGTCCGCAGTGCAGCACCGACCCTCTGAAATCTGCATCACAAATCCGCTGCTAAAACCGACGCGCCGTGGATGGAAATTTCCGTAGTGGATTTTTTGCACAGCATGCGGATGAGATTTTGAAGATCGCAATCCCATTACGGTTACAGTAAATGCTGCGCCATTTCCCATGCGGACGGTTCTGACGCAAATACCGGATTGGATTTGCTGCGGAATTGGCTGTATTTTGTACCGAATTCCCTACCGGCGTGTGACGCACCCTTACTGGAGTTACGCCAGATTTGGGGAGTAAGTTGTGCAAATCAGTTCAGACACATTTGCTGCTGATTTGCACCAAAAAGAACAGCTGCTCCGCCTCTCCCTGGGGGGCGGAGCTTGAGTGGAGGGAGATTTTCAGACAGATTTAAGAAGTGCCCCTTTTAAAAAAAGTCACAAAATGTGTCTCACTCCAGTAGTCGGGGGGGCAGAAAGTGACGTAGACATCGTTAAAGGGATATTCTGGCCTTCTCTAACTGATGACCGATCCCCTGCAGCGGGTCCGACATGGTCATCAGTGGTCCCGAGCGGCGGACCCCCCGTCCATTAACTACTGATAACCCAGGGGATCAGTCATCAGTTAAAAAAAAAGCCACCTTTACAGATGCAACAAATGTATCAACATGATGTAACTTTCTCAAATTGTTGCATTTTAAACTGAAGAAGGAAAAAAAAGTTTCCAGAAAAGTGAAAAAATTGGCGGATGTTAGAGGCGTTTTCTGCGAATTTACACGGAACTGTCACATGGTGTCTAATGGAGATCGTGGAGTCTCTGAAGTCCATATGTACCTGCGGTGCGTAAGATAAGACGTCTTCAGCCGCCCCCCAGCAGTCGGAGGGTTAACCCGCCTGCTTGGCGATATTTATATCAATCGCTGCGAGTAATTAGATCAAGGTATTTCCGAGAAGGTTGTCGCTGGGAATAAATATAGCCATTGTGTATCCCGCTTCCCTACTCATCTCATGTGATCCTCCTGGTAGGAGTCACAAGATTCCCATCTGAGGGCACTCGGCCTCCGCCGCTTGGGGAAACTATTTGCTGCATTTAGTTTTTTCTCTTTTTGCATAATTCTGGTATTTTTAGAGATTTTTCGCATTTCCTTCCTTCTTTCTACTTGCGAAGAAGTAAGGAGAAGTTCGGGCTCTGGAGCCCCTCCAGCACGCAACTGACGGGTGGCGGGAGAGCAGAGAGCGCATTTCCATTCTACTTTCTCTCCCCTTCTGGTTTTGGGTCACAAAGTACTGAAGATAAACGCCTGCGTGTGAATAAGCCCCCCCGGGGCGCGCTCTTACGGCGCAATTGAGGGCGGCGGAAAGAATCTGCAGCAAAATCTGTCGCTGTGAATTCGCGTTTTTTAGGTGCAGATACGTATTAAAATACCTCCGAGCGCGGCGGCGCCGATTCTGATGCGTATTCTGAAGACCTTTATTGTTGCAAAGCCAAAATCCGACACATAAAACAAAAAAAGGTCATTTCTTTTTTCCACTTTACGTATTTTACATATGCGCTCACTGTGGGGTTATTTTACTGTTACTGGTTTACTGTACTGGTTATTCCCTTTACTTAAAGGGGATGTCCAGTTGTAAACTATTTTTTGCTATCCTTTGGTAGACCATCCATAGTAAATGGTTGGGGGTCCGTCACATGGGATCCCCGCCAATCTGCTGTTTATTGGGTCGGTGCACTGATGTTTGCAGGAAGCAGACAGATCCTTTCCCACTGCAGTCGCCTGGCTTGGTATCGCAGGCCATCCACTTCGTTGGGAACCATTTGCCTGCAGTACCAAGCCTGGCCACTGAAGTGGAAACGGAGATGTCTTCTTCCTGCACACATCCACTCAGTGCACAACCTGGAAGATAGCTAATCAGTGGGGGTCCTGTGCGGCGGACTCCTGCTGGTCTACCATTGATTCCTATCCTGTGGATAGGCCGTCAGTAGTCTACAGCTGGACGACCCCTTTAGTGCAGCATCTAAAGGACCTCAAGAGCTCCTGGGGACTGAAATTTAAAGCCTCTTTTACAAAGTGTGATTATTGGACCCGAAATTCATTCAGCCATTCGCCAAACTATGTTGAAGGGCCAACAATCACCTGGCGAAAAAGCAAATCATCGTTTATCGGCTGACCAAATGGCCTGGCAAATGTAGGGTTAAGCCCGCGGACACATGACATGTAGCATCATGGAGCGGGGCATCTCCGGAACAATCTATAGGGTTGTATACAGCCCTAACCCTTTACAGGAGAGGCGCCCTTGCACACGGAGGGGGTAAATGGCCGCAGCCCATGTGAACGCTCTGGAATCCGCATGGCAGACGCTCATCACCTGTGAGATGGAGTGAAGAGTAATCCTCCGAGCGTCCGGCAGGATTCACACTGCGTGGGCGCAGACGGGCAGGAGGATCAGTTTACCTCCCTTTTGGAAATTGAATGTATCAGGTTCTTCAAGTCGTACAGAAAGTTTCTTTGGATCTTCCTTTCTTCATTCTAATAGTGCGGACTGAGCTACCACTCACATTGTGGGGCACCGCGTGCCACGGGGCTCGGGTCTTCATATTAGTGGCTGCCTCCACTGCAGTTTAGGCGAGCGTCTACAAGGGTGCTTTCACATTGGTGAAGTCTACTGTAGATCCGCTGCAAAATCTGCACCGGTTCCGCTGCGTGTAAACGTACCCTAATGGTCCTTCATATCTTCTATATGGGACAGTTCTCAGCCCAATGTGACAAGTGGCAAGCAACAAAGGATGCCGATTGGCACTCATTTACTTTTGTCTTCACGGGTTGAGAATCGCTGGTATTGCAAACAGCGTGGCCTAATGGTAATTTTGCTGCAGACCCCGTTCTGCGGTTCCATCTCAGACAGATATGCAAATGATGACAGTTGGGGTGATTAGATGGACGATCTTGTCACTGGAGGCCTTAAAAGTGGTTCCCCCCTTGGCCAATAAAAGTTACCTCCTCTTCCACTTGTGTAGAGCTTGTTGGCCACTAGACGCCTCGACGACGCAGAGAAGAGATTTCACCCCGTTACCAGAGTCTGAGAGGGGCGCATTATTGGGATGTGAGAAGCTGGATGGTTGTAGCGATGAATTGTCCCCCACTGGGCCGTTCTGACCAGACTGTTAGGAGGTGTTGGGACCACTGGATGTGTGAGGGCACACAAGGTGACCGGGCTCAGGACCCCCAACAGACCACCAGTAGAGAGGACCGTCTGACCAGACTGTTAGGAGGTGTTGGGACCAGTGGATGAGGGCACAAAAGGTGACCGGGCTCAGGACACCCCCCACAGACCACCAGTAGAGAGGAGCGTCTGACTAGACTGTTAGGAGGTGTTGGGACCAGTGGATGAGGGCACAAAAGGTGACCGGGCTCAGGACCCCCTACAGATCACCAGTAGAGAGGAGAGTCTGACCAGACTGTTAGGAGGTGTTGGGACCAGTAGATGTGTGAGGGCACACAAGGCGACCGGGCTCAGGATGTCCCCTACAGATCACCAGTAGAGAGGAGCGTCTGACCAGACTGTTAGGAGGTGTTGGGACCAGTGGATGGGGGCACACAAGGTGAGTGGGCTCAGGACCCCCTACAGATCACCAGTAGAGAGGAGAGTCTGACCATACTGTTAGGAGGTGTTGGGACCAGTAGATATGTGAGGGCACACAAGGCGACCGGGCTCAGGATGCCCCCGACAGACCACCAGTAGAGAGGAGCGTCTGACCAGACTGTTGGGAGGCATTGGGACCAGTGGATGAGGACACACAAGGTGACCGGGCTCAGGACGCCCTCTACAGACCAGCAGTAGAGAGGAGCGTCTGACCAGACTGTTAGGGGGTGTTGGGACCAGTAGATGTGTGAGGGCACACAAGGCGACCGGGCTCAGGACGCCCCCTACAGACCACCAGCAGAGAGGAGCGTCTGACCAGACTGTTAGGGGGTGTTGGGACCAGTAGATGTGTGAGGGCACACAAGGTGACCGGGCTCAGGATGCCCCCTACAGACCACCAGTAGAGAGGAGCGTCTGACCAGACTGTTAGGAGGTGTTGGGACCAGTGGATGTGTGAGGGCACACAAGGTGACCAGGCTCAGCCCAAAAGCAAATTGCACCAGAAAGACTCCAGCATGCTCTGCTCCACATTTACTGTGTGTCTCGACAATTTTCAACAATTTTTATGACTCATCTGACAAAGGGGCGTTCCTTTGTGGAAAAGGAGGTGTGGCCATTGTGTGCCAAAAATGTGTGTTAAAATCTTTAAAAATTTTGGCGCAAACGAAACCGACTAATAAATGGCAGAAAGTTAAACTACAAAGTCCAGAAATGAGATTACAGTGAGTTCACGCTCCTTTCTTTCTTTTGCGCGGGCGGTTCTCGGGGGCGTAAAAAAAATTGTTCCTGCTTTATGCTGTGCGTATTTGTGGAACAAAAAACCCCATAGAGGTCTGTGGGAGATGCGCAAATGTTCACATATGTACGTGCGGGTAGGAGCAAAGCCCTGCTCATACCTGTCAACACCGGCTCCTCGTTTGTCTTAATAGCCATTGACATCAGGCCGGGTGATTCCCCCACGCATGTGAACTAGTGGCGCCTGCGCAAATACGCACAGTATTGTGCGCAGGTCGCAAAGTACACTTCTTCTAAAAAAGTTGCGCAAGAGCGAGCATATATGGCACGGCTTTGCACATTTTAGGGCTCTCACACAGCATTCTTTTTGCCGAGCACCGTGGGCGTATCTCGCCCCACAGGAGCGCACTATGAACCCACGCAGGTAATACGCGTTAGCAGACGCTCGTGCGAGAGAGCCCTTACTGATGACCTGCAGCAAACGTCCGGCATTAACACTTCTGCCCTTGCGTCAGAACGCCAAAAAAGTGGCATTTTTGCAAAAAAAGAGTATGTATGAAACAGCCGTAAAACTCTTTGCTCCACACTTTGGCGCTTGCCGCCGCCGCCCAGGTGTGCGAGGAACAAGCTGCGAACAGTGAGGTCCCTTTAAGTGTTTTTTCCTTTAAGGCCACCGCGCATTTATTATGAAAACAAGAGTGAAAGTTGTGTTTTCCTGCCGACTTCGGGGATAAAGGTTTGTGAAAACCAAGGATTCTGCGCAGAATGCGTCCGGCGCAGGTGATTTATGGAAGCGTCTGCTGATCATGATGTCACTGCAGCACACGGCGTCCACCACCCTATTGTGGGACGATGGAATGTCAAGGACAATCGCAGCACAAAACTTTGATTGTGCCTAAACCGGAAAAGCCCAGTAAGACGTCTGCGGCTCTTCAGCTCCAACCTGCATCCTGCAGACAAAAAGGAGAAAGTGCGTCCGAGCAGCGAGGGGCGAGGAGCGAGGGGCGAGGGGCTTATCTCACCCCGCAACTATGTGCAGAGGTGCCACGCGAGACAGACAGGCACCAGGGATGAAGCGGCCACAATCGCTCGCCGCACGCTGCACGGAATAGGCAGAAAAAACACCAAAAATTATCAGAACAGGAAAAAAAAAAAAAGTGTTATCTGCCAGTCCGAATAAACACTGGCGCGATTTCAGCGCAGGGAGAGGGAGGAACAGCAATCTGTGTTCATTAGACATCGAGGCACCACATCAGCGCACTTCTAGTACAATAAAAAAAAGCCAATAAATCATTAGCGGTCATTAGGAGCAGACAGGTAAAAGCAAAGTACCCCCCCCCCCCCAACGCGGATGGAGGAAGATTACGGATACAGACACAGCGCGCCGCCGCTCAACATCCCGCGAACAGTTAACTGTTGCAAGCGAGAAAGGGTGATGTGCTGAGGGCAGGCAGCGCAAGGGTTAACGGGGGAAATGTGGGCTCTGAACTTTTCCGTACGCCATGAGGTCTGTATATCCTTGAAGGCAGATGAAGGAAGTGACTGTAAGGGCTTCTCCCGGAGATGTAGCAGAGCTGAGATTGTATTTCGCTCTTCAGGGCTGATGATTCTGTGAGTGACGACCGCGAGCATGGAGGAATTCGCCATGGAAAACGCCCCCTCTATAAGCCGCGGCAAAATATGTGGCTTTTTGCGCAGGTTTTGGCGTAGATCCGCATTAGGATTTCGCCCGGCCAGGGGGCAACATCCAAGTACACAACTGCAACACGGTGAAATGTACATCGACAAACACGGCCCCGAACCTGGGGTCCCACTAACGGAACACGGATAATAGAGCGCAGGGAGTTCATCGTTCTCATGAGCGCGCCGAAAAAAATGCTCTATTTTCCTATGTCTTGCGTAGTGATAGACCATAGAAGTCTATGGGAGGTGCGCAACTACGCAAGGGGAAGCGTGAAACGCTGCGCAAAATGTAGGAAAAGAAGACAGCTGGACCTCATTAGCCCTTAATTCTAAGGAATAGGTGTGTGGAACGCACGAGAACGGGCCCTACGTACGCAATATGAGCAAACGCGCAAATCTATCTCTTCAAACCTTATTCACGCACGAATATGTTGCGCCGAGTGTCTCTGCGGTGAGAACGTGTGTACTGAGCGTATTTGCGCAGGCAACGCTTATTCACACGGGTGGAGGAATCACGCTGCCCTGATTTAAATGGCTAATAAGCCAAACGAGGCGCCGGTGGGCGCGGGTTTCTGCGGCGTTTTGCATATACCCACACGTACATATTTTGCGCACCTCCCATAGACCCCTATGGGCCTCTCTGGTGTGTAAGTGTGTGCAGCAAGAGCAGGACCTGTTATTTTGTGCCCGCAAGAGAATGAGCCCATTGGAATCAGTGCGTTCTGTTCTCCGCGTTTTGCAAGCGTCGGGGTGCATGAAGTTCGGAGAGGTCTATAATCGAGGTGCTGCCTGCGTGTCGGCTTACGTTGCTGTAATTTTTGCGCATGTGATGCACCCTTTCCGTTCAAATTAATGGCTATTTAATAAGCACAGACGTCGTATTTTCCTGCGTTTTCCGCAGCATTGTGCCCTTCCCCTGACTATTTGCGCGCCTCCCATAGACTCCCATGGGTCCTTTGCTAGGCAATACGCAGGATAATAGAGCGGGCCCTATTTTTTGTCTTGCGCACCAAATGCAGCTTATGAGAAGAAACCCATTGAGATCATCGGCTTCTCTGCTTTGTGTTAAGTGTGCGCAGATTGTGCATGTTGTGTGAAGGAGCCGTGAGCCGCTTTCACACACACCAGAATATTCCGCAGCCGAATATCCCATCATGCAGAACAATCCGCACCAAAATCCACAGATTTGCCAATGGCTTTCATCTGCTGGCGTCCCGCATCACATTTAGTGCGGATCATAATGCGGATTTCGACGGTGGATTTTTCAGGCAAGAGAATCCATGGCAGAGACCAGAGATGAGCGAGTAGTGCCTTAGCCGAGTATCTCCCCGCTCATCTCGGGGGCCGGCGGGGGGTGGGGAGCAGAGAGGAACGAAGGGAAGATCTCTCTCTCCCTCTCTTTCCCTCCGCTCCCCGCCGCAACTCACCCGCCACCCGCGCCGACCCCGAATCTTTAGAGCCGAGCGGGGAGATACTCGGCTAAGGCACTACTTGCTCATCTCTGCCAGAGCCCTGAGGCTGACCGGGGATCTGTGCCGTAATTGACGGACGGGGTTTTATGCACCAAGTCTAAGAAACAATATTTTCTACCGCTAATGCCGCGCCAATCTGCTCTCTTTTTCTGCAGGCGGATTTCATGCGGATTTTGTCAGACAGCATGCATTCTGCATCCACAACAGAGGAGCCCTTAGACTTGGGATGGGCAGAACTCTTCCCACAACAAGAGCCAATGACGCCATTAATTAGGGCCACTGGGAATAACAGAACTCGATACTTTTTGGAAGTGACGGACCGGTCGCATTAGATACGTAAAGCATGAAGTACATAAAGGAGGGGGGGGGGGGCATCGGATCTGTTTAGCAGTGCAGCAAGCAGTTCAAATAAGTTCATCCTAATCCTGGAGGTAAAAAAAAAAAAAAAAAGAGAGAGAAACTTTTTTTTTTTTTTTTTTCGCTCCAGAAGTTTGAAGTCCTGCATTTGTTAAATCCCTATTAATTATTCCTTTAAGGGTAAAAAATCCCAGTAATTGGCCCTTACCCTTGATTTCTAGATATTAAAATTTAAACCATCAGTACATTCATTCTTATGGCTCTGCATATCTTGTTCATTAACAAGTATGAATAGCTAACGCCAGCTCATTTAAATAGTATGTCTTACAAGACTTCTCGCTACACTCAGTTTCTGTCACACTGCTCCTAAGAATCATTGGCTCTTATTATACATGTAAATGGCTATCATAAAAATAAAAATTTCATTTAAGATTGTTAATGACTCCTACAGCAGTCAGACTTCCTTTAATGATCATCTTCTGCCCCCTAATTAAACGTATTTATCTTTTCTCCATCTTTGCCTGCTCCCCCCCCACCCCCACCCTCACCGACCAGAGTTGAGAATCTGAAACCTTAAGGTCTTCAAGCCTTTGACGATAAATGTTTATGTGAGATTCGAGAAATAGTCGCCCCCCCCCCTCCCCTCCGGGGAAAAAATATCAAATTTAATGTGCAGTTTACAATTTGTTCGATGACTTGAGGACGGCTCGGTTACAAACACTGCTGGTAAATCGGGGACGGGAACGAGCGGCTCGCAGAAGAACTGCCGTCTGTCCAACTAGCTTTAGATGCTCCTATTGACATTGCTAGTCTGTCCACGTCTTACCTGGGCCGCCTTAAAATATTAATCAGACGCTAACGAGATGGGCAAAACATTTAATTTTTATGCAAATCAACACTCAAAGGCGGTCGCTGCCCCCTCCCACTTACTAGCGTCATTACTTGTTGAAGGCCAGCATGAGTCAAGACAACGTCACCCATTGTCACTGAGGGGTGGGAGCTGCCCACTTGGCACATTGACAGTGTCAAAAGACTGTCCAAAGAGTGAAGGTGAGTACGGGGGATAAAGTCAGTGGTGCGGCAGGTGAAGAGCGATGCAGCCGGCCCCGTTGGCTTTATCCTTTGATGGGTTCTCTTTAACAATAATTTAAGCCCAATTTTTCGTCTCCAGTTGGCCTCAGCTGTAGACTTGGGTAGGATTCTATTAACTATCCAGTATCAGTGGGGAAAGACAAATTATTGGCTGAGGGCTGCAGTTGGGGAAAACATGGGACTAAGAGGAGGAATATTTCCTGTCCGATAGCCTTATCTGGAGGTAAAGCATGTCAGAGGTGACCCAAGTCATGCTATATCGAAAGAGCAGTTACTCTGCCTGACCGTCTTAACTGTTGCTCTACTTTGGATTTCAAGAAATGAGCTCTTAGTTTAACCACCCAATTTCACCTAAAATCACTTTTCTTGCAAAAATTAGACCACAGTTAGCTTAAAAAACTCCGAGAATGAAGTCCAGCTAACAAAATGTCTGCCTCCATCGCCTACATATTAAGGCGCCCTCCATTGGTTCCTCTAACTTCTAAGCTGCCTCCATTGGGAGCTTAAAACATCTTCCAGGAGTTTTTGCCGCAAAAAATTACACAACCCCAAATTTAACCTCCTCTATTTACACATTCCAGAATTGTGGCTTGCCTACTAAAACAATTTAATAAGGGTTGTCTGATTGTTAACTAATGATGGCCTATCCTCATGATAAGTCATCAACAGTAGATTGTCGGTTTGATGCTTGAGACTCCTGCTGATCAGCTGTGTGCTTGTGCATTCAGCTGATTTCTGCAGAAAGCAGACAGCTCCATTCCCACTGCAGTGGCTAAGCTTGGTATTGCAGGCAAAGTTCCCATTCATTTCAATGGGAACGTTTCCTGCAATACCACGTTTGGCCCCTACATCCAGAACGGAGTTGCCTGCTTCCTTAAGAATACAGCTCAGTACACGACTGCACTGGCCCAGTAAACAGCTGATGGGCACGGGATCCAGGCAATTAACTCCTGACAATCTACTATTGATGACTTATCCTGAGAATAGGCCATCAATGGTTTACAACCAGACAACCCCTTTAAACATACTGTAGTATAAAGTAGGCTCTGTCCCGACTTCCATTCAGATTTCTGTCTTTCAGTTCCATCAAAGGAAGAGAGAATGAAAATATGCTGTGGTAGATCCACCATATGACACCCACCAATGGTGTCAAACTGAACTCATTGACTGGGTTCCATTGGGTCTCCATCATGGTGGCAGACATTTTTACAGCGTTTATGATTAAAAACACTGCACAAAACCTCTGAAGGGAAGCCTAGTCAATGGGATCCAGTACTAGCAGTTGTTCTCCCAGCCTCCGCGCTCCAAATATCACGGGTAGAGGTATCTAATTTAAAGAGAAATTACAATTTTTTGCCTCTGAGCCATGTACAAGCAAAGTAAATGATAAGAGATGAGCACAACTTACCAGAGCCGTCTACAGGCGGCTTCAGAAGATCATCATTGTGCCAACTGTGTTCCATTCCTCCATCTCTCAAGTCATCTTCCTCTTCCTCTCTAACCAGTAAAGCCTGATTGGCATGTGGAGAAGATTCGTGGTTGAGCATACTGGCTGGACTGGTTTCCTGGTCCAAAGTGGTAATAATACTGTCATCTTCAGCAATATGAAGCTTGTCGTCTTCATCAGTTTCCGAACCCGTGTCCACTACATTGTCGTAATTCAAAACTGGAATGCAGAAGGAAAGAAGAACACATTGTAAGGCCTCTACGGAAACCAAAAAATACCACCAAGAGTTTGGGATGTAAACAGTCGTGTGATTCTGTGAAGGCCTACGAGGAACCAAGAAGAACTTAAGGAAGTTAAAGTATTCAAAAAAAGTGTAAAAAAAAAGTCTATGAATTTCAGTCAAATTTCAAGCAACACAAAAACCAAATGATAGGCCGGCCCGACCCCCAATGGTCAGCAAGGTTGTTTTCTCGAAGCGCAGCCTGTAAATAAGGTCTGTGAACTCTATTGAAGGTGGCTGTTTCTGAATTAGCCGTCCCTCACAAGACTCCCGGCCTCCATGATACTCCATAAATTGTCCACTTTACCAGCAGACAAGAAAGATTAGAGTAATAAACAGCGGGCATTAGCTCAGCTACAGAAACACACCATCCGTTACGCACACATGGGATTGCCAAAATACGTTAACCTAACTCTGTACAAACATGCACAAAAAAACAGTCAGAACCATGACATCATGGGAACGAGAGCGAGAGCGAGAGGAGGGGTGGGGGGGCCGAAAGACCGAGGGAAGGGGGGTGGGGGGGGAGAAAAAACACAATTTTCAGCTTCATTTTGATTTCTCTGTGTCTAATAAAGCCGCCCTCTCTTAAATTATCAACTGAGCTATCTCAAGTGGCTCTTGCCAGCTATCGGATTATAGAAAAGTATCCGAAAAGACTGAAAGAAGAAAGAAAAAAAAAAAGAAGAGGATTGTGTTTCGGGATCATAACGCTTATGGAGAATTCTTGAAATACGTCGAGTTACAAATTTTGGTCAGTCATATCTGTTTGCTTTGACGGGTTCCCAAGGAGAAAAAAAAAAGGGAACAAAAAGAGAAGAGATTTTTTTTTTTTTTTTTTGTCATGTGAGTCTGGGGACAAAAAGATTACACCGTGCATATCTGCTCATAATATGATCTTTGTATAATCCGCCGGTCCGCACTTGCCTTCTGAACAACTGCACAACAGGTGCAAATTAAAATGAAAACGGCTGCAGGAGCAGCAAACAGAATCTGCTGACCTGGTTTGAATACCAATTGACGGGGGAAACAAAACCTTTTCAAGAGGTGTGACCACAAGGGTTTAAACAAGTTCAGGCTGGGTAATGCCCTAAGATGTACAAAAAAAAGAGAAGAGATATTCTACCGTCTCCGCTCAAGCTGTGTGGTCCAGATATACCTTAGTACAATCAATATTGTGAATCTTTTTTTCGTTGGTGACAAAGGTTTAACCATTTCTTAGCAACCCACAGACAGCCCTTTATAAATGTTCTGAGCTCCGAGTCGGGGAGGGGGGGGGGGGGCAAACAAAAGATCCTTAGGCCTGGGAATCTTTCAACCCACCTCTTAAAAAGTGATCTCTGGGCACAGGAGAAATAAAGGAAGGTCCAGGAGGAGTGAATAAAATTATCTAAGGCTGGACAAGCATTAAAAGGCCTTTATCCTGGAACAAAATATGTCTTTTGAGGTCTCTTTTTGCCCATCGTTGACTATCCAGAGTGACACGTGAATTTTTTTTCTCCTCCTAATGCAATAAGAGTCCTGAGATATTTTCTTCAAGGTTCATACAAAAAAAAAAAAGATGGATGATTTATCAACAAACCCCTGAGGAGCCCCCCCCAAAAAATCAGAACAATTTCAACAAGTAGTGAAGTCATGTCTCAGGATACGAGGTCAAGGAACGCAACATCCATCACCATCACAGGACAACAATGCTTCACGCCTGCTGCTCTGTTTTTCCAAATGGTAGTAAATACTTTAAGACAGATAAATAACTTAAGACCCAGAGTGGACAAGAGTAACGTTACTCAATTAACGGTCCTTCCTTGCACCTACTGATACGCGGACATGTAAATTCTTGCATCTGTCTTGACATAGGCCAGTCTATTACAGGGCAAATGGTGAGATCAAGACAGTTTTGAAGCTTCTGAGAAGGAACCATTATGTATAAAATAATGTGGAAAGTTGCTATTTTCAAAGAATAAAATGAATGAGACTCGGGCCAGGAGAAGGCCAACTATGGGGGAACTTCCAGGACTGGTCGCTTTTCATTTACTTGAATTCAGACCAAAAAGGTTTCGATAGGAGCACCAAAAATTAGCTCCATGATGGACAACAGTAACGTTACTCAATTAACAGTCGTTCCTTGCACCTATTGGTACGCGGATGTGTACATTTTTGCATCCGTCTTGTCATAGACCAGTCTACTACAAGGCGTAATGGTGAGAGCTAAGCAGTCTTCCATGTGAGGGTCTAAGAAGTTACAGTACAAATACCCTCTTTGTGGAAGATAGTGGAAGGCAACTTCAAGGACTGGAAGTATCTTCTTCAACAAGCCCACCTGAACCCTGCTCCAAAAATGGGGCAATTCCAGGCAACAAGGACGTATATTGAGTGGGCAAGAAGTAGCAAAAAATTCCAAACTCTATAAAGCTTTTTATCTACTTCTCGCATGACGGATATACGCCTGGTGGCCTCTCTGCTGACTATTTATATATTGCGCTAATCTAAAAATTTAGGATCAGTGTCAAAGAGGAGGAAGTCCTAGAGTTCCTTAACAACTTGGTAGATACCGATATATGGTTTGTATAGTGGATATTATCTAGGAGTGTTTAGCAGTAGTTTGGGTTAAAATAGGAGACAAATCAGTACCGAGGGCCTGGCGTGGGCCGAAGGACTTTCTGGTAACCACAAAGGAGTTGGAAGCCCCAAGAAATTCCTTCTACTCCAGTTCAATAAACAAGCAGGAAAGATGTGCTCTTCCTTGGCTGGAAATAGACACTCGTTCCACATGCCTCTTGAAAGAGGAGGATGGAAAGAAAGCAAAAACAAACACAAAAACATCTCCGAAACAGAGGCGATAAGTGGCCAAAAACAACAGCATTGATAACCAATTCCTCACAGTAATCTTTAGAAATTAATTACAATCCCCGGAATTAGATGCTTTGCCAGAAAGCAGCTGTAATTATGTTTCATACAGGTAGAGATGGAAGGCTGCCATGTGATCCAACGATTACAGGATAAGGCGTAGTTAGGCTGCGGGCTTAGACTGTGCGCAGTAATCACAGGCAATCCCTGGTATTCTAGCCTGACATTACTTAAATGGTTTACTCTATAGTGAAGCTATTACACCATTTACTAGCAAAGCAAATGTCGGCGAGAAACAAAAAGTTCAGCCAAAAATATTTTATGGCATTCCGTTTATGGGGCAATTCACTGATACGATTTTATTCTTGAATTCGCCATTCTTGAAGAGGGCGTCGTGATTCCAATAACCCCTTGGAAAATGTTTTTAACCCCTTTTCCCCAGAAGTAAACTCACATCCTGGCTGGGAAGCAGTTCCCTACCCAATATAGTAGTTTAGGTCCTATGAATGATGTGGACTCAGAGGCTAAACCTGCACCATCTGCAGTGGGAGGCGCTTTGACTGACAGCCGGCCTCCATCCTACTACAACAATGGGGGATCGGTGAGAACAGCAATCCCTGCAGTTAATCCCTTACATGCCAAGATCAATAGTTATCGCGGCATGTGAAGTGTTCACAAAAGGAGGCCCTGCCAATGCATCATGGGACCTCCGCTATGCAATCGCAGAAGGCCAATGGTGTCTGGGTCTGACATGGCCTGGGATCGCTATGAGAAGTGATAATGCATTGCAATACAGAAGTACTGCAGTGAATATTCATATACAGCATAGCTTCAGAGGTTGAAGTCCCCTATAGGGACATTAAAAAATTGTAAGAAAAAATGTGAAAAAATAGTAATAGAAAACATTTTTTGGCACAATTTCCCGTCTTTGTTTAAAAAAAAAAAAAACAAATAAAAATAACCATGTTTGGTATTGTCGCATCTGTAACGCGCCGTACAATACATCGAGCGCACAGATTATCCTGCATAGTAAATGCTGTAAGAACAAAAAGCTAAAAAGCAGAGCAAAGTGATTTTTTTGGTCTTTTCACCTCTGAAAAAAAATGTAATAGAAGTGATCAATAAAGCCATCTGTACCCCAAAATGGAGCCACTAAAAACCAGAGCTTGTTATGCAGAAAACAAGTCCTCACCGAGCTCCGGCCATGGAAAAAAACTAAAAGTTCTGGGACTTTGACCACAGCGATGAAAAAAACTATTTAAGGGCGAGCACCCACTGGCGTTTGCGTTTCCCGCGTTTTTCGCGGCGTTTTCGCGGCGTTTTCGCGGCTTTGCCATTAATTTCCATGGAGAAAAATAAGGACACATATGCAACTGACAGTTCCTATGTTAAAAACGCAAACGCAATGCAAAAAAAACGCCAGTGGACAGGAACACATGTTATCTCTATGCCTGTGCAGGAAAAACGCAAAACGCAAAACGCAAAACGCAGGTAAAAAAACGCCAGTGGGTGCTCACCCTAAAAGAGGAAAAAAGTTTTTTTATCATGCAAACCTAAAAGAATGCTTATAATTCTGGTATCGCTGTAATTGTGCCGAGCCGCAGGAAAAAAAACGATCCGGTCATTTATTCTGAAAAACCCCAGAAGAAGCAATGTCAGGGTGGAGGTGTTTTCTTCCTGCCCTACAAAACACATTAATACAAGTTCTACATCATCTGCACCAAAAAAAGATACCAGAAACTACGGCCCGCCGCGCAAAAAGCAAGTCCTCATACGGCCGAAAAAGAAAAAGTTATGGCTTTTGAAAAGTGGAGATAAAAATGCCCCAAAATGGGACCAAAGTAGGCGGCATCACTAAGGGGTCACTCCCAAGGCATACGGGGGCGCAGCACGTAGTCCCAACAGCCGATGAGTTACATTGGGCCACGCATGCGAAAAATATGCAGCATGTCCGATTTTGTATAATCCGCCCATTATGGACTATGGGAGGGCTAAACACGCTGAACCGTGTATCATGTGTGCCTGTGTGAGCGGCCCTAAGAGGTTCCAGGGGCCCGCATCGATTGCCAAAAACTCTAATTTCAGAGGTCAGCATTTGTTAGATGATGATTTTTTTAATCCTAATCAGAGCTTGACATTGGAGGATCACCTTTACCTGCTGGAAGGAATTACGGCGACATTCCAGGCCAAGGGACTTAGTAAGTATGGCCGATAATTAGTCTGACATTTGAAGTACTGAGCCATTATGTGCGACTGGTGTAAACAAGGTTACCTACGAGCCCCCCGCCCAGATGGACCTCGCAGAACACAGGAGCATCTGTTCCTAATACTTGGGGTATTGATCAGGGGGACTTTTCGCCTTGAGAAATGGGGGGGAGGTGGGGGGGGGGGTCCTTGTGTCATCTGAACAAAGCTTTGTTTGCAGAAGAGGAGAAGAGGCTGAAATATAATTAGTGATTGGTCACACGGCGCCCACGGCCCACAGTGATACATTGTACTGATCAGGGGCTTCAAAGTGGAACAAAACAACTCTTGTTTGTCACCTTCACCGTTTGGGTGCAACAGGAAATCTCCGGATTTTACCTGATCAGGACAACAAATGGGGCCGTTTACAGAGCAACAAAGAGGTGGTGCAGCAGCAGTAAGACACCCTCCAGATTTGCCCTTCGCAAACCCAGTGCAAAATGTATCACATGTAGTATGTCCCCAAATATCATTTATCACATGTAGGGGTGCGAATGCTCTGCGCCCCTGCAGTGCCCGTCCCACACCCGTCTCAGTATATTCTAGAAGGTGGGGAGACAAGGAAGAACTCTCCCAAGGATCTCCAGGACTCCAGACTGTATTCGCACGGGCAATTTTTCTATGTAATTTTCGGACTGAAGCGGCGCAAAAATATTGCTTTGCGTGGAGATATTCCCACGGGCGTTATTTGTCGTACTTGGATGGACATACGAAGTAATATAATAATAATAATCTTTATTTGTATAGCGCCAACTTATTCCGCAGCGCTTACAAACAACGCAGAAGGCCCGATTTCGGTCCCATTTTCGAATGAAGATTGCCCGTTCAAGTCAACGGGAGCATTAAGATAATAGATTGCATTCGCATGAGTAACCATGGCGACCATAAGAAAAAGTTAAAGGGGTTTTCCGGGACTTAAAATAAGGCTAAAAGGGTTTAAAATCAAAAGAAAAGCCCCAGTGCCCGCCGTATGGAACCCAGAAGAAACAGCGGGCGGTCATGTGACCTTCATTGTGCACGGGACCGCTCTGCCACTCACAGGCCTCAGTGGTGATCCTTCTATGGCGGTCGTGTACACAATGTACGGCACGTGACTAATTGGGCAACCCTGCGGGTTTTATTTCAGCGCATGAAAAACGGATCGAAATTGCATGAAAATCACATGAAAAATCGTACACTTTTACTACGTACCACAATCACTCGTGAATTCAGCCCAAGACCGGCATTTCTTATGCCATCTAAGTGCAATGCCCGCCGAAGCACGGTCACAAATTTGCGGATGCAGACTTCTTAGTAGATTTGGCGCATCTGTGGGCACCGGAAAGTCAAATATGTGGCAGCTATGAGGTGGCACAGATTTGCTTTATACCAGACTATGGAGTACGTTTGCTGGGTCATGGGAGGGCACGCCGCTCCTGCTAAGCCCTGCCCACTTTTGGGGACTGTGGCCACAAGACTGTAGAAGAAAAGAAAATTTGCTGACTTTTGTGCCAAACCGGCGCGCGCCAAAATGTGCAATGTTTAATGCTACAGATCCGGTTGACAGTCAGTGATGCGTCCCCTTAATGCTTGGCGGATGGCACAGGGGGTATGCTATGTACTCTGGGCATGGTGGCTCAGGGGTTGGCACTGTTACCTTGCCAGGGTTTAAGTCCAAACAAGGGAACATCTCATGGAGTTTGTAAGTTGTCCTACTCCAGCATACTAGTACAATGGAAGTGACGGCATTCTGTGTACAGCGCCGCGGCGTACGTGTCCGCTATAATGCGTAAAGTAAGAAGAAATGTCTCCAGAAAGAAAAGCACAAAGCAGGAACGAAGGCGAAGCTCTCAAGTCCTCCTTCTACTTCTTAATGCCTAAACGCTAAATAAACAGCAAACGAACCTTCTCCGCAGATGTAGCAGAGCTGATCGTGTCCTGCAGTATTGCAGTAGGCTTACTAAACCACAAATAACGCTTGACTTGTGTCACATGGTAAACTCAGCTCTGCTGCATCTGAGCCCCCCCCCCCCCCCATACCCCAACACTCGGCAACGACTTTCTCCCATGATGCGGTGACATATAGTCTCTTGTGAACCAACGAGCGGAGGGGATGTACAGTCACACTCATCTGGCAGATATCCCCTGGCTGAGCATGTCTTGTGATGGGCGAAGCGTGTGAACGTGACCCATAACACGCTCTTTAGGGGACCTTTCACACGTGGAATTACGCCACAAGCTTACGGCTAACTCACACGAGCGCATGTGCAAAAATACGAGCGCGCATTGCGCAGAGAATATAGGCCATTGTTTTCAGGGGGTTCGTTCACATTATTGCTTCTGCACGCAAAAGAAAGACGCTACATGCTCTATTTTTGTGCGCATTTGCACACCTAGGGCACCATAGGAGGCTATGGGGGTGCGCAAATGCCCCCCGATCCCCAGGAAATAGCACAAGACCGAGGACCGGCGCTGCAGTGGGGGGTCACATGCCGTACATTGTGCATGTGACCCGTCAGCCACCCACAGGCTTTGTATGCCGCAAAGTAAATAACGATGCGGCGTGGGACTGGGGGCAGGAAAGGAAAAGGTTAAAGAGCGAACTTAGGTAAAGGGGGTGGAGCTAAGACAGGAAGGAGACAGCCAGAGAGCGGGAAAGAGCACAAACGGCTTGGACAGTAAAGAAGAAGGTCGTAGAAGAGCAGACGAGAGTGAGAGAGCAACCAAAGCAACTAAAGCAAGACCAAGAGCGCAGAAGACAGGAGATTCAAGTGGAAAGAAGCCGGCGGAAGGTGGAGAAGGACGGAAGAATCGGGTGGAAGACACAAACAGCGGCAGACAGAAGAGAGAAGATGGACGGCTTACCTTCGATGATTCAAGAAGCGGTGAAGCAAGACGGCACCGGATGGCTAGAGGAGCTGATGACAAGCTGCAGGATGACCGCGAACTCCACGGAGCCAGTCGGGCTGGAGGAACAGCTCCAGAGGCCCGGGGAGGACGCCGCCAGCGGGAACGAGGCGCCGCGAGGTAGGCCGCGCTGAAGAAACAGCCCCCCAGCAGGATTAAGCTCTAGCCCAGCAGCAAAACGGGGAGGAGGACGAGGTACCTAGACAGCGCAGTCCGGAGGGGTACCGGAAGGGCGACAGACGAAATGGCGCCGGGACCAAGGAGTACGGCGGGAGGTCCGACTGGGGAAGTGCAGCGGTCGGCACTAATAGGTGATCCGGAGCGGAGGGAACAGCGGTTCGGCAGCTTTAACAGGCTCCGGACCGCAGCTTCAGCGCGCGGCCGGGCGCAGGATTTCAATGCCGGAAAGAGGTGAGCGGATACCAAGCAGCGAGAGGAGCAGGGAAGCGCGCGGTAAGGCCGCACGTCCTCTAAAAATGGCGGCGCAGCGCGCGGGGGGCGCAAGGATCACAAAGGGCGAACTATAGAGGAAGCCCGCGCATCGGGGGGGGGGGGGGAGGAGGAAGGAGAGCTCGAAGGGGAAGCCAGGAAGCAGGGTCCCATACAAACCCCGGCCACAAAGCCCAGGGAGTACTAGTGGGTCTAGCAGCAGCGGGGGGAGGGGCGGCAGCTTACGGTACAATCCACTAGAGTCCCTCAGCTCAGGGATAGAGTGCCACGCAGAGAGTTATAGACCTGCCGACAGGCGGTGCGGCACATTTGGGATTAGAGCCAGGAGACACCCAGAACCACGGCCACTCCATTATGGCCATACCGCGGGCACATCGGCCACCACCCACCATATGTCAGCCGCCACCAACGCAGCCGGCGCGTACAGGCGCTACTACGTTAATTCACACTACATAACCCCCCCAGTAGAGCCCGTAGACTACCCCCCCACACATAATCAGCCGCAACGCAGGAGCTCTAAAAGACAGTGTCAGGGGGCCAGGCGCAGGCAGAGAGAGCGTGCTAGTTAGGAGAGGCAGGACCGAGAGTTCACGCTCAGCTAGAGCAGGCAAGGGTAGAGCGCAGCGGCAGGGCGCGCGAGTCAAGCGGGGAGGAGGGGAGCGGTAACCAAGCCGAGCCCTACCAGTTGGAGGAACAACCACGGCGGCCGGACCCACAGCCATCCCTTTATAGGAAGGTCCGGGAACGACGCAGGTGGCAGGACCTCCCGCAGGATCGGTCAGGGCAAGACCAGCCTGCCACATCGCAATCAGACAGCATGAGGAGGGCTCTGCATACGAGTGGTCGGCAGCCCACGCAGAAATTGAGCCGGAACCGCGGGAGCGGTACAGCAAGGATATCACCCTTGGCAACGCCGAAGGTCGGTCCATTTGGTGAGTCCACATTATACGATGTTTGAAAAAATGTTACAGATTGGTGTCTGTGCTAAGGTTGCTGTTGAGCAAGAGTGATATGGCTCAACAGCGGGTATTAAAGTTATATAAAAAAAAAAAAAAAAAAAAAAAAAAAAAAAAAGTATAGATCCCGCAACGGTTGCGGAGAATGGTGATTTGGTGTCTGTTCTAAGGTCGCTGTTGAGCAAGATTTATACAAAAAAGGGCTTTTAGTGTCCTGTGTGGCTCCAGGGGGTGCAGGCCCGCCTGTGGTAAATACTGGATTTGGCTCAACAGCGGGTACAGAAGGTGATCCAACTGTTGGTGGGCAATATGTGGATTCTCTGTGCTGTGGTGTGGCCCCTCTGGGGGCAGGTCTGCCTGATGATACGGTTGAGAAAATTAAGTACGGTGTTTACATTGATATATGGTCCTTGCTATCAGCGGACCACGTGATGGTGGAAAAAGAGCGGACGATGGAGCGTGGTGCTTATAAAAAACCTAAAATTAAAACTTTTGGAAACTGGTTACAAGCGTATTTGGTTCTGGTGCAGGTGACATGCCAGCATCAGCCGCTCAAAGCTCCAGGATACAGGCTGCCGCAGCCTGGTGGCGCTATGGTGTAGATTTTAGACGTATAGCTGATTCTAGCACAGCGACCCGCTAAGACTTCCTTTCACGGGGGGGCGCATCTCAGCCACCCGCGGCCTCTCCTAGGCCAAACGGCTCTTGTTGGTTGGTACAACAAGGGCTACTGCAGATTTTATTTCCGTACGCTTACCAGCAGCCACCACTTTATGCCCTAACTTAAGATCGGCAAGAGACGATATTGAGTTAGATAAAAAAAAAAAAAAAAAAAAAAAAAAAAAAAAAATTATTAAATAAATAAATGGGCCGCATGGTCGGCCTGTTTCAAGGACTCATCGTTGAAGACTTGCGCGTGTCCCCATTGGGTCTGGCACCCAAGAAGGAAACCGGGGAATTTTTTCGCTGGATCCATCATTTATCTTTCCCAAGCTCGGATCGGTAAATGATGGCATCTAAAAAGAAGCAGCGGTAGCCTATACTTCTTTCGACCGCGCAATACGGCTAGTGAAGGCAGCGGGCAGGTTTGCCCAGCTGGCAAAACAGACAAGAATCGGCATTTCGACTGCTTCCATTTCACCCAGATGGCTTCAACTTTAGGAAGCAGAATCGAGGTTCCAATTTTTCTTCGACATGTGATTAACGACGGGATGCTCAATTTCATGGTATTTTCAAGTTAGCAGTTCTTTCCTTGAGTGGATGTTAAAGCATGAGACGGGCATCACATCGGTAATACATCAGTTGGATAATTTTTTGGTCGTCGGTTCAAAACGTCAGGTGAAGGTGGGTTTCTGATGGAAAATTTTCAGAGGCTAATGCGTTTAGCGGGGGCCCCATGGTCTGAAGAGAAGACATGGGGCCCGGCCACGTGTTTGCGCTGCCTAAGGATAGAGATCGATTCGGTGGAAAGGGTGTTGGCTTCGGCAAGTGGTTGGCGATGTGGCTCGATGTTAAAAAGCAACGTTACGACAAATCAGGTTTTTGTTGGGTTTATTAAATTTCGCTTACAAAGTGATCTCCATGGGGCGGCCGTTTACCAGGCAATTATCGCTGGCGACTGTGGGGGTCCGCGAACCACACCATGTCGTGCGGGTTACGACGGGAATAAAGCAGATTTGCATATAGGTAGGGTGTTCCTTCATTCTTTCAACGGGCAGGTGGTATGCCCGAGGGAAGAGGTGGAATGCACTGAAACCAGCTTGCGCGCCGACGCAGCCGTTTCGGGCGGTGTCGGAGTATTCTTTAACAACCATCGGTGCAGGGAGTCCTGGCCAAGGTCATGGAGAGAGAAGCGGTAAAATATCACGTTGCTGGAGTCCTTCTCTGTAGTGGTGGCGATTGAGTCATGGGAATCAGAGTTACTGGATCAAAAAAAAAAAAAAAAAAAAAAAAAAAAAAAGTTCGCAGGTGGTAGTAAGATGTTTGAAAGGTAATATGTATTTGCGTGCAAAACATGTTCCTGGTTGTGACAAAGGAGCTGCTGACGCACTCTCTCGTTCGCGGATGGAACTGGTTCAGGGAGCGGCACCTATGGGCGAATGCCGAGGGGGTACGTTGCCCGCTTTCCTTATGAAGTCTGGCAGAGGAGAGTTGCGGAAGCTGGTGGAGGCACTGGTGGCGGTTACAACGTAAAAAATTATAATTCAGTTTGGTCTACATGGTTGAAATTTGTCGACATTGGATATGTTGACGGAGTTGCGTGGTAGATGGTTATCGGTTGGAGCGGCAAGAAAACACTTGGCTTGCTAAAATTACACTGAATGCTAGACGTGACTAAAGAATTTGCGTTACAACAATATAGTTCGTAGTTTGGAAGAAAAAAGTTTTCTTACGGATACGCGCCGACCTATTATGGTTTCATGGTTAATTAAGTTATTGACGGGTATGTTCGGATGAATACGATACGTTTGTGTTCAGGCCCCTCTTGCTGGCGTTTGCCGCAGTTTTGCGATCGGTGAGATAGTCCCGGCTAGCTAAGTAAAGCTGGGGGGTTACGGGTATATGATGTTATTACGACTGGAGCATCGATCCGGAGAGGTACCAGGAAGTCGCAAACAGAGGGTATGGTAGAGGTGAGTGGATCGCTATTAATCGAGGGGGGATGCAAGGGTGTCCAGTGGAGGTGATGGACCAGTATATATAATAAAAAATAAAAAAAAAAAAAAATTAATTAAAAAAAAACCAAAAAAAAAAAAAAAAAAAACCCATAGTGAACAGTTATTAGTACGCGAGGCCAGGCCCCCTCCCTCACCCGTTTTCCAATTTTCGGCGGTTTTTTGGCAGTCGGCGTAAAAGAAGTGTGGTGTGGATCCGGGGGAATTTGGAACCCAATCATGTAGAACGGGGGCTGCGACGACAGCGGATGCTCTCGGCATGACGGAAAGGGGGGTTTGAAGCGGTTGATGATAATCGCAGGGGTATAATCGTACGTAAGACCGGAACGTACTGTGGAAGGATCCATGGTCACGGATTAGCTGGTAGTTGCCGTCATACCTCGGTTTTCATTACAGGCGGGTTTTTTCGGGGTGCGTTAGTTGGGATGGGTTGTTGGTAATTACGGGGGTATTTGCTAGGTCTATTTCTTTCAGCCTCGGAACCGTGGCACGTTGGATTGTCGGACATTCTATTATTTATTGGGTCGAGAGAAGAGCGGCTACTCGACCTAGGGAGAGGAATCTAGGTCTGAGTGGCGCTCTCATAAACTGGATCGGTGTACGTGGGCTGCAAAGGCCCAGGATGTTGCAATTTGTCCTGGAGATAAGCAGGTGGACCCCCTGGAGAGTCATACTGGTCGTTCACGCCGGGGGGAACGACTTAGGAAAACAAAGATGATAAATCTAAGGATGTCCAGGTTCGTGCAATAGTTGGGCGGAGTGGCAGTCCGCCACTTGGAGCTGGAGGACAAGGAGAGAGGAGCATTAAGGGATGATGGTGTGCACCTCAACGAGGTGGGACTGGATACCTTTTTGTCAGGACTATAAGACGGAATGGAGATGGCGTTGGCTCGGGTTGGCGTTGGTGGGGGCGGGATGCGCCATAGGTATACGGCGCATACCGCGTGGCCGGAAGCTTCCCATGCGGGCTACGGCGTAGAGGAAGGTTTTCAAGCCCAAGGGAGATACAGGGGCTTACAAACGTCCTGTGGCCGTTACGGTTTTAAGAATTGCAGCAGTTTACGGCATGGGAAGGTGTTAGACAGAAGATAGTTAAATTAAGTGAAATTAAGTTAAATGGAAGATTAAAATATGTTTTAAATATGCTAATAAAGCTGTGGCCAACCCACGTTTCAAGCAAGAAGGTGTAAGTATATGTTTGTTATAGGTAAGTGAGCATACAGTTAAGATTAGGGTGCCCCCAGTCTTGTATGCCGCAAAGTAAATAACGATGCGGCGTGGGACTGGGGGCAGGAAAGGAAAAGGTTAAAGAGCGAACTTAGGTAAAGGGGGTGGAGCTAAGACAGGAAGGAGACAGCCAGAGAGCGGGAAAGAGCACAAACGGCTTGGACAGTAAAGAAGAAGGTCGTAGAAGAGCAGACGCCCACCCACCCGCCCTGGGAGATTGAGGGCAGTAAGGACTTGATGTGGGAGTAAAGGACTGTTCAAGGAAGTTGTCACAGCTGGTGAAGGTAGGCCGGAAGCTTCCCATGCGGGCTACGGCGTAGAGGAAGGTTTTCAAGCCCAAGGGAGATACAGGGGCTTACAAACGTCCTGTGGCCGTTACGGTTTTAAGAATTGCAGCAGTTTACGGCATGGGAAGGTGTTAGACAGAAGATAGTTAAATTAAGTGAAATTAAGTTAAATGGAAGATTAAAATATGTTTTAAATATGCTAATAAAGCTGTGGCCAACCCACGTTTCAAGCAAGAAGGTGTAAGTATATGTTTGTTATAGGTAAGTGAGCATACAGTTAAGATTAGGGTGCCCCCAGTCTCAGTGGCCATGGCAGAGTCACCAATAAAGCCTGGGAGTGGCTGAGTGGCATGTACGGCATGTGACCGCCATCACTTTTGCTTGGTCCCGTGTGGCGGGCATCGGGGCCGCAGCACTGCACGGGGATCCCCCGGGATAGTGTTCAGTTTCTCTTCATTTTAAGCCAGTTTCTTTTTTTTTCATTTTCCGGAAACCCCCTTTAATAGGACATGTCCAACTTTAGGTGTCGGATACATTGTATATATAGTAGAATCCAGAACTCCCATTGGCTGATGCTATTTCTATACATCGCCTGTGGAAAGTGAAGCCAGTGAAGGATATACCTTTACTAAACTGGAGGTCTGTGCAGGTTTACATAAGGTAAATCGCCTTTATAAGTAAACAAGAAGTACCGCGGCGTAAAGAGCGCGAAAAGGGAAGAGTTTTACGCAGCGGTGAGGATGGACGGCAGCGGTGGGGTACGTGGGGAGACCCCGCACAGCACATCCTGGAGTGCTAATCACTTAATCTATTAATTCCAGTCTCCGCTACCACTACCACCAGCGCTCCGCCGGCAGCCCAGCATTATCTGGCATGTGTAAAAATTGTGCATTGTGAATAAACATAGTAATTAACACAACACATCGCCCTGCACTGCTCATTACTGCCGCTGAAATGCACATACATTGAACTTGGAACAGAACAATAGCCTGAATGCCGCAGAAATACAAAGTGAGAAGCACAGGACTTCCTACCCTTAAGGATACATTATCCTAATAACCCAGTCACGGCCAGAGGAGGCGAAGATATGGTGCTAAAGACGCACAAAGTTCACGAACAACTGAAGGAACAACATAAAGATATGAGATGGATAGATAGATAGATGATAGATAGATAGATATGAGATAGATAGATAGATAGATAGGAGATAGATATGGGATAGATAGATAGATAGATAGATAGACAGACAGATAGATAGATAGATAGATAGATAGATAGATAGATAGATAGATAGATAGATAGATAGATAGATATGGGATAGATAGATATGAGATAGATAGATAGATAGATAGATAGATAGATAGATAGATAGATAGATAGATAGATATAGGAGATAGATAGATATGAGATAGATAGATAGATAGATAGATAGATAGATAGATAGATAGATAGATAGATAGATAGATATGAGATAGATAGATAGATAGATAGATAGATAGATACATAGATAGGAGATAGATGATAGATAGATATGAGATAGATAGATAGATAGATAGATAGATAGATAGATAGATAGATAGATAGATAGATAGATATAGGAGATAGATGATAGATAGATATGAGATAGATAGATAGATAGATAGATAGATAGATAGATAGATAGATAGATAGGAGATAGATGATAGATAGATATGAGATAGATAGATAGATAGATAGATAGATAGATAGATAGATAGATAGATAGATAGATATAGGAGATAGATAGATATGAGATAGATAGATAGATAGATAGATAGATAGATAGATAGATATAGGAGATAGATAGATAGGAGATAGATAGATAAATAGATAGATAGGAGATAGATAGATAAATATAGGATAGATAGATAGATAGATAGATAGATAGATAGATATGAGATAGATAGATAGATAGATAGATAGATAGATATGAGATAGATAGATACATAGATAGGAGATAGATATGGGATAGATAGATATAGGATAGATAGATAGATAGGAGATAGATAGATATGAGATAGATGGATATGAGATAGATAGATAGATAGATAGATAGATAGATAGATAGATAGATATGAGATAGATAGATATGAGATAGATAGATAGATAGATAGGAGAAAGATAGATAGATAGATAGATAAATATGAGATAGATAGATAGATAGATAGATAGATAGATAGATAGATAGATAGATATGAGATAGATAGATAGGAGATAGATAGATAGATAGATAGATATGAGATAGACATATAGATAGATAGATAGATATGAGACAGAAAGATAGATAGATATGAGATAGACAGATAGATAGATAGATAGATAGATAGATAGATAGATAGATAGATAGATAAATATGAGATAGATAGATAGATAGATAGATAGATAGATAGATATGAGATAGATAGATAGATATGAGATAGACAGATAGATAGATAGATAGATAGATAGATAGATAGATATGAGATGGATAGATAGATATGAGATAGATAGATATGAGATAGATAGATAGATAGATAGATAGATAGATATGAGATAGATATGAGATAGATAGATAGATAGATATGATATAGATAGATAGGTAGATAGATAGATAGATAGATAAACATCCATAGATAGATAGTCAGTCCATGGATATATACTGATGTCTATTTAGTCCTGCTCTTTGAATCTTGATAGACTAATGGTACCTATGGTAGTGCACCATACATGTGCCATATATCCTCGGGCTGCACATTGCGTATATATTCCACGATGTTACAATATCACAGCTCCTAGTAGTTCTAGAATAATCCAGAGACTGCTGTAAATATCTAATCAGTAGAAACACAAATGTAGCATTCATGGGCTCGTTTTTTCTGGTCTTGTACTTTGTTATCCAGGGACCTTGTCTAGAGTTGCGTTTTTAAAACCTTGGACTTAAAACCTTGACAACTAAATTAGCGGAGAAATATGAGGAAGCGGCGTCCTTGTGAAAGTTATTGTGTCTAATACCTTCCTCTTAGAAAGATTACACAATGTAAAAAAGTGCGAAACTGAGATGGGAGCAGCCTACAGTCCAGAACCTCAGACCTTCACTCGGCTTCTACTGCCGTCTTGCATCAGTTCTTATAGGTATCGCACCTAGGCCAGACAGCAAGAAAGACTCAACCCTACTGAGCTGATCTGTCACATAGGAAATAAGGGCAGTGGGAGTTATGCAACATTGTTTCCATTTACAGGCCTGATCTACAGCACAGTATGTCAAAGTAGGCTAATTGAAGTCTATTGCGAGGTTACTCTACAGTTCGGCTGACCTGCCGTAGGATTGATCCACCATGGGTTTGCTTTCCAACAAGCCAGATCTACAGCAGGTTTGATCCAGACTGAATTGCAATCTGCCCTAAATTCAGTAGGGTTGATCTAAAGAAGGGTTAATTCTTCAGTCCATTCGATCTCCGCTAGGTTTGAGCTTCAATAAGGGTTAATCTACAGTAATGGTTGATTTAGACACAACGATTATCGCTCAAAATTCGCTCAAAAGCCATCGTTTTAGCGACAATCATTGTGTCTATCTTGCACTCGCCGCGCAGTTTTCGCTAACGATTCGCGCATCGTTGTCTTTCGGTCCGCTTAAAATCCGTTGTTCAGCTTTTTGCTTCTCGTTTGGTTAAAATTACATTCGTTCAGCGATTTGAGGGGCGTTTTTAATCGTTTGGCGGGGCGTACATTCAGCAGGCTACAGGCCCAGCGATTGGCTGACGGGAGGACAAAGCTTCGTCTTTAACACGCCCACCTGGTGCTCAACCAAACGACCGCTAAATGATCATTTATTGTTCATTCAATGCAAACACTACACAACGATAACACAACGACTGAGAAGCCCGGCCGCCGCTGCCTCCATTGTCCAACGATTTGCGTTAGGTTAAAACGTTCGTCTTTAAAAGCAAAACCATCGCTCGTTTTTAATAACGAAAATTGGACAATAATCTATGGGTCTAAATGGGGTTTAGGGTTAATGAGCAGGGTTGGTCTATAGTAGGACTGATCTACAGTAGGGCTGATTGACAGAAGTTTTAAAATGTAGTAAGCAGATCTGCTGTAGTTTTAAGCAAAGTAAAGTTAAATCTACCAGAAATGTAATCAATAGTGAAACTAATCTAGAGTGTAGTTTAATCTACAGTAGGGCTGATCTACAGTAGGGCTGATCTACAGTAGGGCTGATCTACAGTAGGGTTGATCCACAGTAGGGTTGATCTACAGTAGGGTTGATCTACAGTAGGGTTGATCTAAAGTAGGGTTAAATCTTCAGTAGGGTTGATCCACAGTAGGGTTAAATCTTCAGTAGGGTTGATCCACAGTAGGGTTGATCCACAGTAAGGTTAAATCTTCAGTAGGGTTGATCCACAGTAAGGTTAATCTACAATAAAGTTGGCCTACAGTGGGGTTGATCTGCAGTCTGGTTGTCTATAGTAGTAGGGCTGATTCCTCTTTTTGGTTGATTTACACGAGGTTTGCTATTCCCTTGAGTTAATCTACAATAAGGCTGATCTACAGTAGGGATCGCTCTATGGTAGGTTTGATCTATAGAAGGGTTACTCTACACTTGGTTTGATCTGTAATACAGTTAATCTTCAGTAGGGTTGCTCTTTGGCAGGGTTAATCTACTCAAGGGTTAATCTACATTTTTTCATGTATAGTAGGGTTATAGTTCTTTTACCTGGACTGATCATCAGGCCTGGATGTTGCCACAAATGCTTGTTCACCTAATAATTGGGCTGCGTAAAAGGGCGAATAATCAGTTGAAGAACAAGCAAACGCATGTTCATTGGCTGACTGTGAGGATATGCTCCCTGGACAGCCGCATATCATCCTATTTAATCTACAATAGGTTAGATCTTTAGTAGGACGGATCTACAGTAGGTTCAGTCTATAGTAGGGTTCATCTCCGCTATGTTTGTGTGATCTTTAGTAGGACGGATCTACAGTAGGTTCAGTCAATAGTAGGGTTGATCTCCGCTATGTGTGTGTGATCTTTAGTAGAGCTGATCTACAGAACAGCTAATCTATGTTAGGTTGGATCTATGGTAGCGTTAATCTACAATAGGGTTGGTCAATACTAGTTTCGATCTATAGTAGGGTTGATCTGCGGTAGAATTGGGGTATAGAGGGGTTGGCCTACAGTAGGATTGATCTGCTGGTTTGATCTACAGAATAGTTCATCTACATCTATAGTAGGGTTAATTTACAATATGGTTGGTGTATAGTAGGGTCAATGACTAGTAGGATTAATCTACATTAGGGTTGATAGTGGATTTAATCTATAGTAGGGTTGCTCTGCAGTAGGATTAGTCTATAATAGGGTCAATCTCTAGTAGAGGTAGTTTTGATCTACAGAACATTTCATCTACATTATCTTGATCTCTGACAGGGTTCATCTACAATACACTTGGTGTATAATAGGGTCAATCTATAGTAAGGGTAATCTATGGTAGGGTTAGTGTATAGTAGGGTTAATCTACAGTAGGGATGGTGTATAGTAGGGTTAATCTACAATAGGGTTTGTCTTAAGTATATCTGATCTATAGTTGGGTTAATGAACAGAAGGGTTGGGTTATAGTAGGGTTAATCTACAGTAAGGTCGGTGTATAGTAGGGTAATTCAATAGTAGGGTTAATCTACAGTAAGGTCGGTGTATAGTAGGGTAATTCAATAGTAGGGTTAATCTACAGTAAGGTCGGTGTATAGTAGGGTTGATTTGCAGTAGGATTGATCTACAAAAGGGTTAATCTACAGGGGGTTTGCTCTACACTAAGCTTGATCTCTAGGAAGGTTAACCTACATTAGAACTGATGTGCATGAATTCTCATAAAGTCCTCTTACCTTCAGCTGATGATGACGCTTGCTCTTCTACTTTCACATCACATCTCTTAGGTAGTAACCGTTTATATGCCATGGAGAACAACCCTTTTTTCCTTTTGCTTGCTCCATACACTGGAAAGTTACATTTCCTCCTTTGCATCGTGCCTCTCCTGCCTCCCCCCTACAATCCCCAGCAGCAGTTGTTACTGACAAATGTTCGCTTCAGGTAACGGTTTCTTATCCTGCTGCCCATTACTACAAGGAAAGGATTTCTCCAGGACTTTTTTTTTTCCTTCCCCAGTCAGCTGGGGTAGCTGATCACCTGAATAGTTAAAGAACAGGGGGAGGTGAAACCATTAAGGTGGAAATGAGGGTCTCGCTGGTCCGAAAGGAAAGAAGCTTTTTTCTTGCAGCTCTTAATGATATTGGGGTTGGGGGTATTTTCATGCAAATCTTCCAGTTCCTTCATTGGGAGAATATTGTAGGTCGTGAACTGTCCGCAGAATGGGCTACTAGTTAGCGAATAAACTTTTTATGGTAACCAATTGCTCTAAGGGACATCTCACCATGAAAGGTGTTTTTGTAGCCATAAAAAGTGAAGTTCTGTCTATTCTAAGGCGGATATAACCCCCCCCCCCCCCCCCCCCCCCCCCGCCGCCTCCACGTGTTTATATTGGGCACCAAATCACTTTTTTTTTTTGGCTTTTTTTGAAATATTCAATCGCTTCTAACAGAGCGGCGTTCATTCCTGACACATCAAACCTTCCTGTTTTCCAAAAACGGGCATCGTCCGTACCTCACAATGGACAAAGCCAGACAGGGACAGTGACATAGCACAGACAAAAAAAGCTCAATGCATTATGGTCACTCTAAACAGGGGCACAAAGGCGACGGAGGCAGCGATGTGTAAATTAAACAATGCCAAAGGGAACGCGGAAAAGGGGGTGGGGTGGGGGGGGGAATATTGAATCATTTCTGTCACGAGGCCCCGACTAAAGCCCGGCTCTAATTGAATTAAACTCCATTTATTTGCTCAGGCCTAAACAACAGGCTGAAAAAAGTAAGGTTTGTTCAACTGTTCGGAGGTACCACCTTTCCTCACCCCGTACAAATCCGCCATCTGTGCTCGCACACACACACATGTTCCACCTCGCAGCGAACGTACTGAGACCCGGCGAACACAGAAGCCAAAAAAAAAAAAAGATGCACAAAAGCTCTTTAGGCCGCCCCGTTCAAAAGGGGGTAATAAGCATGAGCTGGGGGGGGGGGGGGGGGCAGTGGCTTCTACCCGCTGCCCAGGTGAGATGGTCTAGTGCGTCCTCTCAGCCTCGACACGCGTCAAGCAAAAGAAAGGTTAAAATTAGAAAATTCAATTTATTTGATAATTTCCCAGAATAATTAGAGTTAATATGGGTTAATTAATATGCAAATCTCTCAGCAGATGTTCTGCAGCAGGGCCTGTGTGAGAAAACAGCCTTTGCTTTTCTCCTACGTGATTTTGGCTGTCAGTTATTGGGTATAATTACTGTAACTAACCGAATACACACAAAACCTTTGGAATATCAAATGGTTACAGTTTCGGGACCGATGAAGCCACCACTTTGCTGCAATAAAAGCGAACAATTTCTTTCACAAAAACTGAAGCCCCTTTTTTTGTTTCTTTTTGGAATTTTTTTTCTGTAGAGAGAAGAAATGAATTTGGCTGAATGGATTATTTTTCTTGCATAATTAGGTCAGTATTGTAAGTGCATTCCAATAATCGCTGACACGAACGCACAAATGTAACCACCTGCAAAATCAGAACTCATTGTTCCACCGGCTTTGTTTTACTGACCAATGAGGGTGCTCGGTGCCAAGATTCTGTCTCCAGGCGGGATGATGGATCCTCGGTGTTAAAGATCCCGGATTGATACTTCTCAGGCCTCACGCCCCATTCACATCTGCGACTTGCAGTACTGCTCTATTCCATTTTCAGCTCCCTCCTCAGAACCGCCGAATTTGATACACGCCGGACCTGAACAGCAGCGAACGGATCCATTGACTATAATAAGGACGGTCAGGCTCCCGCTATCCCAACTGGTATTTTCCAGAGTAACTACAGCATCATGCTGCGCTATTTCTTCATGGAATTTTTGCCACATCTGAACCACTAATGAGCAAAGGCCCTTACTTATTGTATGCGATGTCGGTGTGTAACTATCTACCTTTCTAGATATGAGATAGATAAATAGATATGATATAGATAGATAGATAGATAGATAGATAGATAGATAAATAGATAAACAGACAGATATGAGATAGATAGATAATAGATAGATAGATAGATAGATAGATATGAGATAGATAGATAGATAGATAGATAGATAGATAGATAGATAGATAGATAGATATGAGATAGATAGTTAGATAGATATAGATAGATAGATAAATAGGAGATAGATAGATAGATATGAGATAGAGAGATAGATAGATAGATAGATAGATAGATAGATAGATAGATAGATATGAGATAGAGAGATAGATAGATAGATAGATAGATAGATAGATATGAGATAGATAGATAGATAAACAGACAGATATGAGATAGATAGATAGATATAAAGATAGATAGATATGAGATAGATAGATAGATAGATATGAGATAGTTAGATATATAGATAGATAGGAGATAGATAAATAGATAGATAGATATGAGATAGATAGATATATAGATAGATAGATTAATAGATAAACAGACAGATATGAGATAGATAGATGGGAGATAGATATGAGATAGATAGATAGATAGATAGATAGATAGATAGATATGAGATAGATAGATAGATAGATATAGATAGATAAATAGGAGATAGATAAATAGGAGATAGATAGATAGATATGAGATAGAGAGATAGATAGATAGATATGAGATAGATAGTTATAGATAGATAGATAAATAGGAGATAGATAGATAAATAGAAGATAGATAGATATGAGAGAGATAGATAGATAGATAGATAGATAGATATGAGATAGATAGATAGATAGATAGATAGGAGATAGATAGATAGATAAATAGGAGATAGATAGGTAGATAGATAAATAGGAGATAGATAGATAGATAGATATGAGATAGATAGATATATAGATAGATAAATAGGAGATAGATAGATAAATAGAAGATAGATAGATATGAGAGAGATAGATAGATAGATAGATAGATAGATAGATAGATAGATAGATAGATATGAGATAGATAGATAGATAGATAGGAGATAGATAGATAGATAAATAGGAGATAGATAGGTAGATAGATAAATAGGAGATAGATAGATAGATAGATATGAGATAGATAGATATATAGATAGATAAATAGGAGATAAATAGATAGATAGGAGATAGATAGATAGATAGGAGATAGATAGATAGATAGATAGATAGATAGATAGATAGATAGATAGAGAGAGAGATAGATAGATAGAAATGAGATAGATAGATAGATAGATAGATAGAAATGAGATAGATAGATAGATAGATAGATAGATAGATAGATAGATATGAGATAGATAGATAGAGAGATAGATAGATAGATAGATAGATAGATAGATAGATAGATAGATAGATAGATAGGAGATAGATAGATATGAGATAGATAGATAAATAGGAGATAGATAGATATGAGATGGATAGGTAGATAGATAGACAGATAGATAGAAGATGGATAGGTAGATAGATCACTAGTGACTCAGGACTGGATACCTGAATCTGTGCTATAACTCATTTCATACTCTGTAATAACTTCTTTGCAGTCCCATGTAAATCCACTGCTGACTCATCATGGCATCCCGGCACCTTGTGCCAAAAAGCGTCCTCCTCATCCCTGCTCACTGTGCCCGCTCTCCCTCCAGCTGCAGGTATCATTCCCACACGGCGCTGTTAAAGAAGAAAAACGAGCTCGCCGAATAATGTGCAAATATTTAAACAAATATAATCTTCAAGAGGAAGCGGAGCAGCGGGAGCGGAGTTGTCAGTGTCGAATGTTTACAGAATGGGAAATCAAAGCCGCGTCTCGCAGGACTCGATCCGCTGCTGCGCTGATGGGGACAGATTGGGGGTGAAAATAGATTTTACAGGTAAAGGTGACTAGGGGGGCCCCAATACGAAGCCCGATCCGACCGCCAACCAATCAGCCAGCCGTGCCATAACAGTTCCAGCTACAATGTATCAGATACGTCCTCGCCTGTATACAATGTTTGCAGGTGGATACAACTTAGGGATCTTTCATATGGGGAGCTAGGCGCGCAAAAATCACTTGCGGCTATTAGAACCAATGGTTTCCCATGAAGGAATCTGAACGTTCCCATAGGAAACCATTGGATCTTAGAGCTGCGTATTTTTTGCGCGCCTAGCTACCCGTGTAAAAGAGCCCTCAGAACGTTACTGGAATCGTCTCAGGCGGAGGCGGAACCTGGCGCTCCTGGGCCCCAATGCCAAATCTGTAATAGGGCCCATAAGTATGGAGTGTCATGATCGGCACTGGTCTGCTGATATGTGCAGAGGGGCCTTTGCGGACCCCCAGCGCCGTCCTGCGCCCCTATACTATATTTTCCCTTTTTATTGCCGGGTTTTCCATTCTTCCTGCTTTGCCAACTAAATCCGTGTAAATAGGCCTCTATCCGGGCGCCCGTCACCGTCAGCTGTCACTTATGTGTCTCTGTTTAAACACCAATTCTCTTATCTGCTTTAGTGCTGATTTGCTCCTCTCCCAAACCCTTCCAGTTGGCTCCAGATTGCTAAAAGAGTTGTCATGGCCTGGTGCCACTAGGAGAACATGGCGATGCCCCCTCCCTCCCTCCGCAGGCTCCGCTCTCCCCCCTCAGTCTCTTTCAGGTAGTGGAATTTGCTGACACTGGCAATGTATGGTCGCTTGTCAGCTCGAATCCTGGGTGTGGCGACCAGACAGATAGCCCAGCGCCGTTCTCAGGCAAGGTGGCCGCAGCTCAAAGGACGCAGTCAGCTGGATTTAGTTAACCCATCCAGTGCGCCGAAGGGGGGCGAAATGTATCAGTATATTAAATTATGGGGGCAGCAGACTATATAACTGTACACTACAGTCAGCTCCGTCGTCTCCAACCTGTAGATGCGAGACTACAACTCCCAGCATGCAGATCCACAACAGCAGTGAAGTGGAAATCACCACATTACTCTTTGGGGCCCTTTTACATGGAACGATTATTATTCCAAAAATTGGCGGATCGGACAAATTTGAAGTTGAATTTGATAATCATTCAGTGCCAACCCGGCCAACGAGTGAACAACTAGCGAAAATGCGTTCGCTTCTCATCCGTTGTTCATTTTATACATATAACCATTCGCACGTCGTTGCCTATGAATACCGATTGTTTAGGGCTTACTCACAAGAACGCATTTCTGCTGTGTATTACGCGCACAAAATATGCGCACACAATACGCGGTGAACAGAATCCATTGATTTCAATGGTTTCGGTCACGTACGTTTTTTACGCGTGCATTTTAGATACGCAAAAAAAAAAAAGCAGCGTGCCTTATTTTGCTGCGTATGACACACTAATTAGCCCATGTTGAGCTTAATTGGACACTGAAATCAAAAGGAGCATGCTTGCGTGTTTTTTTGCGCACACGAGTACACAGAGCGTACAACCGTAATGTAAAATATGCGCAGACGCACACAAAAACCCAACGTCCATCATGCAAATACGCAGCGCAAATGTGCACGTAAATTGGCTTACACCGGTGTGAATCCGGCATTTTCCGTTCCCATTCATTGGTACAGTGAATGTAAACGACGGAACGATTTACCTGCCGGTATGACCGGGCTGCACAAGGAGCCTTAGTTCTACCGCCATAACTTCGCACAACCCCTTTAAGAGTGGATACAGGTTGAACGATATATCACACATCGCCTATACTGTCACCTGTGGTCTGCAGCGCTATATACATTGTATACCCTACTATTGGGTATGTGTACTCTGCTACATTCAGTTCGGCCCACTCTATGTGTTCTCTACATGACTGAACTATATTGTACTTTTATGTATCAGCTTCTTTTATGTTGCAACATTTAAACTTTCCCTTTCCTATAATGCAGATCCTCCTTAACCCGCCGTCACCTCGTGCTGTGATATCCTTCTATGTTATATCGGATCTACCGCACTATACTGTACAATGTAAACTTTTCTAAGCTACTTCACCCTCTACCAACTCTTTATATCACATGGAATCAAATAATGATTTTTTTCTCCTTGCTACATAAAAATGTATGAGATTTTTGCAAAAAAGCAAAATCCAATGAATTTCAATGTCGCACCCATAACCCTGCAAGATAAGTAGCTAGCAGCGCACATGCGATTGTCTCTCCTCCCATCATCCCCTCTGCTTCTAGAAAGTTATACAGATGCAACTTTAGGGCAGGAATGATTAGAAGGACAGGAAAGAACCGAAGCCGGCAAACAAAAAGTTTTAGTCCCAAACTGTCCGAACTCAGAAACCTCTCTGTGCTGCGAGTCTCGAGGTCTGATAAGACTTTTATCTCCTGCAGCAGAATTTTACTGTGCTGGGTGATAACGCCCGGCTGCAGAAGGTTTCACACTTATCAATGCCATGTGTTTGTATAGACCTCAAATACTTATCTAAATCCCTGAGCTGAAAGTACAGGACCTCCACAGAAATGAAGATACAGAGGGGTGTCTGAAAGTGTTCTAGGTGATAATGCTCCTGGGTCTGGCCTATTGCAACTCCCTCCCTGGATTGCACTTAAATTCTTCCCTGGGACTGAACGGGTTAATGGTCCCCGATAAGATAGAAGGCTGAAGAGGTGCAAGACTTGTTTACAAGGAAAGCAGAACTGGCTGTTTGATTGTTATCAGGCTCCTTGCCTAAAGCCATTAGAAGAGAGGTGAGAGGGGAGAAAAGACCAAAAACCACTTGCAGGATTTATTTACTGGCTGTAGGTATTTATTACACCTATAACATGGAAAGTCGCAGCAAAATCAGTGACAGCAACCAACGGCACCCTGGAAGGCAATGGGTAGAACGTAACGTCTCACAATGTAATGTACAAACAAAAATGTGCCCGGTTACTATATGGTTCTCCTTATGGGCTGCCTAGTAGGGGTTGTCCTACCAAGGTTGACTTTTATCAACCTTAGGCCTCATGCATATGGCAGAGTTGGGTACATGGAGGATATATAGAGGCTTTGGTGTCTCTATTCACTCCACGTACCCCCATTATGATGCTCAGCGCAGTCCCGTATGATGTGGGTCCGCTACCCTAGAAGCAAGAAGAGTAGCAAGATGGAGCATTGGCATTATTTTCTTCTCCTTATGCATCCATGTGAAATCAGATTCATATGGAGATACAGTAGGGCTCCACGGAAAGCTATGGGTGCTCTAATATGGCTGAAAGGTCATCCATCCATATGTAGGTACCCATACACCTTACATTCAAGGTACCCATACACCTTAAACAGCCATGAGACAAGTGATCGTTCATTGACAGCTGTTTCCAGCGGTTCCCCTATAAAGTGAATGTTGGGCCCGGCTGAATGTTCCTGTGTTTAAGGAGTTAAATTAGTTGTCCGGTTGCAAATTAAGTTTTTAAAATTAAAGCCAAATGGGTTAAAGCAATAAAACTAACAGTACTGACCTGTCCTCAGCCCCAGCGGTCCAGCGCTGCAGCCCCGCAATTCTCCCGATGTCTGTTCACATTGACCATCCGGTGACCACTGCCTGCCAATCAGAGGCTACAGCATCCACTCCTGTTCTCCTAGCATCACTGATCACATTCTAGGTGCCATTATGCCACAAGTTCCGAAGGTGACACTGTGGCCTCTGATTGGCAAGCAGAAGTCACCTGATTGCCACTGCCAGAAGGTGCCAGGAGAATTGCAGGGCTCCAGCACTGAATCGCCAAGGCTGAGGAGGGTAAGTACAATTTATTTTCTTGTTTTAACCCATTTGGCTCTAATTTTAAAGACATATTAGAATTGAGACAAAAACAGTAAATCCAAAAAAATTTGCAAAGTTACTCAACTTTTTCTTGAGAGTCACACTGTAAAATTTGGTTTACGGTGGAATTCCCATTACCCACTGTGACAGATGTATTGGAATAAGACTTGTATCCCATGACGGTTGATCAAGAAGTCACCATGAAGAAGTGGGAGTTCTTGTCTAGAACAGAATATCTCGAATGATTGTCTTAAAATGACCAGATTTATAATAATCAAGAGTGAACTGGCCAATGAGGAGCCTGAAGACCCCCAATAGGCACTCAAAACGCTACTCATATGGTTATCAAGAGTCAAAAACTATGGCTGAGGAAGACATGACCATCAAGTCAAGTAGAATAAAACTCTGGTTGATCCAGAAAAAGTCGACTTCGATTGGACAACCCACCATCCTAACACTAATCATCTGCTGTTCTTTTTTTCCACCATGCGCAAACAGCGTCAAAAGTTTTGTATCTCCAGGCCCGTGTCCCATTTTAATATGCCTCGATATAAATGGCTTCCTCGAAATGTATGCAAATTTCAATGTAAGCAATGATTGCAAAATTAATTTTGCCAGAACTGATTAAAAGCATTAATAAATCTATATGCCGTATTGCTTCAATCTGATACTGTAAGAATCCCACCACTTCCTGTAAGATTAATTATAATTCTACAATAACATATTACAGTGCCAGAAGAGTAGAACTCTGCGCTCCTGTTAATAATGGCTAAGTCCAAACCGGAGCAGTAATTACGCCGAGAAAGTCATTTGATGGCGGTTGTTTTCTTTAACTGTTGATGTTAAGCGTCAAGCTAAATGTCTGTGTGTGCTGGGACTCTCATTGTATATTTTATTTAATGCAGTTTTAATTAAAATCATCAAACCTAGCTGCAAGTCGTTCCCACAGAGTCTTCGTAACATTCAGCTCGGCACCGAAACTGTGGAGCTCATTTAGATAAGGGAGAAGGTTAATAACGACACCTTCTGGTTTTGAGCCTCCTCATTCCTTTGTCTCGGCCATAGACGTTGAGATCAGCAGATACGATCAACCGCCAGAGTCATGTAGCTGTATTTTATACTATTGCTATCTCCACAGTCGGTTTTCACCACAAGTACGTGGAGAACGTTCGTGATCGACGCAATAGATTGGCCACTCACTCTGTTGTCCAGGCACCGGAATGGTCTACAGTTTTTGACAGTTTCCCTTTAGACATGTGGTCCTCAGTTCCAGACCACTACCTTTTATCCCACCAACAACATTTTTGGTTTATCTTCTTTAGCTTTAGGTTGGCAATCTATGGATCTTCAAATATGGTTGGTATAACTATAGGCTGCATTGAGATAAGTCTGGGCCAGTTAGCTCCATAGCAGATGGTAGCCTCATTCCGTTTTCTCACGTTGAGGTCACTAGATCTTTGAACCAACCACCAGATACATTGTGTTGTAGTTTTTATACTATTAATATCTCTACTGTAGTCAGAGGCGTAACTTGAAGCTTCCGGGCCCCAATGCATAATCTGTATGAGGGCCCCCAAATATAATGCTTTATTCATTGTACTGGGCTCCCTATATGTAGAGGAGAGGCCTAATGGGCCCCTTCATGGTGCTACTGGGCCCGGGTACAAACGCATCCTCTGCAATCCCTATAGTTACTCCCCTGATTGTAGTCATTTTTGACCACATGGACGTGGACAACCCAACAGATTTTCCACTCATTCTATAGTCTGAAGAGTTGACTATAGTTTTTGTCAGTTTTTCCTTTAGAGATCATCAGCTCCAAACCGCTACTTTTTGTTCCACTGGCAAAACATTTGGTTTAGCTTCTTTAGCTTTGGGTTTGCAACCTATGGATCTTCAGATGTTGTTGGTGGAAATACAGTATGGGCTATAATGACATAAATCTGGGCTATTTGGCTCCACAGCAGATGGTGGCCGA